>NC_087220.1:24170176-24227106 GCF_015104395.2 Macrobrachium nipponense | reverse complement strand
TTCTTTCAAAACATATTATTTGATCGAAATGGTACCTTGACATAGTATACAAGACAACTCCCGCTAATTTTGTATAATATAATGCATTGTCAAATGATGTTAGTTAAGGTGTTTACTCTATACTTGCATGATGTTGCCAAACATCGCCAGCCTAAGCATTCGAACGTCCTTTGTCCCCATCCTCTCATTCTTACCTCCCTCTCTTTCCCTCCCCCTCCACATCCCTCCCTCAACCCACTTCCCTGGCCTCCCTATCTCCGACCACACTTATTCTTGTCTATTATATTATATTGAGTAATATTGGATTTTATAAATATGTCTAGTAAATATTATTATTATTGTTTTATAAAATATCTAGTAATATTATTATTATTGTTTTATAAATATGTCTAGTAAATATTATATAAATGTAAGTAGGCTAAAGAGCGTAAGTTAAGTGTATTTTAGTTTAACCAGACCACCGAGCTAATTGACAGCTCTCCTAGGGCTGGCCCGAAGGATTAGATATTTTTACGTGGCTAGGAACCAATTTCTTACTTAGCAATGGGACCTGCAGCTTGTTGTGGGATCTGAACCACATCGAGAAATGATATGAATTTATATCACCAGAACTAAATTCCCCTGACTCTGTGTTGGCAGAGCAAAGAGCATAAGACGGTCACCCTATTCACCCAGTATAATGTACCTACAATCACGATCTCTTTAATCTTTTAACCCTCGTATCAACGTATTGACTACGACCAGGTAAGATAAGGTCACCAAAATTAAATCACACAGATTAACCTACAACCCAGTATATAATTAACACTACTCTCATCTTAATTCCTATGACCTCTGTAACGAGATCGTATGGCCTGTGTGGGCAGAATACGCACAGAACCATGCAGTAAGAAAATATAATGTTCTTAATCTGTTAAGCAATCGTATAAAATTTAACGAGTGTCACATTTTTTTTTGTTATATTTTCTTTTTTCCTGTAACAAATAAGTTATTTTGCATAGTTAACGCCGTCATTATTATAACACGTGTAGCAATTGAATAATGTTGAGAAACATAGACACATACGTGCACCAAGTACACACACACACACACACACATATATATATGTATATATATATATATATATATATATATATATATATATATATATATATATAGATATATATATATATATATATATTATATATATATATATATATATATATATATACTCCAAGGATTAGAGAGACACAAAGTAATATGTAATATGATAGCGATAGATACATTGATTGATTGATTGATTGACCAATATGCGTGTGCTTTTTGCATGTGTGTGTGTGCATGTGTGTTATGAAGATTCACTTACCTATTGAGATTAATCCTCTGCATTTTCCATTTGTATATGCGGCAGGTGATAGACAAACCCTTACCATTACGGTATTACCTGACACGCCAACGATACTATTAATTAATCCCAAGAGAAAGAGGCCTTAAAGGAAGCAATCCTGAGCAGGTACCTCTAAGATACGCCATTGTCTACCTAGACGTTACCCCAGGTGGGAGACGACTCCACCCAATTGCGCAGACTTTGTCTCTCTTGGCCTTGTCTTTCAACAGAAAAAGTTGAGAAAATGAAATATTATAATGATCATTACGTCAAACCCTGCCATTCTTTTCATTATGAGCTCCCCAATTATCCACCGGTATTGAAAAATATCTTGGAAAATGGTATTTTATTGCATTTTGTAAATTACAGAGAGTGAGAAAGAAAGGGTGAGAAAGAAAGAAGGAGGGAGGGAAGGAGAAGGAAGGGATGGGATAGCGGACATTCGATTCTGTATTTTAGTTCTGCTTACTCTTGCTACTTTGCTTTATAAAGTCAAGGGTAAATGCCTTAACTAACACCATTTGACATTACACTGTATTACCAAAAATTAGCGGGAGGTCCCTGAAATGAATAGCTGACCAGCCTACCATCAAAAGTAAAATACATGATATGGTAGCTGCTCTCCCCGGGGCGCTACCATTTGAGCGCATGTGGGCTGCGTTTGGTTGTGTGTTTGTGTATTTTTTTCATGGGTTTCTGTATCTTCTTCCATATATCTTGACCCATATAAGACTATTAACAGAAATTACATACGGCCATTCACTTTCACAACTGTTATGTATGTACACGTCTTGTGTTTTTTATCGTTCCATAGCAATATCCGGTTTAAAAGGCCCTCTCCTATCAGGCAGTGCGATGGTATAGCAATGGGGTCTCCACTTGGAGTACTTTTTGCTAACATTTACATGGACCACGTTGAAACAACAACTTTTGTCAAGCACCAAAAACCACACTTATACGCAATGAAGGACAATGAAGGACAAAAATTAAGGCACAAAAATTATCAGAAGAACTTAAGAAGAATTCCTTACTAAAATTTACTGTATAATTTGGCGAGAGAAAACCCTTCCTTTCCTGGACATCCTGAATACACGAAAGGGACAAGTGCTCGACACCAAAATCTACACAAAAGCAACAAACACGGGCGGTGTCTTAACGCATGTGGAGAGTGCCCACTGCCCAGTAGCTTATTAACGATCAGTAGACGCCTACATGAAACGAGCCATAAACCACTGCTCTACATTGCACGAGAACCACCTGGAATTCGAGAGTCAAACAGCTCTCGACAAATACTAGCTTCTAAGATAAACTGATTGAATATGCATCAAGAAGAAGAATCGAACATTTCTACACCAACAAAAACCAGGAAACCAGGTGACAACGATAAGAATATCATTTACCATTAAACTGAATACAGTGACAGATTCGAGGGAAAGAAAAAGGTGAACACCAACATCATCATGAGAGGATAACACCTAAAGCCCCTTCGGACAGATCAATGTACGGGTTTACTGTAAACCCGATTTAACATCTTCTCTGATAATGAGAAATAATACCAGCCCGTACCCACACAAGAAAGAACATACCAATGCATATATATATATATATATATATATATATATATATATATATAGATATATATATATAATATATATATATATATGTATATGTATATATATATATATATATATATATATATATATATATATATATATATATATATATATATATTATATATATGCATTGGTACGTTGTTTCTTGTGTGGGTACGGGCTGGTATTGTCTAAAAATTCTGTTTGGAAACAGAATTTTTAGACAATTGTCCTATTTCTTGTAAACCAATGTATTACAGAAGATATGTTGACGACACATTTGCACTTTTCAGATATCAGTGGCAAATAGCAAAATTTTTGGACCACATTAACGTACAACATCCCAACATTAAATTCACAATAGAGATAGAAAAATGAAAACAAATTACCATTTCTGACATTCTTGTCACTAGAGTCAATTCAGAATTCACGAATGAGTATATCGAAAAAAGAAGGCGTTCACGGGATTAGCCAATAACTTCTATAGTTTTCTTGTCAGAAAACCTTTAAAACTAATACCATATACACACTGGTCTATAGAGCTTTGAAATATTCATCCAACTGGCAAATTTTTCATAACGAAATGGAATTTTTAATAACCTTTTTTCAAAAAAACTCCTATCCCAAAGACATTGTATATAATATAATTAACAAATTAGTAAGTAACTATATCCAACCACCTCCTCCGCTAATGGATGTCCCAAAGAAACTGATGTATGCATCGATTCCATATATAACAAACTCGAAGTTTTCTCTTAGACTCTCACAAATAATAGAACAAGAAATTCCTTATCTCAAAAATTAAACTATCTCAAACAATCCTTGCAAAATTGGCTCGCTTTTAATTTCAAAGATCGTCTACAGGACTTCATGAGATCCAACGTTGTATACAAATTCAAATGCGCAGGATGCCCTGCAACTTACGTGGGATTGACTCGAAGATTACTGCAGATGAGATATTGTAGCCATATGGGTTTCAGTTATAGAACAGGTCAAAGAATTAGTAATCCTGAATTTTCTAGTATCAAGAATCATGCCACCAAATGCAAAATAAATGTATCAAACAGCACTTCTCGATAATAGGTTATACTAAAGACCCGGACCACCTAACTACCTTGGAATCTTTAATTATTAAAAGGCTGGTTCCCCCATTGAATAACAACACCTCGGCTTCACCTCTACATCTGGCATAGTCAACGTCTTGGACCTGGCTCTCTCAAAAATCATTCCTTGCTTTCCTTCCATTCTAGTCGGTTGGTACCTCAGTGGTTCTTCTTCTCTTTTTTAACTATTTATATTTTATTGCATTTTTAACATGAATACTATTGTGAATCCTGTTTTTTAGTAATATTGCATTTCTCTTTTTACAGACTGAAGATGCACAGAGTTTATGTGCGAAACGTTTTATAATAAATCTTAGCCTTCATGTTTAGTATCAATGGACCTCCTGAACCTCTTATATATATATATATATATATATATATATATATATATATATATATATATATATATATATATTATATATATATCATATATATATAATATATCAATATATATATATATATATATATATATCTATATATAATAATATATATATATATATATATATATATATATATATATATATATATATATATATATATATATATATATATATATATATATATATATATATATATATATATTATATATAGATATATATATATATATATATATATATATATATATAATATATATAATTTATATCGTACACAAATAAATACTTTAAGTACAGTTTATTTATATATATATATATATATATATATATATATATATATATATATATATATATATATATATATATATATATGTGTGTGTGTGTGTGTGTATGTATATAACAAAATGTAATTAAAGTATTATTTTAATTTGTGTACGATATAAATCACAATTCCCTTCAAGCTATCATGAAAATGTTCGTTCTTTAATGGAAAATTATTATAGCAATAAGGATAGTTTTCTCATTATAATACAAGCATTAAAGTTGTCAACATTTCTTATGTACTTCCAAAAACATTGAAGAGGATATAAAGTTTTCATTTTCCCCTTCAGTTCACTGGTACAATATCCTCATCTACTGTCAAAATCGTTCTTTTACTCCTTTTGTTTTGCTTGAACTCCAAAAGCTCCAGAAATACACGAAAACGTTTTACAAGCAACCGGAGATGATAGATACTGTTGTGTCCGAATCTATTTGTCAAAGTCTAACTCCTCTTATTTGCTTGATAACGCCTTTCAGGAAGGTGTTGAAGTTTTGTTTTTCTTTCTTTCAGTTCACGATTTTGGGATTCGGTGCAACTATTGCCAGTATCAGATGAAATATATTTTTTTATAATAAATGTTGACACAAGAAAAAAAAGGAAAAAAGAGATCTTTAGATATAAAAGGTGAAATAATATAAGCGAGAGAGAGAGAGAGAGAGAGAGAGAGAGAGAGAGAGAGAGAGAGAGAGAGAGAGAGAGGTGTAAGTTATAAAGAACTAAATAATATAAGGTTGAAAATGGCAGATGGAAAAATTATAAGCGGGAATTTTTCCTAAATGCAACGAAGATTCCAAAAGTTACATAATATTTCTTATGTCGGAATTCTGATACAAAACTGAACATATAGCGAAAGCGAGAGAGAGAGAGAGAAAGCGAGAATCATCAGGGAACAGTCGAAAATAAGAATAATTTTCTGGTGTCCAAGATTCTGTGTGCTTGTGTTCGGACATTCACCGCATAAGACCTTCGAGCAGATTGAAAACTTACTGTCGCACTAGAAATGAATAGTTAGGAGAGGATGGAAAGTAATATGGGAGAAAAAAAAAATTTGAATGGAGTTACATTAAAAGGAATGAAAGGGGTTGGAGCTAAGGCCAAAGGGACGCCGCAAAGAGCCTTAAGTAATGCCCACAGCGCATTGCTAAAGGTGCGCTGGTAGCACTAAACCCTTGCTGAGATTCCATGATATAGCCCTGGCAAAGGCTGGCTATGATAGGTAAGATGGTCTTTCTTATGTCAAGAAACTAATAAGCATTATTGAAAAAAAACCTTGCTTCTAATAACGTTCTTACAAAGTGATTTAAATGAAGAAGCAGTGGTTACTTTTAGCTGGTTAATTTTAACTAACCCATTTATCCGTTTTATGCCACTCTTAGTTTTGTTGGTCGGTGGAGTCCAAAGGTTTACACGAAACCTCTTATTCACTTTAAATCCCCACTATCCATTAATGATCACCATTGTGTGAGGACCTGGCAAAAGGCCGTCTTGATCTATACCAACCCCTACGTGTCATCTTGTTTGAAATCAAAAAACTCTTTTCAGAGACTAATTCATTTCGTATGGAGGGAACAATACTATTGTCGTGGATTTTGTTTACATACAGGAAGAATTTGTCTATGTTCTGTGTGTCGACAGAAGAGCTGGGGTGAATTGTTTACTCATTTCGGATGTGATTTTCGTTGTGTTGTTGTCATAACTGAGAAGAGAGAGAGGAGGAGGAGAGAGAGAGAGGGAGGAGAAGAGAGAGAGAGAGAAGAGAGATTATGAAATCATTCATGAATACAAATTGCTATGAGATTAATAGATGATCTGTTAATCTCATAGAAATATATATTACAAGCTCTTGTAATAAAAGTGGACGGCTATTTAAAAAACAAATAAAAAACAAATGGTATCTCAATATAAGACATATACATGTATCTGTTTAGAAGACATTTCACAGAATCTTTTACTATCAAGCAAAGGCAGATGAGACGGTGTCTTATTTGCAAGAAACTTTGATGATGTGCATCAAAAAAGAAAATGCCCAGTTGTGTGTATTTGTCCTATATTGTATACAAGACTTCTTGCTTCTTTTGGAGTTGTCTTCGGGGGCTTGAGCTGACGATGCAAACGTCGTCAGCGCATATGAAGACCTCTACTCCTTGTGGTAGTTCTAGGCAGGCTAGATTTTAGCATAGCCCCCTGGGGAGTGCGATTTTCAAGAGGGTAGTACTCAGACGTTCTGCCTTGGAACACTACCCTAGCTTCTCTGTCTTGCATATATCCTTTTGTCCATGCAAGTTGGTTGCCTTTGATCCTCTTTTGGATTAGGGAGAAGGAGAGGGCTTCTACATTTGCCAACTCATATACCTTTTTCCAGGTCATAAAAAAACCACTATGGAGCTTCTGCCATTTATGGCACATAAAACATTTGTGAGTCACTCATGGGTGCCTATTCCTTCCCTAAAGGCATACCTACAGCCTGTTAGTATGTTTATGACCATTCTTTCAGCAACTTCTTCTGTGCAGCTGACAAGGGATATCGGCCTGTATGCTTCTGGCTCCTTTGGCTTTGGAATTGGTTGCATGTTTTGTTACACCCTTTTTTTTTTGGCCTGGTGTGATCTGCATACGTCCCGTTTATCAGGAGGAAATATACCTGCTTGGCAGGGTCGCCCATGTGCCTCAGCATGCTGTAGGTGATTATCTGCACCAGGGGCTGTGTCTCTTTTCCCCTTGCTAAGCGTACTATTTAGTTCCTCCATAGTGAAAGGTGTGTCTGTGTCATTCGGTGTGTTGCAGGCAGTGTTGATTTCTCTTTACCTTATGGAGGTGCACTCATTTATTTTTTCCCATTTTATGTGAGGAAATTTGTGTGAGCTTGTTCTCTCTGCAAAGTTTCTGGCTATGTTGTCAGCTTCTTCTTGTGGGTTGGGTTAGATGGTTTGCCCTGTTTTGCCCTTTCCTGAAATATTTGCAAGGAATTTCTAGATCTGGGTCACTGGGGTTAGTCTGCTAATGTTGGCACACCATCCATACCATGCCTGTTGTCTTATCTCCTCTATCTCTTTTGTTGCATGGGCTATTACCTCTCTGAGGAGTTTGTGCATCTCGTCTGATGTATCCTGTCGAAAGAGTTGTCTTTCTCTGTTGACTCTAGCCTTGAGTTCTCTGACTCTTTCCCAATAATTCCATGCATCCCTGTGATGGGTCCTGGCTTGTTTGAGCTTTGGCATGGAGGCATTTGCTGCCTCTCTGAGTTTGCCAATGAAATATTTTTAGAGGAGCTTTATGTCGTTCAATGGGTTTTCTAGGTAGTCAATCGCCCATCTTGTCATGGTGACTTTAAATAGAGCCCAGTTGGCAGACTTGGGGTTCCATCTCTCCGGAGGTGGTGGTTTGGAGGGCAGTTTTTGTTGTTGTTGTACGCGATTATCAATGCCTATATGGTCACTGGTGAGGGTTGCATGCAGCTTCCATGTTGCTTGCTCCTTTAAGGCTGAGTTTAAAAAGGATAGGTCTAGCCTTCCTCCTCTTAGATGAGTTGGTTCTCCACTATTTGGTAGGCACAATTCTGTGAATTCGCATGTTAACTGGAATAGGTGTCGACCTATTGGATTGGTTTGTTGTTGTCAAAAAAGGTTGATGTGCATTAAAGTCCTCAAATATTAAAGTTTTTTCGCGTGATGCTATTCTGAAAAGTGTTTCCCCTCAAAAGTGATGTTTTGAGATCTTTATATGTTGTGTACTGTTAGTGTTGTTTGCAAGTGTGGTTTTTACTCTGAGTGTTTCTTCATCATCCCTGCATGGAATGTTGTCTATTTTCTTAGACGGAATTAAGTTTTTAACAAGTATGATTAAACATCTTTTAGTGTCTGAGTGTGGTGTTCTGTAGACACTGTAACCAGTAAATGAGAATTTTGAGTTTTCCCTGACTAGTGCTGCTTGTAATAGTATGATGTCATATTACTGTGTTTGCATGTGTGCTTTTAGGAATTCGTATTTGTTGTATGCGCTTAGAATCACTGCACTCATTTATTTTGATTCAGTTGTCAATGCTTCTTATTTCACTGACATTTGCACTGGGTGTGCTTCGACCACTGACAATGTGGACGGCACTGACACTGGGGATGTACTCGATACCGGCACTGGGAATATCGTTACAATCGTCTGTATTATCCTCTAAATATTTAGAAAACATCTTCATATTATAGTTTTTAATATCACATATCAAGCAGTCATTTTGTGATGCCTCTGTTGACTTATACTGTCTTGTCGTCAGAAGAGATATTAAATGAAATATAGTTATCTTTGTTATTGTTTTCCATAATAAGCGTACATTTATGTATCAATTTGAAAATGTGGCTAATTTGTGAAAGCACAAATTTTTAACAGACGTGAATGGTAATATGTAAAAAATGATACAAAAAATCAAAAAAATTGTACACTGAAATACTAATGAAATACGAAATAATCTTGATAATCACTATGATAAACCATCGGCAGTACGATATGAGAGAGAATTTAATATAAAGTTTATCTCATTACAATGATATGAAAAACTTTTAGCACAACATTCTACCTTGCAGATCAATACTCATAATTATTTACGATTATTACCAAGATTTACTAGGTTTCTAATAAATGGAATTATGCTTATTGCGTCGATATATGTTCTTTGTCAAAGGAGCGTTATTGTTGAATGTACAGAAGAGATATTCTCTTTTGCATAGCATGAACTAACAATGGTACGAGAATTGGACTATGCCGTCTCTTATTTCGAAAAGCAAAGAGACATCGATAATAGAAAGAGAAAAGAAGAAGTAGAAGGAAACTAAGAAAACCTTCTCCAATGTAAAGGATACGGTATTGAAGGGAAAAAGACAGATTATCCAGGATTTCTTTTTAAGGTTATCATAATAATTTATTTTCTTGATGATAAATATGAGTAGATCTTACATTAACAATTTTACGATAAAAACCACTTTTAGCATATTCATTTTTACAAAGCACTTACTTACATCATGTTTCATATCAATTTTCTTTACATACATATCACCAAGATTTGCTTATTTATTATAACTTGATTTACTTCTAATTGTTTATATTTATTGTTTTCATACATTTATTTTGAAGCTTAACTAAATGAAAACTTGAGCAAGAGTTCAAAGAGAATTTAAAGAAGATACTTCGCCAACATTCACGTGGCGGTCACTTCGCAACTAAGAGAAGTTACATGTAGCACCAGATTCCCAAACAAGTCACGCGGTTTTGTGCGATAACTCGTACGAGACTTTAAGGAAAAATTGAATTAACGCTTTCGATATAACAAGCACAAGCACAAAGAGCTCGAATGCCGCCCTTATATCTAACTGATGACACTTGACTCACAAAAAAGCAACGGAGATAATAACTTTCAACAACGAAGTGCTACTATGTCTACACACTTATCTAGACTGAACTAAGAATCTTTCTCCCCTTTTACGTTATTCTTTAGTAATTCTAAATTAAACGTACAGTACTGCGATAATTATCACTATTACACAGAATACATGATAACTGAGATTTACCCGACGAAACGGAATAATATATTGCCTAACGAATCCCTAACCTCTACGAGAGAGAGAGAGAGAGAGAGAGAGAGAGAGAGAGAGAGAGAGAGAGAGAGAGAGTAAAATCCTAACTCCAACGCTATGGAAATTGCTGGACCAATTAGCCTTCTGAGCTTCTAACGTGTGCCTAACTAAATTTGTTAACAGAAAGAATTGTCTGAATTACATAGAAAAGGAAATAACCACTCTATTTCCTGCTGAATACTTCGAAATTCACTTTTTTTCCCTAACAATCCTGTCATGAAAAACATGCAGCTATCATGGTCTAACAAATTCCTAACATTGATTTTCATCCACGATTTTGGTCTCCTAGCATAAATAAAATAACAGCACCATACTTAATGCGGAATCTGGCTTCAATTGTGCGCTTACAAGGCGAATTTACACTAATGAATGGTTTGTTCCTAACTTGTAACTAGCTTTAGCAATTGCCATCCTGTTGATAGTTGCTTGCAAGGGGGCTGCTTGCAACTGTAAGATTTAAGCAGCATGCCGCCAATAATAGGAATTTTCCTGGGGGACCTACGTTAATCAATGGGTTAATTTGAAGATCAAAGCAACTTACTTTGGACTAGGCCTTGAGATCAGGCAAAAAAACATATTCAATTAAATATGCCTCAAGGCATGCTTCAAAAGGGTAGTGATTATGTAAACTCTGGGGTTTAACTTATCAAGTTATATCTGTTATAGAATATCAAATCACAAGAATGGTTAGTTTAACTGGGACAAAATGCAGCAGTCCCTCACTACAAGATGAAAGAAGCAATGCATGAGGTTTTCTCGAAAGGAACCCAATAGAAGCCTGCTACGAAGGGTGGTGTTAAGAGAGGGAGTCGTAGGGAAGCCAATATTGCACACAAGCCGATGCCAAGAAACTACAGCTGACTAACTCCTAATCTGTAATCGAAAACACCTATGATTACTTCGCTGGAATGAGGCGTCTGATTAAGGAAATGAGGGGTTAATCAGAGGGTGACTGGAAATGAACTTGATTTTATTAATCCCAATCTAACATTTTACTCTGCACTTCACTTAAAATGCTTTGCAACTTGAAACAGCACAAATAAAAAAGGCAATACAGGTCTCACTGTAGGTATATCGCACAATTAAAAGAAAAATATACTAGGCCCACAGTAGCCACGTGCTTAAGGTTAGGCAGTTCTAGAGCAGGAGGGAGGACCTGCGTCCTGGGCGAACGTCTGACAAGTTCTCAACACGAGCCTGGCGATTTGAGGCCTTTTATAACTTCTGGAGATTACGAAGGTCTGGCGTACAAATGGCAGTAGTGAGCATGTCGCCTGGCCTGGAATTATATATATATATATATATATATATATATATATATATATATATATATATATATATATATATATATATATATATATATGTATGCTAATGATCGAATTCAGAGAAGAATGGACGAATGCTCGAAGCATTGTAAATGTTTCTTCATAAACAAGAACATTACTGTGGATCCTTCTACTGATTACTTAGAATCACGATACGGTGTTTATATATATATATATATATATATATATATATATATATATATATATATATATATATGAATAACTTGATCACTAAGTATATAAAACGTGATGCTATGTATAAATAAAGGTTTTTTTTGCCACGAGGAAAAAATGAAAAAGCGAGATAGCCAAGTACTTCGGTCCTATTCCGAATAGGACCGAAAGTACTTGGCTACTTTGGCTATCTCGCTTTTTCATTTTTTCCTTCGTGCAAAAAACCTTTATATATATATATATATATATATATATATATATATATATATATATATATATATATATATATATATATATATATACATATGAATAACTTGATCACGAAGTATATAAAACGTGATGCTATGTATAAATAAAGGTTTTTTTGCCACGAAGGAAAAAAAATGAAAAAGCGAGTTAGCCGAGTACTTTCGGTCCTATTCGGGTCCGAATAGGACCGAAAGTACTCGACTAACTCGCTTTTTCATTTTTTTCCTTCGTGGCAAAAAAACCTTTATATATATATATATATATATATATATATATATATATATATATATATATATATTATATATATATATATATATATATGGATATGGGAAGCGTTGCTATCAACCAACATACAACAAGGAGCTGAAGGAGACGTCATGTACCAGTAATTGTCCATTTATTAAACAAGCTGACGTTTCGAGGACACAGCCTCATTTTCAAAGCTGAAAAACGTAATTATAATATATAAAAGACTTAAGAATTAAGAAATTTACAATTTAAAAAATATTTACACTTTAAACAAAAATTTAAAAAAAAAAAAAAAAAAAAAAACAAAAAAAAAAAAAAAAAAAAAAAAAAAAAAAAAAAAAAAAAACAACTTAAACTGCAACAGACAGAATGAAAAAAATAGACCGCTACCTTTCAGGACGGGAACCAAGGACCTAATGACATAAAAAAACAGAGACAGGGGCACACTCAAGACAGGTACAGTGTTGTGGAGGTAGTTTGATTGTTTAAAGGAGGAACAAAGCTTCTTCAAATATATAAACGATTCGGCTATTGCTAATTGATGAGGTGAGGTGGCTCTGGAGAGAATTTTAAAATGTTTATATTCAATATCTTTTTTACATTTTTTGGCATGATCGCGTATATTAGAAAATTCAGGATTAGTTAATTTATTGCCTGTTCTGTAACTAACTCCCCGATGACAATCAATTCTAACTTTTAGTAGGCGACGAGAAGCCCCCACATATTTCCCCACCTTACATTTGGGGCAAGTATATAAATAAACGACATTGGAAGTCATCAAGGAGCTTAGTCTGTCTTTATGTTTAAAAAGCGAAGCAATGGTTAACGGGTTCTTTGGTATAACTCTACTGTTAACTGCCGGAAGGTGTCGGTGAATAAGGTCATTTAACTGAACATAAAAGGACTTATCATGAATAAAAGGAATACTGAAGTAAAATGCCAACTTGGGTACAGTAGGAATATTAAACAGGAGCAAACTTACGATTAAGAAAATTATACAATTGTTTAAAAAAAAGCTTGGATGGGTAGCAATTTTCTAAAAAATAATTTTGGAGAAATGAGATTTCTTGGTGGAAACCAGACCAAGCGGAGGATAAAGTATAGGCCCTGTGGAAGAGAGTACTTAAGGAGTTTTAGTTTGAAATTAAAATGACAACTGCTATAAAATTTTGGTACCTAAGCCAGTAAAGGTTTGTTTTCTAAAAATAGAAGTACAGAAGCCCTGCTCGTTATGGGACACAAGTATATCCAAAAATGCAAGTTTATTGTTTTCTTCGTAATCGACCGTAAACTTAATGTTGGGATGGGCTACATTGGCGTATTCAAGAAACTGATCGGCTTGCTCTTTAGTTCTAAAAAGTAAGAAGGTGTCATCTACGTATCGTTTGTAAAATAACGGCAGGAAAGAGAGGGACAGTTGTCCAGCAACTGTTCCTCTAGATGGCACATAAAGATGTTAGAAAAAACTGGCCAAGAGGACTGCCCATGGCCATACCTTCAAACCTGAGTGTAAGCTGTATTATTAAAAATAAAGGCAGTGTCCTGCACTGCCAGTTGCAACATTTTCTTAAAATTATCATAATTAAAACCGTGAAATAAAATATCTCGTTGGGTAAAAATTTTGTCTAAGATTATTTGTATTGTCTCTTCCACAGGGACATTGGTAAAAAGAGACTCCACATCCAAGCTTACCATAAATAAATCAGAATCTTGCATAAGAACGTTGTCCCTAAATTGTTCGGAATTTTTGACTGAATAATTATTCATAGAAAATTCATTCAACAAGGGCACCAAAAACTTAGCCATCTTATAATTAGGGGTTTCGTAGGAAGCAAGAATTGGTCTAATAGGGACACCGTCCTTATGCACTTTGGGTAAACCATACATTGTTCCATAAGAACCACCAGTACTCATCAAATTCTGGTAAGTGTCGTTGTCAATTATCTTATTGTCAAATAACTTTTTAGAAAATCCTATTGATACGATCTTCTAATCGAAAATTACTGGCAAAATCCGGTACACCAATTTTCTTTTAAATTTTGACGTGTCATTTAAAACAAAATGCTCAACACTTTAGTAACATAATCATCGCGGTTAAGAAGAACCACACCTCTACCCTTGTCTGGTTTTGAAATAATGATATTATCTAGTTTACTAAGATTTCTGAGAATATCCAAGTCTTGCTTTTTGAAAAAAGGAGTCCAACAAGTGGTTAGATTGTTAAAGGTTTTATGGGCCAAAGTATGTAATTGTGAACGAAACTCTTCGGTATTTAGTGGCAATTGCAAAGAAGTTAACCTGGAGAAGGCAGATTCCAACGCCCAAAAGAATTTGACAATAGGATGGGTTTAAAACATGGGAGGCAGAACTCAAGTCCGAAAGATAATAAAAATTCTTCTCTCTTTGTGAGTTGATGGTCGGAAAAGTTAAAAATTACGTTATTGCTATTGTTATGAAATTTAGGAATGGTAATACCTAAGTTAAACAATTTTCTCTGATGTACGTCTTGAACTGTCGAGACAAAATGAGAGATGCTCTTATTGAATAAATATTTAAAAATGATACGATCTAAAATGGAAAGATTATTTAAAACATTAGCATTTATAGTAGAATACTGAAGAGACAAAACTTGCTATCAATTTGGCTTAAAATTAATTTCCATACTTAAAGTCTGTTAGTCATCAATATAAAACGGTTTTTAGCCCAAAGTGCATAAGGACGGTGTCCCTATTAGACCAATTCTTGCTTCCTACGAAACCCCTAATTATAAGATGGCTAAGTTTTTGGTGCCCTTGTTGAATGAATTTTCTATGTAATAACTTTATTCAGGTCAAAAATTCCGAACAATTTAGGGACAACGTTCTTATGCAAGATTCTGATTTATTTATGGTAAGCTTGGATGTGGAGTCCTCTTTTTTACCAATGTGTCCCTGTGAAGAGACAATACCAAATAATCTTAGACAAAATTTTTTACCCAACGAGATATTTTATTTCACGGTTTTAATTATGATAATTTTAAGAAAATGTTGCAACTGGCAGTGCAGGACACTGCCTTTATTTTTAATAATACAGCTTACACTCAGGTTGAAGGTATGGCCATGGGCAGTCCTCTTGGCCCAGTTTTTTCTAACATCTTTATGTGCCATCTAGAGGAACAGTTGCTGGACAACTGTCCCCTCTCTTTCCTGCCGTTATTTTACAAACGTATACGTAGATGACACTTCTTACTTTTTAGAACTAAAGAGCAAGCCGATCAGTTTCTTGAATACGCCAATATAGCCTATCCCAACATTAAGTTTACGATCGATTACGAAGAAAACAATAAACTTGCATTTTTGGATATACTTGTGTCCCATAACGAGCAGGGCTTCTGTACTTCTATTTTTAGAAAACAAACCTTTACTGGCATAGGTACAAATTTTATAGCAGTTGTCATTTTAATTTCAAACTAAACTCCTTAAGTACTCTCCTCCACAGGGCCTATACTTTATCCTCCACTTGGTCTGGTTTCCACCAAGAAATCTCATTTCTCCAAAAACCTCATTTTTTTAGAAAATTGCTACCCATCCAAGCTTTTTTTTAAAACAATTGTATAATTTTCTTAATCGTAAGTTTGTTCCTGTTTTTAATATTCCTACTGTACCCAAGTTGGCATTTTACTTCAGTATTCCTTTTATTCATGATAAGTCCTTTTATGTTCAGTTAAATGACCTTATTCACCGACACCTTCCGGCAGTTAACAGTAGAGTTATACCAAAGAACCCGTTAACCATTGCTTCGCTTTTTAAACATAAGACAGACTAAGCTCCTTGATGACTTCCAATGTCGTTTAGTTATATACTTGCCCCAAATGTAAGGTGGGGAAATATGTGGGGCTTCTCGTCGCCTACTGAAAGTTAGAATTGATTGTCATCGGGGAGTTAGTTACAGAACAGGCAATAAATTAACTAATCTGAATTTTCTAATATACGCGATCATGCCAAAAAATGTAAAAAAGATATTGAATATAAACATTTTAAAATTCTCTCCAGAGCCACCTCACCTCATCAATTAGCAATAGCCGATCGTTATATATTAAGAAGCTTGTTTTCCTCCGTTTAAACAATCAAACTACCTCCACAACACTGTACCTGTCTTGAGTGTACCCCTGTCTCTGTTTTTTATGTCATTAGGTCCTTGGTTCCCGTCCTGAAAGGTAGCGGTCTATTTCTTTCATTCTGTCTGTTGCAGTTTAAAAAGTTTTTATTTTTTTTATTTTTTTAATTTTTTAATTTTTTGTTTAAAGTGAAATATTTTTTAAATTGTAAATTTCTTAATTCTTAAGTCTTTTATATATTATAATTACGTTTTCAGCTTTGAAAATGAGGCTGTGTCCTCGAAACGTCAGCTTGTTTAATAAATGGACAATTACTGGTACATGACGTCTCCTTCAGCTCCTTGTTGTATATATATATATTTATATATATATATATAGATATATATATATGTTATATATATATATATATATATATATATATATATATCTATATATATATAATGTATGTATGTATAACTGAATCCCGAAAGTTTGGAACGTGATAAATCCATAAATAAAGTTTAAGTTTTTTAACTTTATATCATTTCTATTTCAGGCCTCCATCTTAACATCAAAACATCAATTTTTTCTTCTATGTTTTTACGAGCATTGCGCATTGTCAGTCTCCAATATTTGGATCAAGAAATTGAGTGCATCAAGAAAAATAGGGAAAGATTTATGTTATCCTTCACATATATTAGATATTTGTTATTATAAAGCCCACAAAAAGTTTTATAGTGTAAGTAACACGGATAAAGAAAATTCTAAAAAAATTGTCAGTTTGCCTTATTTTATCAGATTTGAAACATTAATCATTGTTAAAAGCCTTTAGGTCAACCTTGTTTTTTCCTATAATAATAATAACACACTAAAAGGAACGTTAATAAAAATGGCCCAGGGAAAGCAACAATATAATATATAAAATTCCATATATGGACTGCCTCTCTTTTTTATCCTGGACAGTCAAGCCAGAGCTTAGAAGTATGAATAAACCAGCATAAATATTGTGTAAAAACTGGGCAAACATCTAATGCAATATTCATTAATTTAAGTGAAAACAACAGTGGATAAATTGGAATGGTAGTTCAGTAATTGCAGAATCAAAAGATGTCTTATCACAAAATCTTTTAAAACCTGCCATAATACAACTTACTTCCCATTGTAACTTTAATATTAGTCATGGCCTGTTTCATTTAGACCCTTGTATTTGTAACATGTTTAAGAATGACCTCAAAGATATAATTAGACTTAAATATGAATTAGTTGCCTTAGAGATATCTTTGACTGTATATGTATGTATAATACATATGCAACAAAAACAAAGCTGTTAGGCTTAATCTTTTGTTTTTAAATTGTACCCATGTTTATGCTTGTTTGGAAAGGTTACTCATTCTCTAGGTGTGTCGGATTCTAGGTACTAATCTCCTTATAATCCCTATCCGTTAGTTATACGACCTTTCCTGTACTGTCAATTCCTCATGTAAGTCAGTTTGTCTGCTTAGTAAAGGACGTTGAGTCGAAAGATCTAGCAGAAACTCCATTGTTCATTTTCCCTTCGTGGCTTATACCTATACATATATATATATATATATATATATATATATATATATATATATATATATATATATATATATATATATATTCGTATTTTACCTTTTTCCAGTTTCACTATCATGAACCGTACGTTCATGGTCATATTCCCCTCCGAAGGGAGAGAGCACGATCAGCGTAATTAGCCATTAGGAATTTGAGTGCCTTGTCATTGAAATGCAAAAGCCGAAGTGATAACAGAACGGAAAATAACGAGTATTGTATGAATAGAGAATATGGTAGCGTAATATATTTCTGCATTTCTGAGAGGTCCTTTCTGATTAAAGTGGTACGATATGTAAGTCATGTAGTTGTTTATTGAAGTTCATAATTGTCTATGTTCGGTTTGACGAGAGAAGAAGGAAATATGGTCTCACAGACACACTAACGACCGCATAGAAATATGGGGAAGAAAATAATAATTAAACAATTATCTCAGATCATATATATATATATATATATATATATATATATATATATAATATATATATATATATATATATATATATATATATCTGAGATAATTGTTTAATTATTATTTTCTTCCCAATATATCTATGCCTGTCGTTAGTGTGTCTGTGAGACCATATTTCCACTTTCTCTCGTCAAACCGAACGTAGACAATTATGAACTTGAATAAACAACTACATGACTTGCATATCGTGCCACTTTCATCAGAAAGGACCTCTCAGAAATGCAGAAATATATTACGCTACCATATTCTCTATTCATACAATACTCGTTATTTTCCGTTCTGTTATCACTTCGGCTTTTGCATTTCAATGACAAGGCATCAAATTCCTAATGGCTAATTACGCTGATCGTGCTCTCTCCCTTCGGAAGGGAATATGACCATTAACGTACGGTTCATGATAGTGAAACTGGAAAAAGGTAAAATACGAATGGCAAGGGGATATGAAGCTACTATGATTATGGTGATAATAATAACCGTGAAGAACTAGTACAATATGCCAGTGAGGAAGGAGGATGAACGATGTGTGATAATTGATAGGCTATGACTTAGGAGAAAAAGAAAAAACTTATTTATATATATAAATATATATATATATATATATATATATATATATATATATTTATATATATATATATATATATATATGTATATATATATATATATATATATATATATATATATATATATATATATAATTTTTTTTTTCGGTTTTTTCTCTGAAATCATAACTATCAATTATCACATCGTTCACCCTACTTCCTCACACTAATATTGTCTCAGTTCCTCACAGTTATTATTATCGCCATAATCATAATACCTTCATATACGCATAAAAACACACACACATTATATATATATATATATATATATATATATATATATATATATATATATATATATATATATATATGTACACGATACGTAGCAACATGAGAACTATAGCCAGAGTGATAACAATTGTACACATCCATAATCATGTGTTAGTTTTCGGGGATTAGTCTCTCGTAGGTATCCTTTGTGACATTTAATTTTATCAGTCACAAGGAATAGTACCCAATACAGATCCACATTTCTAAACCATATCAATCTGTGTTAGTAATTGCTCTATATGCGGGTCTTATAACAATTTCCAAAAAGGGTCACCATATCTCCGTTGATAAACCTTATTGTCATCAAGATAAATGTGAATATTGTTGATAAACTGAAACTACCAATTCTGGTATGTAATGGCTATGAACTGTCTTCTCATAAAAGAAGTTGGAGACTAAACATCGGATTTACAGGAAAATCACTTCCCCAGAGATTAATACAGCACTAACGGTCAGTTAGGTATGGACAACAGAACTCAGCTATTTTCAACCATATAAATGAACATAACCATAGTATAAACTGAAAATTTGTTTCAACCATATAATGAACATACCATAGAATAACTGAAATTTGTCACATATAATTTATAGCAGCAAGTGCCGGTACAAGAGTCAACTGATGGAATCGGCCTTGATTAAAGAGAGGCAGGTAATGAATATCTCAAAGGGAGCATGGGACACAGATGTCATCGACAAGGTTTTCATTCAACCGACGCTTAAGAAGATTAAAGGAAGATTATCAGCGGGGGTGACCTAAATTGGATGGACCTCATGGTATAAATACCACTTTTTCTGCAACTTTTCTCATTCATCTACATAAAGAGGGAGACAGCAGTCTCTGAAATATTTGGTGTTGGCTCCTTTTGTTTATATATATAATATATATATATATATATATATATATATATATATATATATATATATATATATACATATATATATATATATATATATATATATATATATATATATATATATATATATATATATATACGTATTATATATATATATATATATATATATATATATATATATATATATATATATATATATATATATATATATATAATATATATATATATATATATATATATATATAAGATATTATCACATCGAACCGTGATCCATTTACATATCAATTCAAGCTACAAATGTCCTTTAATATCTAAATTCACTTTACCTCCCAAATGATATATTTTCATATATGTATCCGAAGGGGAATTTTTTTAATTGATAATAATTTCGTCCCCCCATGGATCGAACCACCGTCCAAGTGGAGACGGGGACGAAATCACTGACTGTCCCTTGATTTCCATCCCCGCCACTTGGACGGTGGTTCGATCCCATGGGGGGACGAAATTATTATCAATTAAAAAAATTCCCCTTCGGTACATATATGAAAATATATCATTTGGGAGGTAAAGTGAATTTAGATATTGAAGGACATTTGTAGCTTGAATTGATATATATATATATATATATATATATATATATATATATATATATTATATATATATATATATATATATATATAATATATATATGTAATGTCCTCTAAACATTCTCTCTCTCTCTCTCTCTCTCTCTCTCTCTCTCTCTCACAATGGCATACGGGAACTTGCAAAGTTTTTGAACAGTTCACCAAGCGATCAGAATCACGACCATAATACCCGCAGGAGAAAGCGAGCTACTTCATACACCTTCCGTCTCATCACAGATGAAAGAGAGGGAGCTGGGGTGGGGGTGTGGGGCTGGGGTGGGGGTGTGGGGCTGGGCACATTTTATGCCGCTCTAAATCTTATCAAATGTGGATCGCTCCAAGTCCTCTGAATCTCGGAAATGAGAAAGTTCGTGCGGCATTTCACCATCAATAAACATTCTTTTATATCCTTTTTTTTTTGGAGATGCGAATTTGTCTTATTTATATGGCATATTACGTTTGTTACCAGTATTAAATATTTCCCATTTCTAAATATAATTATATTATCAATATATGGACCGGATGTATAGGCATGAACTAATTCTCTGAATATTGTTGAGCGAGAAATACAGGGTGTCCATAAAGTCCCAGTACCATTCCGGGTAATAATTACGTATAAGGGGACTAGGACTTTGTGGACACCCAGTATTTCAAGATTTCTATTACTCCATAAACGCAATTCAAAATGTACCACACAATTGCATATTAATGTCAGTGGTGCAAATCAAATGGTACAATAATGTGGGGAAATTAAGTTCAAGAAGTCATTTAAAATGGATGCTATATGCAGAGAAGTAATTTACTAATAGCTAATCACAAATATTAAAGTATTGATAACGAAAGTGTTATTATAATTTACAGAGAGAGAGAGAGATACTTAAAATCTATACTACTGAGCTATTAAGAAATCAGATAAGATAAATATTACATGTATACTTTGAGAAAATGGGGAAAGAGAAATAACTATTATTAAACATTTAAAGACCCGTTAATGTCAGATGCATCTCGAGATAAACTGTAGTCATTATCTGGGTAAAAGTTTTGTAATCAAAAATCACTGGACCGAAACCTATAAAATAAAATAATTCCAGGTGAGTCTGTTAAGTAACTATTTTATTATTATTATTATTATTTTGTGTGTGTGCTCTATCACAGTCCTCTAATTCAACTGGGTGGTATTCATAGTGTGGGGTTCTGGGTTGCATCCTGCCTCCTTAGGAGTCCATCACTTTTCTCACTATGTGCGCCGTTTCTAGGATCACACTCTTCTGCATGAGTCCTGGAGCTGCTTCAGCCTCTAGTTTTTCCAGATTCCTTTTCAGGGATCTTGGTATCGTGCCTAGTGTTTCCTATGATTATGGGTAAAATTTCCACTGTCATATCCCATATTCCACATCCTTCTTATTTCTATCTCCAGTTCTTGATACTTATCCATTTTTTCTCTTTCTTTCTCTTCAACTCTGGTGTCCCATGGTATTGCGACATCAATGAGTGATACTTTCTTCTTGATTTTGTCATCAACGTCACATCTGGCCTATTTGCACGTATTACCCTATCTGTTTTGATACCATAGTCCCAGAGGATCTTTGCCTGATCGTTTTCTATCACTCCTTCAGGTTGGTGTTCGTACCACTTATTACTGCAAGGTAGCTGGTGTTTTCTTGTACAGGCTCGCCAGTGGAGGGCTTTTGCTTCTGAATCATGCCTCTTTTTATACTGGTTCTGTGCAAGTGCCGGACATTCGCTTGCTATGTGGTTCATGGTTTAATTTTTCGTATTGCACTTCCTACATATGGGAGGGATGTTTATTTCCGTCTATCGTTCTTTGGACATATCTGGTTCTTAGGGCCTGATCTTGTGCAACTGTTATCATTCCTTCAGTTTCCTTCTTGAGCTCTCCCCCCCTCAGTGAACCATTGCCACATGTCATCGCTGGATAGTTCTTTTGTCTGTCTCATGTATTGTCCCTGCATTGGTTTGTTTATGCCATTCCTCTGTTCTGCTTGTCTTTCTCCTGTCTTTGTATATTTCTGGGTCTTCGTCTACTTTTATCAGTCCTTCTTCCCATGCACTCTTGAGCCACTCGTCTTCACTGGTTTTTCATATATTGCCCCAGTGCTCTGTTCTCGATGTTGACGCAGTCCTCTATGCTTAGTAGTCCCCTCCCTCCTTCCTTTCGTGTTATGTATAGTCTGGTCCGTATTTGCTCTTGGGTGTAGTGCGTTGTGTATTGTCATGTGTTTCCTCGTTTTCTGGTCTATGTTGCGGAGTTCTGCCTTCGTCCATTCCACTATTCCTGCGCTGTATCTGATTACTAGCACTGCCTATGTGTTTATGGCTTTTATCATATTCCTGGCATTGAGTTTTGACTTGAGTATCGCCTTCAGTCTCTGCATATATTCTTTCCTGATCGTGTCCTTCATCTCTTGATGTTTTTATATCCCCTCCTTCCATTATTCCCAGGTATTTGTATCCCGTCTCATCTATGTGTTTGATGTTGCTCCCATCTTGTAGCTTTATCTCTTCAGTCCTTGTTACTTTGCCCTTTTGTATGTTGACTAAGGCACGTTTTCTATTCCAAACTCCATCCTGACGTCCATAGATACAATCCTTACAGTCTGGATTAAGGTATCTATTTCCTTGATGCTCTTACCATACAGCTGATGTCATCCAATAAACATCAGATGGTTAATTCTGTTGCCTCTTTCTTGAGTTGGTACCCAGCATCCATCTTTTGTCATGGGAATCAATGGCTACTTACGAATAGTAGTGGGGACAGTGAGTCGCCCTGGAAGATCCCTCTCCTGATATTAACCTCTGCTAGTATTATTCCCGAGCTTGTGAGTATTGTATTGCAGTTGTGCATTGTATTTTTGAGGAAGCTGATGGTGTTTTCCTCTGCCCCATATATTTTCAGGCATTCTATTAGCCATGTGTGTGGTACCATGTCGAAGGCTTTCTTATAGTCTATCCATGCCATGCTTAGGTTGGTTTTCCTTCTCTTACTGATCTTCATTACCATTTTGGTCTTTTGTGCCCCTACACTTCCTTCTGCAGCCTTTCTGTTGGTGGGGGATGGTGTTTGTATCCTCTAGGTAGTTGTATAGCCTTTTGCTGATGATACCTGTTAGTAACTTCCACATTATTGGTAGGCAGGTGATAGGCCTGTAGTTACTGGCTATATTTCCCTTACTCTTGTCTTTCTGGACTAAGGATGTTCTTCCTGTGGTCATCCATTTGGGCGCATGGTGATTTGTGATACAATGCTGGAGTTGTTCTGCTATTCTTTGGTGTAGGGCCTTGAAGTTTTTGAGCCAGTATCCATGGACTTCATCGGAACCTGGGGCTTTCCAGTTGGGTATTTTCTTTAGTTTGTGTCTGACTGTGTCTGTCGTGATGTTAGTGAATTTTGTTTTATTCTCTCTGTTTCTTCAACCTTGACTTCCTGGAGCCATGTTGCATGTTTGTTGTCTGATACCGGAATGCTCCAGATGTTTTCCCAGAGTCTCTTACTTGGTTCGGCTTCAGGAATTTCTTGGTGGTTGTCATTCCCTCTTAGTTAGCTGTATAGTTGGTATCCCTTATTCCAGTTTATGTACCGTTGGATCTTATGTGGTTTTGGCCTTAAGCCTCTGTTTTACATATTCCATTGTCTTGTTTAGTCCCCTCTCCTGTACTTTGTATTTCTCGTTCAGTTCCGCCCTTGTTTTCTGGCTTCTTAGCCTTTTTTCTGCTATATCTTTCAGTTTACTCAAGTCCGAGATCATCACCATGATTTGCTTTTCCAGGCGACTTTTCCAAGGCAGTTGCTGTTTTGGTTTCTGTTGGCTTGGTTGTGCTGATTGTGTTGGTGTTTCGTATCCCCATCAGTTCTGCTACTAATCTTGCTCCTGCATATGTCAAGTTATTTGTTTCTGTGATATTGGTGGTGTGTATTAGTCTCATTATTTCATTGACCTCACTTGTTTTTCTCCCTTCCCTTAATTTCTTGGTGTTGTAGGCTTTCATGGAGGGTATCTTTGTTGCTCTCTGTATCTGGCTTCATCCATTGTCTGATATTTTCTACCCATTCCGTCCTGTCTGTTACTTCGTTGGTGTTTCTTCGTATGTCGTTGTTTGAGACCTCATCATCCGTGTCGTCTTCTGTGGCATCGTCTCTCAGTTCGTCTTATTGTAATTCGTTGCCGTGTGTCATTTGCCCTTTCCAATTCCTATTTTTCTGTTGGGGAGAGCCAGTTCTTTTTTTTCTTTATGTTCCTTACTTAGTGTGCCAGCCTCTACTCTGTTTGGGGGGTGTTATTCCTCTCATTCCAGGTGTTGACCAACCTTCCTCTATATCCTCTCTCCGTCGGGTTGCTTCTGATGTAGCATCTCCATATTTCCTTTCTCTTGTCCATTTCTTCTCTGGTTTGTTTCTGTAGCTCCAGTTTCTGGTTGCTGGTTACTGTCGTTGTGGTGGTGGTCAGCTGCTGGATGACGACCTCCAAGTACCTGACCGTCTTCCCCTTTAATTGGTCTGAATACCTGCTGCCGGACTAAGCTCCTCTGTTTCCCAGAGATTCCATTTACGTCATTATCGTTAAATCCTTCATTTCTTTCCATTATTATTATTATTATTATTATTATTATTATTATTATTACTTATTATTATTATTATTAGTTATTATTATTATTATTATTATTATTCTTAGCGTCGTATGTGAATCTTTACCAAAGTATTCATGGTGTGCTCATCAAGCGGGATTAATTAATTTTGAAGCACAATATTTTTTTGTTTTGAGTTTCAAACAATAAAAGGGAATATTATCTTCACTTATCACTTGAACTTGCAGATATCAATTGTGTTTCAAAGACAACGCTTTCATGATAATACGGAAAATGTCCCTACATTTTGTGAATAAACCTTCATTAAGCAGTTCTCAAGAAATACAGCTTTAGGCCATTAGATCAAAAGAATAGATTCTATATCTTTAAAGACCTTTGAGCTTCGGGAGGTACAATGATATAATTATGTCTTTTGCCTGGAGACCCAAAACCTTAACATAAAATACGATTTTTCTTTAGATGATGAAATGCCACTGAAGTTTTTTTGTAGTTGACATGATGTATTCTTCATTCTACTCTTTTTTTATAAGATAAAATTTTTTCATCTATCTTTTCTCAGTTTCGGAGCGCAACTGCACAATAAAAAAAAAAAAAAAAAAACCAGTCCTGTCTACCCATGAAAAATAAATAATGCCCTATTATGCCAAGAGGAAGGGCAATCTTTAGTAACATGGAATGCAGGACAACTTATGAAGATTGAGATTACAACATCTTTTCTTATAACCGATAAAAGGAGATTCTCGAATGACATCCATGATAAAAGATATTTAATATATTTCTTGCATTTCTCGACAGATACATTTAGACCAACAATTTTTCATTGAATTTCTTAAGAGTTAAGCTAAAGCAAATCACATTAGTCTAGTCTGTCATTCTCTTAATCATAAGATAATAAAACACCACGTACGCAAAATTCCGGCAAGGAAAACAGATGATTCCAGAGTGAAAATAAAGAAATGCAAAGTGCTAAAAACGATTATATTTTGTTTTATCTTCACAAGATAAATCTGAATCGTTAATCTCCCCTCTCCCTTCCTTTCTCCTAATGCTCTTATTTTGTTTTTTCTACTCACTGTCATTGTAATGTTTAATTCTAACTATTAATTTTGTATACTTCGTTCCCAGTATTCTTTGTTTATCTTATTTATCTATCTTTTATTTCATTTCAGTTCGTCATTTCAATATTTGTTTCATATCCTTAGATATTAATTTTCTCCAGTCTTCCTCCTTACTTTTAGGATGACATTTTTTCTGATATATTCAATGTCGTGGAATAAAATCTTGAAGCATATGAGAAAATATATAATAATTCATCAACCATATATATGGAAAGGATCATCTCTCTACACAGCAAACTTGAGCAAAATTTTTTATTAATTATCAAAGTTATTACTTAAGCCTTGATATATTCAGAAGAAAACTCAGATCTTCAATGAATGAGCTTTCCTCTCTTTGACAACGAAGCAAGTTTTCATCAGGTAATCGATTTATGACATTTGTGACTGCATATGCTGACATTACTAATGCAAGTTTTCATCCGATTAATCGGTTCATGAGTCATATGAGTACATGTGCTGACTTTACCCATAGAAGTTTTCAGTCAGGTTAATCAAGTCATGAGTCTTTTTACTACATATGACTTTACTAATGTGTGTTGAAAGCTGCTTGTATTAAGTTTCTTTTGGAGTCTGGTATTGTATATTGCCTGTTCATAGTTGCCGAGCAGTCTTCATGTGTATGTTGATGCAGTCTCTTCTTCAGATTCTCTTTGAACTCGTGGCCAAGTTTTCTTTCTCCATGTAACGTTTCAAGACAAATATATGGAAACAATAAAGATAAACAATTAGAAGCAAATCAAGTCATACTAAATCTGCTGATCTTGTTGATATATATGTATATATGTAAAGAAATGAAATGAAAGTGATGCAAGTACCTTGTTAAAATGTATATAATGAAAATTAATACTTATATTCTTCAGAAAAAAAATATTCATTATGATACCCATAAAAAGAAATAATGGATATTTTGACCACTTTTTCTGCCTTACTGTTTCCTTTACATTAGAGTAGGTTCTCATATCTTCCCATTATCGATGCCTCTTTGTTTTTCGAAAATAAAAGATAGCAAAGTCCAATTCTCGTACCATTGTTATTTCATGCTACGAAAAAGAGACTATCTATATCTGTACATTCAACAATAACGCTCCTTTGACAACGAACATATAGCGACACAAGAAGCACAATTTCATTTTATTAGAAGCCTATTACATCTTTGTAATATTCGTGAAAAGTTATGAGCGTTGGATCTGCAAGGAATAATGTAGTGCTAATTATTTCTCATATCTATTATAATGAAAAAAAATCATATTAATTTTTTTCTATAACTTTACTGCCGATGGTTAATCATTGTAATTATCAAGATTTATTTCCCAATTTCATTTGTATTTCAGTGTACATTTAATTTGATTATTTTCGATCATTTTTTTACATATTATCATTCAGTCTGTTAAAATTGTGCTTCACAAATTAGCCACATTTTAAAATTGACACATAATTGTGAGCTTTTTAGGGAAAACAATAAAAAAATAACTAGATTTCAATTATATCTCTTCTGACGACCAGACTGTATAAGTCGACAGAGGCATGGCATAATGACAGTCAGATATAGAGTCAAAAACTTCAAGACAACACATATCATAATGAAGAGGGTGTTGTCGAAATATTTATAGAGGATAATACAGACGAGTGTAAGGATATCATTATTCTGGGGGCTAACAAGCTAAATATTATAATAAGTTTTATAAGGTAAATTATCACATCTTCCAAAGATGCCTTGCCACAATCAGAATAATTGTAACATCAAACTTTTAGACATTGCTTCTCAAGACCAGATACATTTAAATGTTTAAGTCAGATAGAGCTACAGAGTAAAATAAGCAAACAATTTGGACATTAAATGATCTGTGAATGTGAAAATAGGATAAAAGGAGAAAAATAAGTTACGGCTGAGAGATGGAGTTTGAAAATATGAAAATAGAGTATGGCGAATATCATCTAAAGAAAACATTCACCAACCATGAAGGTGCCTACTTACTAGGTTTTAATTAAATCCAGAGAAAATGGTAAGTGCTGACCTTTGAATAGATCTTAAACAAATGGTCAAGATACGAGATATTTGAAGATATAAATCATTACTCTTTTAAATCAGGGAAGACCTTTGACTTGATCAGTGACCTTCAAATAAAGGTAATGGTTAAAAACACCCAAAAGACGCCTATGACAAAATTGCCCCCAAAAAGTGCTGGAGGAGCTAGAAAAACAAGAAAGCATACTCTTCCCTCAATCTCCCATCTAACTTTTATAACGAGAGGTAAGACTGTCACTGTAAATAGAATGAAAACAATACTTACTCACTCGTGAATGATAGGCTGCGACACATATACTAATAATACCTTTATAATAATATTAACTTGTTTCCTTTGAAGAATATTGGCCAAAATAAGTCGGATACACTCTTTCTTATAAAGCAAACAAACTATAAACCTTCCTCTAAAACCACGAAATTACACTAAAGCTGTCTGTAATGAGAAAAAGATGTCCGTTTTATAAATCCTCCAACGGGTGATTTCGCTTGTCACTAATGGTAATGTGAATAAAATGCAAAAGGGGAATGTTCACCCTTCCCCAGCCACAAAAGGCCTCCTGGCGATTCCCGGAGGATCGAGCAAGGCGCTCATATGCAAGTGCGCCCTTTGCTGACAGGTGAGTAACGGCAAAACCCACAGACAAGCTCGCCCGGGATGGCAAAGACCTTGTCTTCACCACCAACAGAAGAAAGCGAACATATAATGCAATGGCCTTAACCAATAGCCAGTGTCAAAGAAAATGAAATAGCGTAAAAGTCCTATGGATTGTTAATTTACTCCCTTCGGCGAACCGCAACAAAATGAACGACCCCCCCCATCCCCCTTAAATTCTTCCCATTTAGTAAGGGTGACAAGAAAAGGCAGAGAAAACTACTAGGCAAAGAAGGGCAATAACTGGTGATGATACTCCGCTTTTGAAAACTATTTAACAATATACACAAAACCCTAGAAGAGCTGGGGGCCAAAAGAACCAACACGCATTTTCTTGTGACTTATGTAAAAAGGAAATTTAACATACATTACTAGAGAAAGCAAAGGAACAATTTAGAAAATTATCATATCATAAATGTCTAAATATCTATATGAATTCTTCGTGCTCTTTTGGATACACCTATCACTAGAAAGCCTTGATAACCAAGTGCAGGAAATATGCATAAATTGTGATATCTAGTAGCAGGACATGAACCCGGATTACCATAATCACAACATGGTCATGGCGGCATCATCACCTCGTTGTGATTATGGTGACCCAGGTTCATTTCCTGCTACTGGACATCATATTTCTTCATATTTTCATATTTATTGCACTTGGATATCAAGGTTTTGTAGTGATAAATCTATCCCCAAAAAAACATAAAAAAATCGAGAGTTAGACTACGTTTTAGCTATTACAATTACACATGTATCATGTAAAAATAGATTCTACACGCATGCACACACACACACACACACAACACACACACACACACACACACACACACACACATATATATATATATATATATATATATATATATATATATATATATATATATATATATATATATATATATATATATATATATGTGTGTGTGTGTGTGTGTGTGTGTGTGTAATTATCACATCACCGTGATTCATATAGATCATTCGAGCTACAATATCCTTTAATATCTAATTCGCTCTACCTCGGAATTGCATATATTTTCATATATGTACCGAAGGGGAATTTTTAGTTGATATAATTTCGTCCCATGGGATCGAACCACCGTCCAGTGGACGGGAACGAAATAAAGACGCCTAGTGACGTTTTGAAGTCGGCCAACAGAGAGGCTATAAGTTTATATCGATTTTGGCCTTATATATAATACATATATATATTATATATATATATATATATATATATATATATATATATATATATATATATATATACATATACATATACGTATACACTCCAATAAAAATATGAATATGGATTTGATGACAATGCTAAAAATATTATTGCAGTTTTTAAGAAACAGCTTCCGCGTACTTCTTGTAGTATTTCGTCGCTGAAAATTATTTCCTAAATTGCTTAGCAAAATTACGCCTTACGCTACTTTGTAGTTGTGCTAATCACTTTAATGAAAAAGAAGAAAATCATAAGAGTTAGCGACATAAAGACATAAATTCCCAAGTATGATATTCCAGTTTCTACTCACCACTGAACGCTCTCTCTCTCTCTCTCTCTCTCTCTCTCTCTCTCTCTCACACACACACACACACACATTTTTAAGGAATTTTCATTACCTAAACTGAAATATTTAATGACTGTAGGGTCCTTCGCTTTACAAGATATTGTCGTAATATGGCCACTTAAGGACGTGAAAGGAGCCTAACTTTCCTTTATTAAGAGAGAGAAAAACGAGGAAAGCAAATTATCCACAATTTCCTCCCCCCTCACGTAGCGATGCGTGATAATGCCTTCATACTTGAGGAGGCCTCTCCTCGGTTTCCTTGTGGAATGTCAGGAAGTCCAGCTTGAATCTGAGCCAAAATATAAATCGCAGACGAGCATGAACCTTATTTCAGTTGTGATGTTGCTTTCGGTTTTGAAAACATTAAGCGCTGCGCAGTCATTATGCTTTATTAGTATATGAAGGGAGGTGGATAGAACAGTGCAATAAAAAATGCTGAACCGAAAGTTTTGAGGGTGAAAATTAGGTCATAAATCCCAACCTCATTCAGGAGAGCTTCATCCTGGGACGTTACTCTTATCAAAATGCAATATTCCCGTTGTTTTCATTAAAATGATTTGCAGGATTCTGTTTCAGACGCTCTTATATGAGTGAAATGAATTCAAGTATCATATAATCAGTATAAAATCAACAGGTAACACAAAACGTATATTTTATATTATGTCAGGAAAATGGAAATTCATAGAGAGAGAGAGAGAGAGAGAGAGAGAGAGAGAGAGAGAGAGAGAGAGAGAGAGAGAGAGAGATGATTGGGGTACCTTAAAACAACTGATATCATTAAAGTAATATATTAACTGGTGTTATTAAAGTAATGAGTACCGCTACAGGGTAGCCCATTGGGTAATTTTGATAAATAATTTAGGATATTATTTTCAACGACAAAATTCTACAAAAGGTTTCCGGAAACCGCTTCCTCAAACCTGTAGCATTTTTAGCCACATACTCAGCTCTGTATTCAGATACCCTTTTACCTTTCAAGTTTGGAGGAGAAGTGCTGAGTAGTGGAAACTATTTTAAGTTAATGGAAATGTATCGTAAGGTATCATCGAAAAAGCGTCAGCAAAACTAAGACTTTATTAATTATCTGAAAATGTAACTGCGGCTGTTCAAACTGAGATTTGCTTTGTAGAGATAGCTCTGTTCTTCATAAAACATGAATTAAGTATTTAGCAAGTATTCGTGATATACATATCATAAACTTTTCTATCGGTATTTAAAAGTATCAGAAGTCTAACGGCTCCATAAGCATTATCCAGGCATGAATGCTGTGTTAGATCCACATACCTCAGATCCTTTGTCCTTCATCTAAAAGTATAAAAACTAATGATACCAGAAAATGAACAATGTTTCCTAAAGAGGTTTTGGTATGTATGCCACCAGCTTCAGATATTTTCCCAGTGTATAAAAACTAGACAAAGTCTAATGCTGCCAGAATCATTTCTAGAGGCGCCTGTATCAACAGAGCTAAGTGCAAGGATGTCATGTGGTAATAAACTTTCTATACCATTCCTGAAATACTGTTCTCCTTTCTGGATATCAGCGTCATCTGGAAATCTTTCTCTCTTATGAAGTTTTGCACCAAGTTGTGTTTACTTTTTTTTATTTTATTTTTTTTTTTTCTACTATTGATGGATATAATTTCCAGCGGCTTCGCCAGGAGCCCTACTGTGCTGTTTGGTACTGTCCATTATTTCTTTTCAATATCGAACTTCCAGGAGCAAGACTGAGGCTCATGAAACTCACTTCTTGAATCATTAGCCAACATCATGCTGTTGAGCTCAACAGGCTAACGTACTAAGCTTGTAGCGCAAGTGAATAGCCATTTAGACGTACTCTGTATTTGAATAATGAAAATAGATGTATACAAGGTAGGCTACAAAAATTTTCTTAAATAATCTTCACCAGTAAAATAATTATATGAAAATGAAAACAGGACGTTATCTTAAGCTCGTGTCAAAGTATTTTAATTGTAGCATTTTCTCTCAAATAATGCAAGTCTCAAGTTTGAGATGCACAATTACTACAATTTCCATCATTCCATACAAAATGACAAAGCCGTTATAAAAAACTAATGACCGTAACTGATCACACCTTTTACAAAGTGGCTGAACTCTGATTCTCGTGTAGCAATATCCCGGAAGTAAGGCTAGGTGATTGATTGCCTTGTACTACATGATATTTGCATCATTTTTTTTTTTTCTGAAAGTGCCACTCAGTGTATGTGTGTGTGTTGGTGGGAGGGGGGGTTTATACGTGTGTAGTGATTCTGGGACCATGTTGAATTTGACTTAAATGCAGAATTCTGGGCAAAGTTTATGGAACATGGAAACAACGCAGCGTGCAAAGGGTCAGAAGCGACAATAAGTCGTGCGAGGTGTGGAAACAAAAATGAGTCGAACTCTGCATTGTTGTGTGCGAGAAGTTTGTCCACAGTTACGGGCAGTTCGGATGAAACATTAAGGTGGTGGGAGAGAAAAATGAGTTAGGGTACTGACAAATCAAAGGTAAAACCTTTTTGCGCGATGTTATCGACCAGTTCTACAATTTTATTCATTTCTCGATATTTTTTTATCGCTTTTATTTTTTATTTATTCTTTTAAGTTCCCCACACCTATGTACATATTTGTCAATCTAAAAACAGCTTCCATAGGAAATTTCGTCAATTCGTCTATTTCAAGCAAAATTCCTTATATATCTGATTTCGGGAAATTATACGAAAAGAGTAACTCAATTTTGGAGTTGATGGTTTTTCCAATATGACGAACAGCATGGACTCAATGAAAATATAAAATGTATAGTTTCATTTCTAATTCCAGAGCTCGAAACAGATATCGAAAGGTGGAGTAATTGAAAATAGACAGAGTTATTTATATGAAAATCCATCAGACTACGGGAATGAAGAACAGATGGAAAAAAATAAAGAAAAGATTTTTAAACAAGGATTTATTTAAATGCACTAAAAATAAATAAAATTCTTTTGAGACACCAAGGTTATATTTATTTTCTAAAGTGCGTTTTCTCAAAATACCCTGACTGAGTTAGTAATAGTGTGTAATGTTAATGCAAGCATTCTCCTACCTGAATCGAGTTATTCTGGCACCTAACGTGCGCTCTTGAGTTGCCGAATATCGCAATTTTTTCGTTACGTAACCGAACGCGTTCTCAATTGCAGACGTGTTGTTCGCTGTGGCAACCCCAGTTCGACTTGTGATCACTCCGTGGTCAAGACCACTGAAATCTACTCTTCGGTGTCTCCTTCAATATGATTTCTGTAAATTTAATCTCCCGACAGGACTTTGCTTCCGCCTGTCTGTTTATTTCCCCATTCTATGATTTAAGTGTTCATTTGGAGTATATTTGAAATTAAAGTAAACAATCGTAAGTGTTTATCTGCGACATCCCTTGTTGAAGTACCGCATTTCTTATTCTTTTAAATTTTCATTTGGACCAGTATTGGCAGTCAGAACCAATCAGTGTTTAGGTAAGTTACCTGCTCACCAGTGAGGATCCCAAGAGGTCCCCAGAACCAAGGCTTACGTAATTAGGTCAGGTTTGATAAATTAGAAGTGGCGACCGAAGCTCAGTATCTTCTTGCAGTTTGCACCCTTGTAAGACCCTTGCAATTACAACTCTCAGCTACTAGTGATACTAAAGCTAGATGCAAGTAAGAAAATTAAATCTTTTTAGAGTAATTCCTTGATGAGCACAAGCAACCAAACTTCCGCAGTATAAGTATCGTGTTATCATTGTTGTTCTAGCTTATATTATGTGCGAATGAAGTCATGAGTGTGAACAGTGATAGGAAACAACAGATCAGGTGTATGCTAACGAGATTTTATAGCGAGGAGAGAGCCTATTTTCAAATCCGATGTCGGTGTGTGTGTGTGTGTGTGTGTGTGTGTGTGTGTGGTAACTGAAATCACGAAGATTTGGGATGTGATGAATATATAAATAAAAAAAAAAAAACCCACGAAGGAAAGTGAAACAATGGAGTGCTGCGAGGCCTTTCCACTCAGTTTGCTAAGTAACGGACATTGAGACAAAAGGCCTGGCAGTACTCCATCGTTTCAGATTCCTTCGTGGCTTTTCACCAGATGTGTTCAGATTTCAAATTGTCACAGTGTCATCCTAACTTCTCGGCTTCTTCCGACTAATCGGAATTACTGGTCACCACCAGCTATGGCCACAAGTATGAAATTAAGACGGCTTCACGGTTCAATTACATAAAAAACTTGTGACGTGACTGTGTTTAACAAATTCTTTAACCACACACCTTCTTCCCTGTCTGTTACAGCTTTACCTCAACATGAGAGCTGTTCGGTAACCCTTATTCATATTCACCTTTGAGTCCCTTTTCTCTCTCTCTCTCTCTCTCTCTCTCTCGGTGATCATCATAGTTCCTCAATGAACAAGTAGGTTAAGTGCTCGACTACCGACCTCGGGGTCTGGGTTCGATTCCCAGCTCTGCCAACGCGGAATCAGACGAGTTTATTTCTGGTGATAGATATTAATTTGTCGATGTGGTTCGGATCCCACAATAAGCTGTAGGTCCCATCGCTAAGTATTACTAGGTAACCAATTGGTTTCTAGGCACGTAAAAATATATAATCCTTCGGCGCAGCCCTGTGAGAGGGGGTAATCAACTCAGTGGTCTGGTAAAACTAAGATATACTTTTTCGGTAATCATCAATTAGCTCTCTCTCTCTCTCCCTCTCTCTCTCTATCTATCGTTTTCGGTATGCATAAAATAACTTTGATTTCTCTGTCTCTATCATACTCTCTCTCTCTATTTCTCGCTCTCGTATTCAATTGCCTTGTTTTGCAGCATCCAAGTTATTCCCTTCATAATTTTCGTTATTCTCTTTGTTCTTCGTGGTATGTTACCTCATTTCACAATTCATGTTTATGGCGCAAAACAAAACCACTAGGAAATTGACTCATAAAGCGAATTCCTTCCATCTGCCCTAAGATACCAATTTACATACTATGGCTATGATTCGTCTAACAGGACTTTGAAGTGTAAATAAGGGTAATTAAGGGTAAGGATTATATGTTTTTGAGATGTTTTGCTGTCACATGGAAAAATGAATGATGATAGGCTTTTGAAAAAAAGTGTACAATGCATAAGCGTCAGAAAGGAAGGGTAGATGACTTGGAAAGGACCGAATAGATGAAGTGAAAGGCGTCTTAGAAAGGAAGAACTTCATCATCCAGAAAGCGAAAGAAGGCGTGCAAGACAGAGGTGCTTGCCATAGTGTGTTTTAGTGTGTGTGTGTGTATGTGTGTGTGTGTGTGTGTGATGGACTACTGACGAACCTTTTGAAAAGATGCCTGAAATTGCTAAAATATTTAGCTGTAATCATTCCTTAGTCATATCGAGATCCACCTCAGACAGGGAAACGTCGCAATTGTCTACGAATTTACTTTAGGATATAGCTATTACCCTCTTTTTCTCGTAAGAGTTTTTGTTTGAAATTAAAGTTCTGCCAAGCAAAACAGTCTACGATATAGCTGTAGAAATCACTAAAACCAATTACACTTCAGCAAAGTCAGCCTTCTTGACACTAAAATGGAATAGCTCCTAAGTGGAGCACATTTCATGAAAATTAAAGATAATACAAAACAATAAGTTTGTTAACATCAACTCTCTCTCTATCTCTCTCTCTCTCACAACACCTTGTTAAACGAACATTTTTTATATATATTGTCATTAATCATATAGCCTATTCAGCCTCTCAACAACGAGATGAATAAGTGAAAACATTGTGTTGTTAGGTATTAACGTCGGCTAGTTCACTTGGCAAACTTTGTAAAGCTTGTAGTCAGTGGATGAATTAATTCCATTTTAAATAAAAGGGAATTCTGAAGCAACGCATGTGAACAATGATAAAAATAAGTATCAGGGAGATCACATACCCGACTTCTGGTTTCTTACTATAATTATTATGGGCTGAGATACAGACGGAAACTTATTAGCTACTTTGTCTGTTGTTATTTATTTGAAGAATGATATAAGTAACTGAGTTTGTAAGACATTCCTCAACTATATATTCGTTTGATTACAGTAAAGTTACAAATATTTGAGTAGATAGACAAAGAAAGAGTACCTCGATAGAAGGGAAAAAAGAACAGACCACATAAGTAGTTATAATAATCGAAAGGAATAATAACTACTTCAAATTTCTGAAGCACGAAGACGGCCAAAATATAAAACTCTCAAGTCTTCGGTTTACAAAAGATTAAGGATAAGCAGATAAACATATATTACGAAAGCCCTAATTGTTGTTCAGTAAAACCACTAAGAAAAACTATTAAATTTTTGCTTACATTAGCATAACGTGCAGATGACTTTATAAAAGGATTTAAAGGAAAGGGGCTTAATTATATCCGTACTATAATGCACCTTATTCTACATTGAAAATATTAATGTTTAAAAAATTTATAAGCTCCTTCAAGTATTCGCGCCTTTCTTCTATTGAAGGGCTTTAAAATATAATCGGTTTAACTCCAATACTTGCACATTTTGAATATTTATTCCCAAAAAGGTACATTTAAAAATAGATTAGTTTAAGGTGTAATAAAATTTAAGAAGCAAATTCTACATGAGATACAGATGTGGAAAAGTAATTTGAATATATATATATATATATATATATATATATAATATATATATATTGATATATATATATATATATATATATATATATATATATATATATATATATATTATATATATATATATATATAATATATATATATAATAATAATATATATATAATATATATATATATATATATATATATAGATATATATACTATATATATATATATATATATATACATATATATATATATATATATATATATAGATATAATATATATATATATATATATATATATATATATATATATATATCTATATTATCTATATCTATATATATATATATAATATATATATATATATATATATATATATATATATACACATAATTTTTCATATCTATTGTACTTGGATTGAGGCTTAAACGTATATAAAAAGCGTAAAAAGTCGGTGAAGTTAGGAGGGAATTGTAGGCATATTAATTACACATACACACACACATACATACATACATACATCATACATACATATATATATATATATATATATATATATATATATATATATATATATATATATATATATATATATATATACACACACTAGCCAGCGGATCTGATGGTGGGCAACCGTAGGCCGGTATTATTTTTCTTTGTTTATTTGGAGTCCTCGTGAAAATTCCTATCGGAATAAAGATATATTTTTCTACTAAGAATAATAGTGAAGAGTGAGCATGGCCGTTTATCCGGCCGGATATCCAGATGAAAATGGGACCAGCTAAAAAAACCATCCCTTATAAAATCTTTCGATATGGTTAGAGTGTCATGTAAGCCTAACCATCTATAGCAAAGATACACTTATAATTACATACACATAGTCCAGCTGTCAGCTTTATATATATATATATATATATATATATATATATATTATATATATATATATAATATATAATATATATGTATATATATATATATATATATATATATATATATATATATATATATATATATATATATATATATATATATATATATATATATATAGATATATATCAGATTACTGTTGCTCTTGCAAAGCATAACTTCCCCTCAGTAACTGTATGAAATGTTGTCAAACTGTTTGCAATATCAGGTTCAATATTAGTCTGCTTACAGTAATGTTTGATTAGATTTAGCATAATTTGTTTAAAGTTAAGGGAATGACATGGAACTTGAAAGAGAGAGAAATTAGCATTGTCTGTGAGAAGCACGAGATTTATGTCATCACTTAGGATAAGAAAAACTTGAGTTCTCCGTTTTGTTTTCAAAACATGTCAATCATTCGATGCACATGACTGTGTTGGACTTGTTTGACATTGTTGAGAAACCACATGAAGATTGCAACATTTTTCAGGAAAGTTAAATGATGTTAGGAGCTTCTAGCAACTTTTATTTACAATACCTTTCATTTCATTTAAGTAATTATAGATTCTTTTGTTATGAAACTGTTTAATATTGCTGGTAAGTTAATTCATATCTCTTGATTAGTCAAAAGAGAATTTATTTGGCTCGTAAATACATAAATATGAAATGGAAAAGTTTTTAACGTCGTTCATGGAAATAATGACATTAATTTCACTCGAGAAAATTCTATAATCACATCTTTATTTTAAGAACATTTTTTGTCTTAAACCTTGTAATACTAAATATTACTTATGATTGTAAACCCACTTTCTCTCTCTTTGCCGTTTTAAAAAAGAATTGCTAAAATTATAGCTGTATCTCGTCTAAAATGTTTCGACGCAGCCATTTTGGGTCAGATAACCTCTTTTGTGAGTTTAGCTCCCATAGAGAGAAAGATACTGTGTTTTTTTTTACTATTCTTTATTGTGAAGTAACTCAGTTGTGCTACGTCTGTTTTGATTTTATTTGCAACTCACAGACTGCTATGTGATTTGATGCAATTATTTTTGCCCAAATCTCGACTCACTTGTAAAATTGTAAATAATAGATTAATATATATATATATATATATATATATATATATATATATATATATATATGTATATATATATATATATATATATATATATATATATATACATATATATATATATATATATATATATATATATAATATATGAACTAAGTAAAAAAGCCTCTAGTTGTATACACACTCATTTCAGTGAAGAAATGGGAAATATAAAAAGAGGCAATTTAAGACCTACAGAAAAGAAGTCACATCATAATCTCTCAAATGAACTTTACTTGTTTTCTCTAAAATAAAGATACTGATATATGAATAAACTTTCTAAATTTCCTTCTAAGAATTTGTAGTAAATGTATTAACTTTTTTGGGAACGTTATTTAACTACTTAGGCAGCACCTTACTTAGTCTGGCCAACAAGTCCATTTTACTGTCACTACTTAATGTAACATTTCACCAACAATACCAGTATTCTCCCACTCTGCACCTCCTTTATTTTGCTAACGTGCACTTTCATTGCTATTTTCCAGTCATTAATTAACACTTCAACTTGTTCAGTGTTGAGAGCAAATCATTTGAACGTTCAGAGTCAGCACGACAACAGCCCAGAGGAGTAGGTGGAACGAGTGATGGTCAATCACTGTAGTGTTTAACGCAACTCTAATTGCTTCCAGGTCCGTTGTCATATCTGTCGCCATTAAACCCCTATTCTTGTCGACATGAAAAAAATTCAAAGGCAAAATATATAACAAAAAAAATTCTTATTAATACTATTAAATCCAAGCTCCAACTAAAATGGAAAGCAGCTAAATAGATAAAAGCAAGTTAAGCGATGAAGAATAAGCAGCGGAAGAGAATGAAAAAATATCTATATAGTCAATAACCAGAAATAATGTAGATAAAAGTATTACGGATAATACCAGTGGCAAAAAAAAAACATAAAATATGACATAACTTATGTCATACGGCCCAACTCATCAAACATAAAAGCAAGCAAAGTAGATTTATTTTGCATAAAAAAAAAATAATAAGAATATGATGAAAATAATGAATCAACTCCTGCAGGTTTGAAATTAAATCTTGCTGTGATAACTAATATTCATAAACATAAAAAGCCATCTATAATCCCTTTATAAATGTGAAACAACATCTGTCATTCATATAATCCCCTTTCCTCAAAGGCCTCCAGCACCTGTATTTCATACTGAAGCCTAAAGTACACGAGCATAAAAACATATTTTCAGTATATGGTATTCATCAAATATCAAATGAAACATCAAATGTTAAATGAAACAGAAACTGAGGTGCATTCAGTTATTGATCTTAAAACATTTTGGACATAATGAGAGCAGAAAATGTCACTCACTTTTGGAAAGTGCCATGGCTCTGAGGTGGACCGTCGGCTCACGTTTCCTAGGTCGGTGAACCACCCTCGGCATTCCGCCCACTACTCTGTGGATGGGTCTCCGCTCTACTGGGAGGAAGAAATTGGTGTGGGGTCAGCAGCCTGTAGGCGTTACTTAAGGTTCTTTGCAGCGTGCCTTCGGCACCTAGCTGCAACCGCTTTCGTTCCTTTTACTCTACCTCCTTTCATAATCTCTTTCTTCCTTCTTTCTCTCCACCCTCTTCTAACAATTGATTCATAGTGTAACTGCTTTGAGGGTTTCCTCCTGTTACACCTTTCAAAGCTTTTACTGTCAATTTCCGTTTCAGCGCTGAATGACCTCGTAGGTCCTAGTGCTTTAGTTCAAAGTGTGTTGCGAAAAAATACATGGAAAAATAAATATACATAGATAGATAGATAGCTTGAGGATGTGTACACCGAATTGCCTATTTTCAGGGAGAGAGAAAGGAAATACAACCAACACAACTGACAGATGCAGAGAGAGAGACAGAGAAAGGCTGTAATGATCTCACAGGACGGTGTCCTATGGAATCTCATCAACAACATATAATTGATTAATTGCCAATTAGATCCTATCAAAGCAGTTTCATATACATCCTAAGAAGGAACCTGGGGAAACAATATCTCGCTAATTCATATTCTCTACCTCCAGTTTTCTTATAATTCCACTTTTATTTCAAAAAAATCATTTCTTGAATGGCATCTTCAGGCACCCCTCCTTTGCTCTCTCTTCGTTTCGGTTTCCTAGTCAAAATTTCCATTGAAGCAGTTTTGTAAGAAATTTGTCACTTGAATTTTGGGCAATTAAATTACCAGAACATGACATATTAATATCGGTTTTCAGCCAACGTAAAGTCATTCCCCGTCGTCTCATCACATATCTTCTCTCTCTCTCTCTCTCTCTCTCTCTCTCTCTCTCTCTCTCTCTCTCTCCTCGTTTAGATTTCGATTTGCGTTTTATGACTTCCATAATCAAGTTCGATTGAATAACCCTCCCCAATTTGCATATTCATAAACCATCCTCAATCATCTTCTCTAATGAAAACCGAATAAGATGGAACGAGATATAAAGAGTTCTTTAGACTGGAATTTAAACACATCTTCAGTTCTCTCATGTTCTGAAGGTACTTTACTGCTTGTGAAACACTGCATGTGATATGAAAAAGGAAAGTGTTTCATGTGTATATATAATATGTAACTGGGAGTAAATGACTTTGGAACAACAGAATAATAGAAGCAAGGACACTAGCAGTGCCGATAAGAATAGAGGGGAAAGGAGAATATCAGCAGAGGCTAGATTGCTTAGAAGAATTGGAATACAAGATAAGAGCTATATGGTTCTCTGAAGGAATTTGCTTCTCTAAATAAAAATGCAATTGTGCAGACTCAGGACTTTTGCGAGAAATAAACCACGAGTTTATAGTCTCTGATGTAAAAATGGTACTGTCAATTATAAAATATCCAATGAAATTTACTCTTAGGGATAGCTTATTGTTCATTAAAACTTTATGTATATTATATATTTACATGTCAAAAGAATCTCACGGTCATTAGCTAAAATATTTCTTATTTTAACAGCATAATATAGTACCTGATCTTTTTTTCTCGACTATTGCAATTCTGATCTAACTGAATCACGTTTCTACAGACGCAATTATTAGAAATGTTATTGTATATAAGACACGTGCCTTATTGCATGAACTTCCAATGACATTTCTGTTCTATTAATCTTTTAAAAGAAAGTTTTTTTTAATATGAGAGGCGACTTACAGCGGAAATGACCCGTCTGTTGAAGAATTACCTTGTGGTTCTCAGAACAGTGATATGCCCTTTTTCCAGCATGGCGTTGTGGATAGACAAGAGGTTTCTGGAGAAAATGAGAATAGAAAGACTTATGGAAATGTATTTTAAAAAGGCCTAAAGCCTCATTCCTATGTTGCGGATATCTTACCTGGGAAGACTGAAACCGGAAAAGAAAATAGGTCAGAAGCATTTTCTTCAGTCTGAACCAGGTGCCTCACAATGGCTAACGCCCTTTTTCGATAGATATACTGCAAACAAAATATGAAAAGTCGACTAGAGTAGCCTTAGAAAGCAAGTTACGAAAAATATGACACTAACACTTATTTTTCATGGCATTTGGTTCAGTTATTGTTAGTATTGATAATTATTTCAATATTTTATGTTCTTGGTGATAAATTATAGTAGAAGAAAATTACGTTCTGTACTTTAAAATAAACAAAAAGAAGAGCTTATGGCATCGAAACAAGTTATTGTCAAATCGGTTCACACATGCAAATGTTCATTAGAAATCAGAAATTTATTATGGAAATATTTCGAATATACTAATTCTCCGATTATTTAACTACGGATTTTCATATACACTGCCTGACCCTTTGTACTAATTTATTCATCTTGTTCTTGCAAAGTTTGAAAAAAATGAAATAATAAAAAACACTTTAGCAAATCCCTTCGAGACGGAAGAGATTGAATTTTAAGATTTCCCGAAACTCCAGATGAGAATATCCAGATCAGAGACAGACGATAAGGAACCTGATCAAATTTCGGAGAGATATTGCATCTCAGGGTAAGAGGATGAGGGTCGCATCGTCTATCCCCTCTTCTTTATTTCACTTCCCTCTTTTCTATTCGTCCTTTCCCTCAACCACTGTGTTTAGTTACTAGTGTTCTTCAGATTAGAAAGAATACGCATGTATGAAGGCGATTGATATCTTTATTATTATTCCTGTTACATGAATCCCTAAGAAATGGCATAAAGAAAACTAATTATAAAATTCATTCAAATTCTCGACCTTTGGAGAAAACTGCTTTTGTTCTCTTGAGAGATGAATGGATAAATAAAAAAATATTATATTTCAGTTACTCTTTATAGACGGACAGACCATCTTATGGGTCAATGGAGGATATATGCTTGTGAGGAGGTGTACTTAATGGGCCATTACGGATGGATATTGCAACCAGCATCCATCACAAACGAATATAAATCATATTATGTAATGATATGACTATTATCAGTTCGCGTTGATCATGACCATAATAAATCTCACAAAAGTTACAGTAACTCTAGTTATGTTCTGATACCTTTTCCTATTTTCCGTTTAACATGTACTACCTTCCAGTTCCCGGAACCCTCCAGGCTCTTCTTTGGCCTTATCCGTATGAACACAGCCGAAGCATGCTCTTTGAATGATCCATCTAAAGTTTCATGACTAACACCAAAGGGTTTGTATCTCACTAAGTTCTCCCCTTTCGTAAAGGTGCACCATCCATCCCAGGAGCTTGGTTCATTTGGCATTTGTCCAACATCTCTTCTGGAACTTCTGGGACAAATACATGGACTGGTTTACGTCCAGTAAATAAATATGAATCTACTTTTTTATGCTTTAATTATTATTTATTACATATTCAACTGGATTTATCGAATACGTAAGAGTATTGAACTAATAATAAAATACATTACATGTTTATCATATCGTTGACTAAATTTAAAACCTCAGTAGAAAGAAAAAAATAAATTATTTTCAAAATTCGATTACCTTGATGAGCGAAGGAAAAATTAAGAGAATAACGAAGAGATATTTGATATGATAAAATACATGTTTTAAACAAAAACGAGCGAGTCTTCCAGATTTTTGTATGTTCTCTACACTTGCTATTTATAGAATTTTCTAAATAACAATAATAAGGAAACTAGAATAGAGAAAAAAACCTTAACCACAGTACTATTGAAATTAAATTCATCCATTACAGTCAACGGTAATTGCAGTTTCACGTTTTCTCATTTCATTTCCTTTTTTCTGTAAGTGAATTGTCACATTGGATTCGTGACAGTTCATTTTTGCATTGTAAAATACTGTATGACATCACAGGAAAATAGATGCGATAAAACAAAGTTGCACTTCTAGAAATTCAATCACAACAATACGTTGGAAACTTCAAATGTAAAATACAACCCATTATAAGGCAAATGTAATTGCTCTTACTAGAAAAATCTATAGCTACTCTCTTTATCCATGACTCTCAATAACACTGCCATGCCAGAATATGTTGCTATGTTCTCAGAAGTCTTTGCTCTGAATGCAAAAGAATTTTGAAATCCTTGGCTAAAGCCCTGTAGAATTTCGTTTAAGCCTTCAGAGGAAATCGTCAAATCAACCTTTGATATTTTTCCAGTTCAACTAAAGGATGAATGTTGTTAAAAGGCGCAAGCGGAATCTAGTTTTACAGCTCCTCATTCCAACGTTGGCAGTTGGAATCAGGTGTTACGCATAACCACGTTTTGGTGGACATTCGTGTAATCTCTAATAGGATGTGACTGGGAACTGCTGCAAAATATCTGTTGGAACATTATGATTAAGAAAATAAGAGATTATTGGAACAAATGAAAATATAAAAATTTTTTACGATTCATAGTTTTTTTTTTTTTCTTTTTTTTTCTGAAATTAAAAGGTCCAGTCGCTGTTTATTAAGAAAATGAAACCGAAATTGAACAACAACTCGTCCGGTATTCAACTAGCTATCATATAGTTTCATAGTAGGTACACAAAGTGGGTCGTTAGCCATTTTATTTTTGAGTGCAGTTTGTTTACCTTTCATATTATTTTTATTTGTATTTCTGTTTTTGTATGTTTTGCGTTTTGTTTTAGTTTTTTCGTAATTTTTAATATTTAGTTTGTATGTGATGTTCGTTTTATTTTATTTTATATTTTTACTGAAGCTTTTAATAAGACAATTCATTTTAATGTAATTTTTTTAGTGATTTCTCATCCTTGTCATTTTTTCAGCCTGAAGATGAGGTTTTAAACCTCGAAAGCTCGTTTAATAAAAAATGTTCTTCCTGGTCTTGGCACTGTTATTTATCATCAAGCTATATATATATATATATATATATATATATATATATATATATATATATATATATATATATATATATATATATATATATATATATGTGTAATTAATTAAATTAAAAGATTTGGAATTACATCTTTTTTAAGTCAGAAAATAGTAACATAAGCAAAAAAAGAAAGACCTAAAATAAATGGCAAAATACCGACACTATAAACAAAACAATTCCCAGAGGAAGATACCCATAAAATGTCTGCAGAATTGATGCTGTTGTCATGTTCTTGAATCAGAGATTTTCGTTCAGTGGAAGTAAAAGGATTCTTTCTCTCGCCAGTTTATCTCTGCTCTCATTTTTTTTTTTTTTTTTTATCTGCTTGTATTCATTCATAATAAAGCTAAAGACTACATAACATGGAAGAAACTGTAGGACTTCAAGGTATCTTTCTAATAGCACTTCTGATATAAACGATCGGGTAAACTAGATTCTTTAATTATTTATAAACTTGTGTTACATTTCCTAACACGCAAAGGCATACAATCAACACACACATATTCACATCATTACATACAAATACAAAGTTCAACATTTCTCGAAATCAACTTTCTTTGACCCTTGTCTAAAATGACTGAATGATTGTTTTCATTAACTTAAACGAAAAAAGGACTGTTTACCTTTGCATATATGATACATTCCTATATTCTTCTATTATTTTTTATTGTGCAATTAAATAATTTTAATACATTTTTTTTAATTATCCACTTTCTCAACCATTGATGAATAAGGCGAAACTTGAAATTATATTTTTTGTGTAAATAATACCTTTTTTCAGGTTTTGTCTGTAAGCGAGAAAATCATCCATTTCCATCCATCATATAAGCTGAATTGACTCTTGCTTTAAAACTTATTACCATGAATGTTATCGATATTTAGTTTCACCTTAGAAACGCCTATATACATTGCTGATTAAGAACATGCAAATTACATTGATGCTAAAATGCAGAACTAAATGTTTTCACGACACAAACTCAGTAGAATGTGATGAGGTTAGGAACATCATTCTAAAATCATATCTCAGATTTTCACCTGAGCCACGCAGGATATCTTCAAGACTCCGAGATCAAAAGAGGCCATTATGATTCGAGGAAGATCGAGGTCGTCCTCAGACGTTTCAACATAAAAGCAGAATACGTTTGACAATTGCTATGAAATAGACCCACTTTGAATAATCCTTCGTTTAAGGAAATGTATCCCTATCCATGAATTTGATAAAGTACGATGGCTTTTTTTTCTGCTATAAAAATTGCTTTGGAAACTCCTATTGATAGCCTATTAACCACAAGATTTCCAAACAGCAATACTTGTGAAAACCGTTGCAAAAGTGCAATGGATTTCAATAGTCACATTATGTAATCTTTTAGAACGATTAAAAACATGATAAAAGATAATAACAAAATAAAACATTAATTTCACTTTGGAATTTCATCCATTAAGTTTTACATGAAATTCCCCAGAAGCTGTGAGAAATAAACACAAGAAACTCTACATTCTAAGCAAAACAATAAATCAAGTTATTTTTCTTATTGTAAAAATATAGTAAAGATTAAATAGCAAACTTGAGCAACGACTCCAAACTGTATTTCTGATAGGGAAAAATGGCTTAAAATGAACTTCTTAGTTGCTCTACTTTCGAAATAAAACACCAAATTGAGGGCTGACGACATTGAGAACGATCTTTTATCTTAGGCATATAAAAGGATGACAGAAGAAAGAACCGATCCCTCCAAACTTTTGCTGAAATCCAAGGACAGTTTAAAGTGAGAAGTTAAGCTTCAATGGAGAGCCTTCGGGAAGGATTTAAAACTAACGTCGGGACGTATTTAGTTGTTACATTATCCTGTGAGAAATGTTAGCAAAACCAGGTGTTTCCCTTAACATATGCACGTGAATCAAAAGAATTTTAATTAATTAATAATAATAATAATATAATAATAATAATAACAATAATAATAATAATAATAATAATAATAATAATAATAATAATAATAATAATAATAACCAATAATGTGGAAGTTACTAACAGGTATCATCAGTGAAAGGCTATACAACTACCTAGAGGAGACAAACACCATCCCCCACCTACAGAAAGGCTGCAGAAGGAAGTGTAGGGGCACAAAAGACCAGCTCCTGATAGACAAAATGGTAATGAAGAACAGTAGGAGAAGGAAAACCAACCTAAGCATGGCATGGATCAGACCATAAGAAAGCCTTCGACATGATACCACACACATGGCTAATAGAATGCCTGAAAAAATATGGGGCAGAGGAAAACACCATCAGCTTCCTCAAAAATACAATGCGCAACTGGAATACAATACTTACAAGCCTTGGAATAAGACTAGCAGAGGTTAATATCAGGAGAGGGATCTTCCAGGGCGACTCACTGTCCCCACTACTCTTCGTAGTAGCCATGATTCCCATGACAAAAGTACTACAGAAGATGGATGCCGGGTACCAACTCAAGAAAAGAGGCAACAGAATCAACCATCTGATGTTCATGGACGACATCAAGCTGTATGGTAAGAGCATCAAGGAAATATACCCTAATCCAGACTGTAAGGATTGTATCTGGGGACATCAGGATGGAGTTTGGAATAAAAAAAATGCACCTTAGTCAACTACAAAAGGCAAAGTAACGAGAACTGAAGGGATAGAGCTACCAGATGGGAGCAACATCAGACACATAGATGAGTCAGGATACAAATACCTGTGAATAATGGAAGGAGGGGATATAAAACACCAAGAGATGAAGGACACGATCAGGAAAGAATATATGCAGAGACTCAAGGCGATAGTCAAGTCAAAACTCATCGCCGGAAATATGATAAAAGCCATAAACACATGGGCAGTGCCAGTAATCAGATACAGTGCAGGAATAGTGGAATGGACGAAGGCAGAACTCCACAGCATAGATCAGAAAACCAGGAAACATATGACAATACACAAAGCACTACACCCATGAGCAAATACGGACAGACTATACATAACACGAAAGGAAGGAGGGAGAGGACTACTAAGTATGAGGACTGCGTCAACATCGAGAACAGAGCACTGGGGCAATATCTGAAAGCCAGTGAAGACGAGTGGCTTAAAGAGTGCATGGGAAGAAGGACTAATAAAAGTAGACGAAGACCCAGAAATATACAGAGACAGGAGAATGACAGACAGAACAGAGGACTGGCACAACAAGCCAATGCACGGACAATACATGAGACAGACTAAAGAACTAGCCAGCGATGACACATGGCAATGGCTACAGAGGGGAGAGCTAAAGAAGGAAACTGAAGGAATGATAACAGCGGCACAAGATCAGGCCCTAAGAACCAGATATGTTCAAAGAACGATAGACGGAAATAACACCTCTCCCATATGGTAGGAAGTGCAATACGAAAAAAATGAAACCATAAACCACATAGCAGCGAATGCCCGGCACTTGCACTGAACCAGTACAAAAAGAGGCATGATTCAGTGGCAAAAGCCCTCCACTGGAGCCTGTGCAAGAAACATCAGCTACTTTGCAGTAATAAGTGGTACGAGCACCAACCTGAGGGAGTGATAGAAACGATCAGGCAAAGATCCTCTGGGACTATGGTATCAGAACGGATAGGGGTGATACGTGCAAACAGACCAGACGTGACGTTGATTGACAAAGTCAAGAAGAAATTATCACTCATTGATGTCGCAATACCATGGGACACGAGAGTTGAAGAGAAAGAGAGGGAAAAAATGGATAAGTATCAAGATCTGAAAACAGAAATAAGAAGGATATGGGATATGCCAGTGGAAATAGTACCATTAATCATAGGAGCACTAGGCACGATCCCAAGATCCCTGAAAAGGAATCTAGAAAAACTAGAGGCTGAAGTAGCTCCAGGACTCATGCAGAAGAGTGTGATCCTAGAAACGGCACACATAGTAAGAAAAGTGATGGACTCCTAAGGAGGCAGGATGCAACCCGGAACCCCACACTATAAATACCACCCAGTCGAATTGGAGGACTGTGATAGAGCAAAAAAAAAAAGAAAAAAAAAGATAATAATAATAATAATAATAATAATAATAATAATAATAATAATAATAATAATAATAATAATAATATAAAACATACCAACTAGATATTGTATGAATTATACTTCTTATATACTTTAAAGAAAGCAAAGGTTATGAAGTGTACAGTAACAGACCATTTATATACATAAGATTAAATGTTTTATTCTCAGAAGTACCACAATATATGGGCTTTAAATCATGATGCATTATTTTTTAACGTGAGCAGAAAAGCTGAAATAGTGTGTTGCTGGAAGAGCTAAATTTTATTGCTCTCACCAAAAGCTGCATGATTTCTGTTATGTAATTTATATTACTAATAAAAATAATCTCTTACAATTTTATAGTTGGCATTTAAAAAAAATTTGATAAGACTATTAAACCTTTCTCTTAACCAAACATCTAATTCAGAAGCCATTCTAATGGAAAAGCTTTTCCAATCAAGATAAGCCGTTTTTTATGGGCATCCTGACATGTGCAGGAGACGATTTCTCAGCATCGGATTCGAAATAATTAATCCTTTGCGTCATAAAAAAAAAAAAAAAATCGTTGTGTTGAAAACGAGGTGTTACTTTTCTTCTTTTAAGTGAAACTTGTGCTTCTTCTGGTTTCTGTAAAAGTCGCACAAATTCTGGAGGAAGGAAATGGTACTGGTGTAATGATGCTGCTACAAGACAAAAAGAACAATCCTCTTAAGAGGACGCTTAGACCAAGAAGAAAAAGATGTGAAGAGGAAAATTATTGAAGTTTTTATTGGTGAAGTTGTGAAATATTTAGCTCATAGCTAGAAGCTGTCTCGTTTATTTATTTAATTCAGGAGTGATTGCTTCACCCATCCATTCTCAAATTACCTCTGTGTTTCATTCCTGTCTTTTAAGGTAATAATATGAACAGCTTCATTTTGCATCTTTCGACCTACTACACTGTACAAAGAATATGTATAGAGTGAAGGTCAAGATTTCTATCTGTTTCTCTCATTTAGATATTTATAATTTGTATATAGAGAAAAATTAAACTTTAATAAACGGAAAAGAAAATTGCTGAAAAGAATAAAAAAAATTTATTTTTGACGAGTATACGATTGCAGATCAGAGTATATGTCTGACTCTACTTTGTAATAAATAGTATCCGTGTGCCTCCATTAATTTGTAACCGTACATGAAACAGCTCTTTGCCTGTTGATATATTTGGAAGCACTACCTGCAAATGTTTGCAATTAAATAATGGCATCTATTTATAACAACGATAGAAAATATTCGATAACCTAATTAGGGTAATGTTGGATGCATTCTGGGTATAATAAAGCTCCTGATTACGACCAGAATATTTGATATTAATATATACTTCAATCCGAGGTAACCCTGGGGGTCTAACTGAATGAACTGGAAGTGATTCTTCAAAGGAAAAGTTTTAAATGGGAGGTTTTCTGAAAAAGAAGAGGATAAAGAAATCATTTCCTCATAAAGTAATTCATAATTTTTTACCCATAGCCACTTACTCATGAGCAAAAAACAAAAGAATGAATGCGAGGTATATTGCATTATAAAACAATAAATTTAGGTTTTTGAATAACCAAAGTAGTTTCTCTTTTTATTTTATCATTCCATTCTTCCAAAGTGGGTATGTGGGTAACAAAATTCAGCTCCTTATTTGTGCTTGTTCTTGCTGACACCTCAAGAAAATTTATTATGAAATATATTTCGGATGCAAGAATGGATTTATGTAATGATACTGAACGGTATGTCTCTATTTAGATTACTCCTGTTTTAGTAGGTCGAACTAAATTAATTGTAATCTTCTCGATAAGTCATTAGAATCGGTATGTTTACATAGTGGACTTTCCTGTATGCCAACATAAGTATGCTTTGAACATGTGTATTTACTAACACATTTAAAGGTAAATATTTAGAGGTATGGCTGCTGAAGTTTATCTGCCGGAATATAGATAAGGTGAAAAAATGTTATCGGCACAACTGCTAATTAAAATGGTTCATGGGAGTTACTATCTAGCTCAGTGATTAGTTTACCTTTTTAACGAAGATTTTCATTTTGAAACGAAACCAATATCTGACTTGACGATAACTGAACAGTGAATAAAATATTTCCAGAAACTAATCTTCGAGATATTTTTATCACTTGCACTGTCAGAACAATAATCTCCAACTGTGGTGGCGGGGATGTAAAGCAATCCCGTGTGCTATGAACTGATATCGGAGGAGCTCTATCATACAATGAACTACGTTCATTCCATAGCGTGGAATAAACGACCATGATTGGAAGCTGAAATTATTCTACGGCAGTGAGAACAATGGTCGGTTGCAGTGGCTCTGGGTGATTGGTTTTCCGTTCATGCGGAGGTCGTCATTTGTGGGTCATAGATGATCGATGCTTTTCGGCCTCAATTTTACTATATTTTGTAATCGCTGTCTATTGTTGTTTAAGGTTTCTACTTAAATGGAAGAAGGAAAAAAAATCTTGTATCTCCTTCAACAAAGGTTTGGGCATTACTCATATCAGTTCAATGTCTCGCATAATAATTAATGTGTTTCAAACAAATATTGTTACGTGGACGAAACCCAAATAATAGTTGCTTCGATTGTGAATTGCATTGAGGTTTTAATTCCATATTATGAACAAATAACTTATTTTGTTGAAAATTTTGCTTTCTTTCTTTTCAAATTTCTAGAGTATTTCAGGGGACTGGGACTGGGGTCCTGCGTAGCGTCAGATTCTTTGCTAATACAGTAGCAATTGCAAACATAGAATATCAGACTCCGTTTCTCTGTTATTTAAACACGTTGTATATCATATTACGATTACATCATAACTAATTGATAAAAACAAATAAATATGAGCAAAGCACACAAAAATGATAACAAACAATCTGGAAGGTTAACACGGGAATATATTTCTAAACTGAAACCGACAGAGACGAAGTAAGCTAAAAGCCTGCGTCAAAGATTGGTGATTTCATACCGCCACTGTCATAATGGCTGGGTTTGACGATCAATCGCCGTTAGTCGCGGGCCTTGCTAACACCCCTCCCTCCCCGCCGGCCCCAAATAAAAGAGATAATAATGTTAACTGATAAGGACTCCATGACGACTCCCGCAATTAACCATTACGACAGTATTGCGCAAGCTGGGATGAGATTACGTAGGTACGCAGTCGTACATGGAAGTCACTGATTATTTAGGTCACGCCCTCATTTAACGGTTTTTACAAGACGGCGATTTCCGTGAAGGCATGGCGATTTTTAACGATGTAATTGCGATTTAGCTTCGTAATATTGCGACTTATGTAACGGGATCGTAGTGAGCCGTGGCCATGGATGCAGTAATATATACAAAGCGTCAGGTGAACTCAGCACCCATCATTCTTGAAGCAGCCCCAGACAGAGCAGGGACAATGAAGGGCATTGATTTTCTGAAAACTCATACTTAAGAACATATTGAAATAGTAGAAAGCATTTTCGATTTTTATGATCCTAATAAACTGAATTAATTTGATTACAATGAACTCACTAAAGAAAATCATGCTGAAAAAGTTTGTAAATTTCCTGAATAAATGTTAAAATTAAGAAATATTAAGTGTCATATTTAGTTATAAAACAACACATCTTTGGAATCCAAATATATTTAGCTCTAAAACTGAAAGCAGAGGCAGCTGTGGGTAGCTAATTAATTTTAAGCCCTTGAACTTTATAGGCTGTCGACACACATGACAGTCTTACTCACTGCGCATACTGTGGGGTTGCCAAGTACATGGCGTATGTCGTGCTGGAAGCTGTAACTCGCCATTGCTAGTTACAACTTTCTCAATCAAATGCTGTAAGTCGAGAGGCCATTATGATATTGCTGCGTAGTGTGCCATGACATGGAGACTTTTGACGTAGTCGTGGGACAACGGCGACTAAAATTGGGGGGCAGTTCCTTGTCGTCAAAAGTAGACGACTTGGTTACAATTTATTCCGATTTATGGTGACTTGGTTGTAATGAGATCGTAATGGTGTCGTAATGAACAAAATTTAGATTGTTACGGTTTGTGCAGTCTGAAATCTACGATGGGTGACCCAGGCTTTAATTATATCAACATTACTCAGAACTTAACCCCCTCCGCCCTGCATGGTGATGCTAATTTTTTTGTTACTCACGGGTGTTGCATCTGCGTCAAGAAGAACATTTCTGGAGCTGAAGGGGCCAGATGGCTGCTATTACAAGATAGGTGGGTGACAGTGATTGCTGCATGATCATACGTGTGGAAGTTTTTAAATACCCGCTCTCCTTGTCTTGTCAAAATGAAACAATTATAGATGGGGTAATATGTATAATTGTATTGTATGTTGCAGTATATAAGATTTTTTTTTTACGGTATTTCGATTTAGTAAGCGAAGGTCATGGGCTTTTTCTTTTTTATACAATTTCTCGTAATTGTACTCCTTTTTTTTCCGTTAAAATTACCCTTCTTGGGTATGTATCTAGTTTCCTTCTATCCTGTTTTTTATACTGGGTATATTCTGATTATGTTTTGGCAATACAGATACGCTTAACCCACAAACTCTGAAAAAGGTTTTTATTTTTATAAATTATGCTTAACAGAATTCATTTGTCGGAGTTTAAAATTGCCTGCTTTTTCATAGTGTGACTCATTGCGTGAAACACTCAGTAACAAAGGTGTTAGCTATGTAGAAGTAGTAATTTAAGTCTATCGACAAATGGAGGTTTATAATTGCTTTAAAGAAGATAAAATTATAGTCCATTGTCGTATTTTGTTATTGTGATTAACTTTCATTCCCTTGTATTGCTAGAGATTTGTGGTCTTTTCGTCTAATAATTTATGCAAGTAGATTACACCCGGTAGCATAATTAAGTGGGTTTGGCCGTGAGACAGAGATGCCGAGGTTATCAAGCAAATGTTGATTATTTCGGAATGCCTTTCTACCCGGTGGTTACTTGTTCAGAGATTACTTCTTTGCAGGCCTTCTTTTCTGCCAGCATAAACACTAACTTGTTTATTTTATGTCTCTGAATCTTGCGCAGATTTTATTTTCTCTCTTTATTAATACTGTAAGCAAAATTATTTCAACTACGTTGCCTGCTTAATGTTTTTCATTTTAGCACTGTATACATTGTGAATGTTCCTGTAAAATCAATAATAATGATATTCCCTGATAAAGAGAAGTTGAAAACATTAAAGTTTTTATAATGAGAAGCCTGTATAATAGAATATCATTGCAGAATGATTTTAGTCATTTTCTTCAGAAGTCCCCATTATCATCATCATCAGCACGTTTTCTGTGAACATCAGAATAGGCAAACACGAGGAACTACCTTTTAAAAAATGATAATGAGGATAGATTGAGGAAAATGATGATGCTGTCCATTTTAAAGGAATGTTGTTTTCGGTTTAGATGCATATGTACGTGTGTGTGTGTGTGGTGTGTGTGTGTGAGAGAGAGAGAGAGAGAGAGAGAGAGAGATAGAGAGAGTAAGAAAGAAAAGGAGGAGAGAGAGAGAGAGAGAGAGAGATATTATTAAGAATTATATAAATAATGGTTACACCGATGCAGATAGTTTATATTAGTTAGTATCATTCTATGAACTGTTTACCTATTGTAATACAGGAGTGATTCGAAAAAATGGTATAATTTGATCAGTGTTTAGTCGTGTTGATTTTAATTATTTATTTAATTTTTTTATTGGCATCTTTTTCGAATATTCCTTAGCTTCCTCCATATTTCCAAAGGAAAAAAAAGAGATGTTGTATACTTATACCACAGAAGTATTGAGAACTTCCGCAAACCTTTTTTTTCTCAAATTGAGTAATATAAAAAGCTGAGAAAGGAAATGGAAAGTGAATTGCATTTCGCAGCCCGTAATTGCAATTTGAGTTTAACTTTTACCGAGGATGAACATCAGAGTTTCGTGAATAATCTCGTTATTAAAGGATCTACATCTATGCCGAACCAATTAATTTCTATTTACTCTCCTCTTGAATTATTCATGTAAAGAAGCATTTAATGCAGCTTAGGGCGGCGGAATTTCACTCAGAATATCCGAGCATATCTCTATTTGATTCACATTACGATTCATCTTTCCTTTTATCCATAAAATTTATTGGGGGGTAATTTCGTGTTATATAGCAAACAAACTGTATCTCTTTTAAGTTAATCTTGTATAATCAGCAAAAAATAATAGTGGTAATGACAATAGCAAATATGGAAATACTGTTCTTAGGTTCAAAATTTTCTACATGAAGACATTTAAATAATTTGTTATTGAAACAGTTGAGTTTAACTTTACATTCAAAATTGGTAAATGTAAATTAAGTTATCTTTTACAGAAACTGCCAAATAGTTCAACAATTTGAAACCTGTGTCCTGAAGTTTATAGGAGTTGAATTGACGAACTAAGTGCATTGATATCAAAGGCTTCTCAAACCAGCTCATATGAAAATCATAGTTATTTTCGTGATCTTTCTGTAGCGAAGAATGGCAACTCTGAATAACTTTTCTTGAAGTAAAAAAAAAAAAAATAGCGAGAGACTATTTTAAAGTGTTTCTAGAATACCTTGACTTAGAATTAAAGCTATCACAAATAAATAAATTATACCATTATTATTTATTATTATTATTATTATTATTAATTATTATTATTATTATTATTATTATTATTATTATTATAGCCATCCATTCGACTGGGCGTTTTTACAGTGTGAGGTTATAGGTTACCTCCTGCCTCCTTAGGAGTCCATCACTTTTCTTACTACGTGAATCCTGCAGCTGCTTCAGGTTCCTTTTCAGGTGTCTTCGGATCGTGTCAAGTGTTTCTATGATTATGGGTACAATTTCCACTGGCATTCCATATCCTTCAGATTTCTATTTCCACGACATCGATGAGTGATACTTTCTCCTTGGTCTATTGGCACGTATCAGCCTATCTGTTATAATACCATAGTCCCAGAGGATCTTTGCCTGATCGCTTTCTATCACTTCCTCAAGTTAGTGTTCGCTCCACTTATTACACAGGCTCAAGTGGAGGGCTTTTGCCACTGAATCATGCCCCTTTTGGTATTGGTTCTGTGCAAGTGCCGGACATTCGTTTGTTATGTGGTTTATGGTCTCGTTTTTCATATTGCACTTCCTGCATTTGGGTGAGAT
>NC_087220.1:24150176-24165176 GCF_015104395.2 Macrobrachium nipponense | reverse complement strand
AAACAATTCTCTTAAAGGCATAAAAGTTATATTTTACTTTACTTATTACTGTGAAGCTTAGAGGGGAGAGTTGGTTTTGGATGAGTGTCCCTTCAGAGAAATAGAACTTATATATAATATATAAATATATATATATAATGATATATATATATATTATATATATATTTATAATATATATATATATATATATATTCATAATTGGGGACTTTTCTACTCCTCAATTATTCTTTCGTAGACCTTACAGTTCATCACTAAATGTATTCTAAAAGGTATCGCAGCGATGGCTTAAAGGCGTCACTTCAATATGTTTTTTGAAGGGCCTGCTGGTGTAGCCGTTCGGGGACATCCATCTCTGTATTTGTCCCGCACTTAATATCTTATTGATAGGTGGCGGTTTGGGCTCAAACTCTGTCTATCCAACCTGGAGCAAAGTAATATTTCAAGTGACCTCTGACGTCAATATGTGGGTCATAGTAAATTCTGCCTTTTTGCTTCTATAGAAAATCGCGAGGGCGAACGTATTTCATTGCAAGAAGGAGAAATATTTATCTTTCTCATTTCCCACTCTTCAAAATCTCAACTGCTATTAATAAGTTTATTACCAGACTATCGTGACCTATATCTCGAAATATTCACAGAACTTGTAGGTTTTAATTACATGACAGTCACTCAGGAAGGATGATATCATCAATTATCATCACTCCAGCTGCAATAATCAATTGATACTTTTGTAAAGCTGGTATTTCATTTTACTGTGCATTAAAAGCTGCTGTGATTTCAAAATGAAATCGGAGGAATCAATCATTTTTATTTCAGTTCATGCCAAAGGAATGAGAACGAATTTCTTTCTTCATTGCTTTAGCACATGCTCTATAAATATAACGCTTTCAGGTTTTACATCCTCAAATATTCCTCTCATTTGCCTACAGTTTATTTTTACCGTTGGTTGTACAGTTATCCGTTATTCATACTCCTTTTCCAGATGAATACCTTTCACTTGTCGGAATCTTATGGGATGAAGAAAGGATAAACCAAAATTTTCTGCTGTAATCAACATTTAGATATTAAGAATGTCAAGATCCACCATGTTTCTTTGCTATCGACATTTGCCATTTTTCTCAGCTGCAAGATATATCCCTTAGGCAACTGTGTCATTTTTATCAGAATCAGACAGACAGTAATAAAACTAAAACCAACAAAGATTTTAGAGCAATGGAAAAAGAACGCCAGACAAGTAGGCCCAACCCTATTGTAAACACTATTAGCTCTATTTCTAATTTCATGTCGTGACGGACAGGCCTATTTTTTTTCTGGGATCCTCGGCAGTACAAACCATAGGCGTAGAAGAAGACGATAGTTAAACATGAATTACTTTATTCCTTCAGTGACGTTGCGAGACCAAAGAATCATCATCCAAACTAAAATGAAAGAAACAAAACTGATATACAATAAAGCATAACAAATTATTTTTTCTTGACAAGGCAGAATAAAAGATGTGTTTTGCATGTCGAAAAAAATTTTTTTATGCTGTATTCTATATCAGATTTTTATCTTTCATTTTAGCCTGGATGATGAAACATTGGTCTCGAAACGTCGCTGAAGGAATAAAGTAAAATGATTAATGCTGTCTTCTTCTACGCATTCTGGTTTAAACGAATTAAGAGTGAGTCACTAACATGAACCAGTTCAGGTAAAGTGGCATATCGACCACAAATTTCAGAAACTGAGAGATCCGCTTGTTCTTTTTAGTGATGAACTTTGTAAAGGCCATACTCATAGTACTAAGGACACCCCTGGACGCATTTTTCTATGAAGGTTTTTTCACATGCATTACTGACGCACACGCACACATAAACTATTTATTGATATGCCAATGAAATGTAATAGAGGCCTTGTAACCATATCCTGGATCTGTAGTTCAATCAACGATATTTTAATATAAATTTTTTTTAGGCTGACAGGGGAAAATGCAATCGCTTCAGTTATCTTTCGATAAGTAAATAAAAATACTCTTACATTATCCATAAACGGGATAAAAAAAACATTCTTCCTTAAACTGGATAAAAAACAGGATAAATAAAACAGAGCCAAGTACTATGAATAAACATAAGATTACTTTTATGAAAACAAAATATAATTTTTTACATGGATTATTAGACTACTACTGATATGTATTATAAAAAAAATCTTTTCGTTGATACCAAAAAACCAAACTAACAAACTCTGGTCTGAGTTAATTTACCTAAAAATTATTTCTAAAAATCTACTGAATTAAAGATTCAAAATGGTTGGAAAAGGTCTCTTCCAACGTCTGATTGAGACTGATATTTCTGGAATAATTCTCTCTCTCTCTCTCTCTCTCTCTCTCTCTCTCTCTCTCTCTCTCTCTCTCTCTCTCTCTCATTTTGTGTTAATACTCAAAGGAGCTTTATTGCAAAAGGTAGGATCATTTTGTTGAAAGTAAAGGCACATTTCTGACCAACATGTAAAAGCCTGGAAAAATAACAAAATCTTAGAATTTACATCTCAAGAGCAATGGCCTTTCATAGCTGTTCAATGCAGGTGGAGAGTTTCGGAAGATGATTGCATTCATCAGTGTCTGCACATGTCTTAGTTGTTTGTCTGTCGATCCAAAAGATCTTTCAAAGCTTAGTGATGGGATTAGGTAATGATTCATGTCGCTTGAATCCATTTCCGGATTCGGGTGTAGATTTATATTTTTCAAAGAGCAAAAGTCAGAAGAAGAGAAAATGTCAAAGGAAGGCACAAGTATAAGTTTAACCACGACAATAACGATAGGTCTATTCAGCGTGAGTTATAACACTAAGAGTATAGATCATGGTCTGAAGTGTTAATTCCCTTAAGAATGTAAACATACAATATAGATATGTTCCCACTGAATCATTCACGAATACCGGCGCTTTTCTCTGATTCTTTGTGAATTAGATACAACTGTCAGGATTCCATTACATTCAGAAATAATGGAAAGAATTGAATGCCGCTGGGATACTATTCTACATGACGAGGGATCAGTCATTTTCCAAAACAATAGCGCTCTTTCAACTCTGGAATTGTTCCGACACTTTTTCTGCAATATATAAAAAATGCATCGGACATTTTGCCCTGAATCGGTTTTCCATTTCTTTTGTCCAGTAGTTTTATTTTCAGACTGCCAAAGTGATGTTTTGGGAAGCCATTTCGTTCGTTATTTTATCATCATCATAGCGCTGACAGAAACTGAAAGATTCAATTAGATAATGTTTTCTGGAACAGTAGCGATACAGAGAGCTCCTGTCCTATTTCGCTCTCTAACTTCTTACAATAGTTAGGATGTCAACGACCTTCGTTTTTTTAGCATAATATATTGCTACTTTTTGAGTGCCTTGTGGTAGCATTATTGTGATGATTTTATATATAATTGCAGTACTTAAGTGTCATTATAATTCTTTTGTGTACACATATGATCATAAAACTTGCCAAATGTTAGCACTATTGACTGATTGCATGTAATATTGTGTATACAGATTTGATTATTTTTATAATAGTGGAAAACAAAACTTTTTTCTTGGAAACCTACTTTCATATTCTTAGCAGAACTGAGATATAAAACTGAATCGAAAGGTAAAACGCTGAAACAATCACTCATCCGCACACAAACTCAAGGCTAAGAAGCAATTCAGGTAGATGTAAAAAGAAATCTTTATGATTATGCCATAGTTGCTGGAAAAAAATAAGCGAAAAAAATCGATCAGTTATGAAAAATACTGATTATACCATATTATTTTGAAAATCATAACTGCGTTAAGATATACCTGATATACACCTAGATACCTGGACGTTGTTACTAAGGAAATGGGTTGCTTGTCTCAACTAAGTATTATATAGATACTTCCGTACTTACTAGAACTAAATACACTATTTTGTTCCTCTTGATGTCCAACGCTATTACATTAAACAGGCAGATAGTCTAAGTCATTAGATAAATAGATATATAGAGAGATAGATAGATGCCGTAAGTCAAGTACAGAGATAGAAAGAAAGAGCATTTTCTTTTCACGAGGCTCAGCAACATCATCTCTACTAAATCCGTCAGTCGACTTGATAAACGTCCAGTGACTCAAAGGCGTAAATTCCGGACGTTTAAAGTCATTCGCTTCCGTCTGTGATGAACGAATACAGCGTAAAAAAAGCAAAAAGGAAATTTTATCCCATTGACCTCATCAGTTTTAATATTATGTTAAATAAATTGAAATCCCCCACCCCACCTTTTTTATCTGTGATCAAAAGGGGTTTGATTAACTTTCGCCTTTTTTTAGATTTTATAAGTGGGAGAACTCTGGGAATTTTCCAACATTAATCAATTGAAGTAAGCTGGGAGTATAAGCTGGATAAGAGTCGCATTCCTCTGATTACTGAATTATAGAACGAGAAACATATCCCTTTGAAACTATGTCTCATATTCTCGACTTTAATCTTCGGAATAAACTCCAGTCTGGTTATTAATACAGATGCCACTAAATATCATTGCAGTACACTGCTTATTCTGTAAACATAGTAAACTTCGTAAACTCAAAAACCGATTTGAAAATTCATATTTATCCAGGAAAGAATATTTTACTGAATTTGAATTTTAAATGATATCATTCTCAATATGCAGACATTGAGACCAAGGGAGCTATAATGACATATTGCAAGTCTAATTTCATACATATGGATTTTGTATGAAGGACTACATACCATAAAGAGATGATTTGACATGAAATCTCAGATACAAAAGAAAAACCGCGCTAAAATGAAAAGTTGCATTTTGCCTTCTGGAACCTGCCAGAATCAACAATCCTCAGTACTGTCAACCAGGATAACTGTTGTGGAGTTATACAGTTGAGAGCAATTACAGCAAAGGAAATATCTTCTTGTTATTTCCACGCTCCTTTTTACATCATTACAGTAGGAAACAAAAGTTGTTAAGATAACTTTAAAGCTTCCAATTTTCAGAATAATTAATCATTAGGAATCAAAAAACAGATATTATCTGTAAACACGAACTTTGCTCTATTAATATATAAAACAAATCTATCTAGACGGTTTGTAATAGATAAAACCGTCCAAAACACATTTGTAGTAGATAATGAGCAGGAGAAACGACAAACCCTGTTTGCAAGTTATGCAAAGTGAATATGTCTTACTTCGTTAAACCTTATCTTTAGGTGAAAAGAGCCACTGAAAAGCCTCCCATTGGCGACTTATTGAAGCACATCGGCTCATTAGCAATTTCTATTTTAGAAAATTAGCTCTCTCTCTCTGACCAACATACACTCACACACACACGTGTGTGAGTGTATAATTGTTTTATTGTTTCCAGTGATAACTTGATTTATTTGTTTTTGTACGTAATATTATTACAATTTTCACTAATATAAGGAAATGAATCATATACTAAACGACTAAGAAGACTCTCTCTCTCTCTCTCTCTTTCTCTCTCTCTCTCTCTCTCTCTCTCTCTCTCTCTCTCTCTCTCTCTCTCCTCTCTCTCTACAGCAATGGACCCCCATATGCACAGATACTTTTAAGTAAAATGTTATCAGTGGCGGTTATTATCTTTATTCTGGTTGATTAACGTTTAGCAGATTAGTTATCGTACAGCTTAAGAGAGAGAAATAAAGTAAATCACAAGATGTCTGTAGGCAAATCTAAAACTTTGGATCCATGCTACAAGAGTACGGATCGTACATCGATTTTTCAGGTATTGTGTACGACGCAAATGTGACTCGATTTGAGGAATTCGTGTAACACATTGGTCGTTTTGTGCGTTCCCTCCTGAAGCAATGGTAGTATTTCTCATCATGACATTAAAACGTTAGCATCTTCTGCAATTCTTGGCTGTATGAAACCTTTGTTAAGGATTATGATAGTTTCTCTCGGTTCTCATTTTTAGCATCAGTCTGAGATACAACTTCAGTTGGTTAAGGCAGACGACTCTCGTCAATGTCCGTTGTTGACAGATATACATCTAATGTTTACTTCGGATAACACCATCTGAATTCTGTTAGGGCTTATGCAGGCTCCTTCAGTTTTCGGGTATCTTTCCTCTCATTTGATCTTATAATAATTTTAACACTAATCTTTGACTTTTACCACGAATCTCTTATGTGAATGTAAACTTTGATAAGGACGAAAACCTTGGGGAAACGATCACACTAATTCAGGTGTGGTCTGTTACTACTTTGTTGACTCCTGATTACACAATATGTGTAAAACTCATTAAATTAGAAATAACCATCTTAGTCAGTCGTTCTCCGACGAATAGCTCAGCACTTTAATAAGACCGACGGCGACAAATTCCTTCTCCCACAGAGTCGAATTTCATTAGTGCTGGATCAAATCACGTCTGACAATGAAGGCATTTAAAAGCAAATTCATCAGAGGCTTAATAAAAGCGTCTCTCTTCCTGCAGGGACGGTTATTATTATTGTCGAAAACATTAAACTTATTTTTTTAAAAAAGAGTTTTGTATTGAAATCATTTTTTCTCTTTTCCAATTGAGGATAATTTCATTACACAGTTATGCGTTAGCTACTTTTCTTGGCGTCATATATGATTTTGTTACTTTCTTCAGTTTTTTTTTATAGTTTTAATTTATTTTAGTACTTGAGGGACTGGTATTTGTCGAAAAGCTTCAGCCTTTTGTGACTGGTTACTTCTTATGGAATTTATCTTATTTTGCTCATCTGTTTTTCTTTTATCACGAGTTACATGTTGAAAACAGTACAACTATAAATGTATACAGCTTAAGATAAAAGAATTGGTCTTGGTGTTCATGGAATAATTTATTTCTTACCAAACCAATCTAAGTATAAGATAACTTTGACTGTCATGCTATTGCAGATCTATTGCATTACATCTAAAAAATCATTAAAGATAAACATTTGTGATCTGAGGCTTTTTAGTCGTGAACTGATAGTATCATATTAACTCAAACTAAAATTAAGAGTGTGGTGTGACGAAAGTGATCACTTATTATACGTTGGGGAAAATTCTTGAAAGCTGAATGGCTTTAGGAACTTCACTACTTTAATGTGTTTATTTACAAAGAGACGAAAACAATACCAGGTCTTGAAATGATTTTAGAGAAAAAATGGAATTATATTGTAGTATAACAGAAGAAAACATTTTATATGTTTTTATTTTGTTTGAAGTCAAAATGTAATTAATGACTGTTCGTCACACGTGGGCCAGAAATCTGCCAAGTCATCTATTGCGAATGAACGCATATTAATAATTCAGCGATCTTTACCTTCAGATTGGGGAATATTTGAGGATCTAGACTGAGGTTGTCTCCATTTGGTCGGTGGAAAGTAGCTTTATTCTAGATTTAGAGCTTCATAGCAAATGCTTAGAAAATCCTTTTGTTGACGTATATAATGAATTTGTCTTTTATTAAGACTTATTAATTGACCAGGTTAATATGAACATTTATATCATCCTTGAGGATGGAATAAAACCTAATGTTGCCTGTTACTGAAGACTATCTATATACTTTTGTAATTTGTAACTCCTATGCGTCCACTGTCTCATTTTGTATGATGTATGACTCATACTAGGGGAATGAATTACGTCGCATAGAAGAATGAATAATGCAGTGGTAATGATTCTTAGTCATTTTCAACCGTCGGAATTCTGGCCGACTTATTATGGCAGAATTTTCGGAGCAGACGTGAACAGTTCCGCATTGTTTTGAAAAAAGGAGACTTTATCCAAAAGCAAAAAAAAAAAATAAAAAAAGAAGAAGAAGAAAAAAAAAGAAATATCGGTGTTGTGAGGCCATGCCACTTTCCTGTGTAAAGGGATAATAGTGTGCGGATTTCTTTACTATGAATCCAATATGTGAAGAGACGGAATATTAACGCGATACTGAATAATTTTAGCTATATTTTCATGCAGAGGTCATTCATGATTACGAAAACCTGATGAATTTAACACAATTGTGAGAAAATCAGCGTTACTTGAGAAAACTTACGAATAATGCAATTTAAGAAAGTTTTGTGCCTCTGGTAGTTTAGTAAAAGCAAAATGTGAGGATATATACCACTGCTATATAATCATGAAATATTTTGACCTTTACAATGCATTGGCTGTGGGTATTAAAGGCATTCTTATTTTATCAAAAAAGCTCTTGTCTACGGAAAATCCAAGTGTTATCAGACCTAATCATTTGAAAACGAAGTCTCCTGAAGATGGACAAATAATTCGAATTTACTTTTCAGCCCTCACCTATCATTTTAACTGGGAAACTTCCAAGTCACTTGAAGAAGTTGTAGGGAACCGAAATATAGACAATTACACTGCATAATATGCCCTTCCCTTCGACATATCACAGACTCGTTGCTAAGGAAAGCTTCGCTTCCTCACCGTTTTAATTCTTTAGCGAGCTATATATATATATATATATATATATATATATATATATATATATATATATATATATATATATATATATATAGATATATTGCTGTTCGACCTCTCTCCCTCCCCTTTTAGCCGATTAGCATTGGACTTCCCTCTTAAAGCTAGAAGGACAACAGAATTTTCGACTGAAAGAGATGGGAGCGGGAAGAAGCAGGGGCTGTTTTCAAATAAGATCGCCAGTCGACAGAGCGGTGGGAATTTAAACCATCATAGGCGTCATAAGTGGGATCGCTTTCTTTCTTAACACAGCTTATGTATGGAACAGACGCGTTCCATGCTTTTTCTGAGCACTCTTTTTCCGCCGCCACCAAGATCATCGTCAAGACAATAAAAAATTATAATAACTTTTATTCCTTCCTATCGATTTTCTAAAATTATGACATTAATATCTTTGTTACTGTAGAATCTTTTACGTAAAAATGTGAGATTAAACTATATATATATTATAATACCCAAACGAGAGACCAAGGAGGGTTAATATGCAAATAATATCACCCCTTGACTGACTGCCATCCCGCCATTGATGTAATCTTCAGTTATTGTCACTTATTTCAAAGGACAGAAAAGCCACCTTCTCAGCTTTCATTGGACGCTGATGCTGACACGATTATTTTAAGTTATCTCTTTATTCATCTACTTTTCTGTTGTCTTCATGAATGAATAAAAATCTACTCTCTGAGCATTGTCCCAATGCTATAAGAGAAAGGACGAGGGATGATAATCTGAGTTCCTGTTAAACATCCAGAACGCAAGAGCATCCTTATGATTCTTCTCCATATTCAAAGGATTTGACGCTAAATGGGAGGCACTCATGTTAAGTGTTCAGGAGATATCCTCCATACTCATAAAGCTGAGATATTAAAAAATCCTTGTCCAAACGCTTCAATCATCATACACTAAGTCGGCATGTAAAGAAAAGTTTTCTCTACAAAATGATTTATGATAGATGTGCCAGTATTTATTTTAGAGGAAATACGGAATTTGCTGTGTATTGACCAATTGGTGAGTCTTTCTGCTGGAATACTGTGTAGTAAATCCTTAGTTCCTGAGCCCTCTCTCTTTACTGGAGGGGAATATCACCTATTACGGAGAAGAAAAGATATCTCCGCGGCATGAATGACTAATTAAAGCATTGTGTATTGTATGATGGAGTAGCGGAGTTAGAGTTTAACGATAATAAGAAATGGGTTATTGATAAGATGAAATGCCTTGGGCTAAAGTCTATCACGAACGCCGCTGTAAGGAGAAAATCTCGACCTTTGTCAATCATATCCAGTTAATGACGATTTTGACCAAAAATACCTTGAAGTATATTCTGAAGCGAATTATACTGATGAATAGGAAATAGAAAAAGTCTGCTTTTCCTACGCGAATGCAAACGCCTGAGAACAAAATGTCATGAAATGTTTTATTGCGTATGAAGAAAGATGAAAAATGAGACCTTTTCATAGTGCTTTATTCTAGATCGGCTGCCTCATAAAATGTCACTCTGAAAGCATTTTCTAAAAGAATATAAGCTTTTGAAATTCTAACTTTTAATGTTTCATGAAAGTTACTTTTTATTCATGAAAGTCGTTAATATTTTATGTTTACCCTGTTACTGACGCGAAGGTCAATATTATGCTCCTGGAGCAATTTGTAGATCGAACTCGATTTGGTATTGTTAACCATTTAGAAAAATTGAAGACTTGATAAACACAGAAAAGAAAAGCTGACTAAAAAAATCTTAGAACGGGTTTGTGTTGTCGGTGTGCGTGTTGTGGAAGGAGGCTGATATCCTAAATTTAATAAAGATTGAATTCCTTCTGTGGGAGGAGGGAGGTGGGGAGATGTCTCTGTCAAAGGCATAAACCATAACAACTTGCAATGTCATATGTTTTTGTAGCAATATTACTGCTGTCACCAAGTTTACTCATCTAAGTTTATGCTCAAACTTTGAGCTGCAGCACCGGAAACTTTTTCTTATGCCCGTCTGGAGAAAAATGTCGCTCAACGCAGGGAAATTCATAGGAAACATCAGTAATGTGAAAAGTTTTTTCTGTTTCTTACATTGGGATTTCAGGATAATCATTCCCTTTTTCTTACCATTTTTGTTATTGACTTTATGACTGCGGAATGTGGTTTTCCGAGTGTTTTGATTTTGACTATATATTTTTCATTATTGTCACTTCATATATCCTCTTTTATTGTTTATTATTATTTTTTAGATCCACCCCATTTTTAAATATGGATGAAACAGTTTCTTTTGTTTTTATCAATTTTCCAAAGGGACATGTCCATTTGATTGCCCGGAAGTCAATATTTTCCTTCTATATCTCGGAAAAAAAAACCATGGAAAAATAATCGTAACCGCAAATAGCATAACAACTTCCATCAGAGGTTGAAGATGATACAGTAAATACTTTTATTTTATTTGGATTTTTTTTTTTTTTTTTTTAGGCATCATGTGAATTTGAAAAATGGGAATAGTAGAATATATTTTAAGTAGATCATAATTAGCCCCAAGATGCCTGCGCTTTCAGAGGTAGAAAAATAAGAGAAATTGAAAGGTCTGGATAACTCGACTTAAAATAATACTTTTGATCTATAGTGACAAATTCAGAGGCCCCAGGTACTTACAAATTTGTCACTATGGAGGAAAAGCAGTGTTTTAGTTCCTGTTATTTTGACCTTTACTTTTCCTTGATTTTTGATTAACACTAAAAATACGCCAGGCATCTTGGGACTACTTAGGATTAAACATTTCCCTTTTCCTATTTCTCAAGCTCAGAAGGTGATTCAAAAACCAGTATTTTACAGTATCTTCTTCAAACTTTAATGAAACTTGTTACGTTAATTTGAGGTCACGATTTCTCCTGACCTCTTTTACAAGGTCACAGATTATTTTCAAGGCTATATCTAGTTATACATATTTTTTTGTAGTTTTGGTTCTGGTGGTAATGGTCTCATTCAATATAGTTCTTTTTTTCAGTTTAACCTATTTTTCAGGACAAAGTGTTTTTTTTCCTCTGACAAAACTTGGTAGGGAAGCATTTTGGAGGTTGCTGATCATTTCATATACTGGATTTTTCCCCATACCCCATCTTTAAAGATCATATTTCTCTACACATTAAAATGTCATAGGAAAAGTCTCTTGTCTTCAGAGGCTGAGTACTCAGGCACAAAAATTCAAGATTTACTTACAAGGTTTCAACCAATTCATATTAATAATCCTCTCTCATACCGCCCTCAAACCTTATTATTCTTATGAACTAATTTATTAATTAAAAAACAAGTTAATATGATATTTTGGAGGCATTATATCCCACTAAAGTTAAGCACTCATTAGCCAGAAATATACTTACAGCATCCCTAAAGTATTTTGGAGATCATACTTTTAAAAAAGTATGTAGTATATCAGGTCTGTTTTGTTTCAGTATTTCTGTCATATCTCTTCAATCGTACTTTGAAAATTTAATTTCCATAGCTTTTGGGGTCATTGTGTGAATGTCACAGTATATCGTCTTTCCAAACCAGGCAACAGTTTGCATCATGCCAGTGACGAACACTTATCCATTATGATTCTCCTTTTACAGAATCGCATAATCAACCGTTATGGTTACAAACGAAATAAAGTGAAATGAAAGGTTTCCATTCTGATATGATGCCACTTCTACGCTTAAGTCTTTTACAATACTCATCATCTCATCATCATCATCATCATCATCATCATCATCATTCATCATTTCATGAACAATTATAAATATTTTTAACTGGATATCTATGGTTCTATCAGAGAATTAACTTAGCTTGGATCCGTACAATCCACTTTGTATGAAGCTAAGATTAACGTCGCATATAGTATATCGAATATTTGTAAAAAGAAAAAAAAAAAAAAAAATTATGATAATATATATATATATATATATATATATGATATATATATATATATATATATATATATTATATATATATATATATATATATATATATATATATATCTATATATATATATATATATATATATATATATATAGTATATATATATATATATATATATACACACATTTCGCTGAAGTTTTTTGCAACCCGGAAAGGAGCTTGGCATTTTGAAACTGGAGAAAAGCCTCGAAAATTCTATATTAAATCCACACAAAATCTTTTCGATCTTTGATAATTTATGAATATATTATTATATATATTATATATATAGATAGATTATATATAATATATATCTATATATAGATTAGATATATTATAGATATATATATACTAAGATTTATTACATATTATATAATATATTAACATATAGAGAATATATATATATATACATATAGATATATTATATATAGCTATATAGTATATATAGGTATATATATAGATATTATATATAATATATATATTATAATATATATATATATATTATATATATATTTTAAAAATATTCAGAATAATCAAAGATCGAAAAGATTTTTTGTGGATTTAAGATAGAATTTTCAAGGCTTTCATCCATTTTCAAAATGTCAAGCTCCTTTCTGGGCTGCAAACATTCAGCGAAATGTCAGGTGATCGATCTGGACAAGACTTAGAGGCAGAATACAAAAATCACTTGTCGCCGAGGGACTGTGCACGAAATTTGCCAGGGGAAATTGAACGTTTGCAGAACATTCGCTCCGTTTCCTCAGACATGACCTCCTCTCCTCCAGCCCGCACCCACAGCATTCGCGAACAGTATCACTTTCAGTATTTATTGACTTGTATCACTCGCCTGTCTCCATTTCTAGGCTTGTTCCATCCGTTCTGTGGCGGAGACATCACAAACGCCATGCAAAATCTATTCTTTTCCAGATAAAAGAAAAAATTATGAGCATAGTGAAATTTCTTGAATAAACAAAAAGAAAATTATATAATATATTTTCCGCTTGCGTGACATGAGCCATAAGAATTTGTGTTAATCAAAGTATGAAATTTAATCTTAACATTTATTTTGCCACACGAACTTTTATTGTTACAAATAAGACGTTACGCTTTCTGAATTTCACTGAGTAAAGTTTAATGTATCACATATCAGTTTCTTATTATATTCAAGTGTCCATTTGTTCATTTTTCTATCTTTTCTTCTATGAGGTATAGGCTTCAGAAGCCAAAACATTATGGCCTGGCAGCATACAACTTTCATGGGGCCACATATATATACACGTCATTGATTACACACTGTTCATTATGAAATCTGTGGTATGATTAACAAGTTACCGATATAATAATACATTTGTCATTGATTACTGCTATTGTGCTCGCAGTCACAGGGAGAGCCTGGGTCCTTCGTTTGTCATTTTTATCACTTCCGACATCCATTCTCCTCTGATCCTGCACCTTATCTCTGACATGGGCGCTTGAGTTGCTCTCTTTCTCTCGGTAAGCTTCCTTTCTGTGAACGCTTTTACCAAGTCACCGTGAATATCTTCTTATTACTTTGAAGTCACTCGTAGGTCAAGGTTCTTTCCCTATGTGAGTCAGAAATTTGTCTGTGAAACACCTTTTCATGTGTTCATTATTTCCTTATTTGTGTTACAGGGAACATTTGAAATCGAAACCCCTACGGAAATATGTTGGGGATAAATTGTTTTCCCTAAGTGCATTTGATCCCCCAGGGGATAGTACTGAACACGTCAAAACACATTTGACCCCAATAGACTAGTATCAAACACGGCGAAACAGTGAAGATGAATCACTGTTTCGCCGTGTTGAGAACTAGTCCTTGAGGATCAAATGCTTCTAAGCGAATTGGTTGTTTCACATATGCCCTAGGGATTTCTTGAAATCTCTGGATTTCACATAATCCCTGAAACACACAGACACAGACACACACACACACACACACACACACATATATATATATATATATATATATATATGTATATATATATATATATATTTATATATATATATATATATATATATATATATATATATATATATATATATTTATATATATATATATATATATATATATATATATATATATATACATATATATATATATATATATATATATATATATTTAGTCTCAGTAATTGGGCGACTACTTGGAAATCTTAGCTTGATGATAAATAACAGTGCCAAGACCAGGAAGAACATTATTTATTATACGAGCTGTCGAGGTTTAAAACCTCTTCTTCAGGCTGAAAAAATGACTAGGATGAGAAATCACTAAAAATTACATTAGAATGAATTGTCTTATTGAAAGCTTCAGTAAAAACATAAAATAAAACGAACATCACATACAAACTATAAATAAAAAATTACGAAAAAACTAAAACAAAACGCAAAACATTCAAAAACAGAAATAAAAATAAAAATAATATGAAAGGTAAACAAACTACGCTCAAAAATAAAATGGCTAACGACCCACTTTGTGTACCTACTCTGGAACTATATGATAGCTAGTTGAATACCGGACTAGTTGTTGCACAATTCCGGTTTCATTTTCTTAATAAACAGCGAGTTTGAAATTAAAAGGTCCAGTCTATTTGAGCAAAAAGACAATACTCTAAA
>NC_087220.1:24140176-24145176 GCF_015104395.2 Macrobrachium nipponense | reverse complement strand
TTAGTATTGGCAAGGGATACTGAAATTGAATAGAAATATTATAAGTCACTCTATAATAATGGAAAACTTTATTCATTTTTGGGGCCATTTGAAAGGGAAAATAGGTGATTTAAAATTTTTTTCAATTGTAGATTGGTGGAATTATGCAAAAGGTCAACTTAGACTCTTTTTCGTCAAAGTCTCAAAAACTATTAATCTGGAGAGATTTGGGTTACTGAATTGCTGAAAACAGAATTAAGGAGGAATTATTGGATCCATTCTGCCAACTGCAATAGTTTTCAAAAAATAGAGGAACTTAAAGAAAGAATAAATCTGATTGAAGATGAAATATGTGAAGGAGTTAAGAATGAATGAAAGAATGAATGGTGAAAAAATATTTACATATTTGATAGGAAAAGAAAAGAATGTGAAAACAAGTATCGTTAAACTTGGTGAAAAGGAGGGTGTATATATATCGGATACAAACTCTATACAAAGGAATATAATTGAGTTTTATAATAATCTAATCAAAAGAAGAAGCTGTTGACTCTGAATAAACATAAATTTCTTGAAACTATGAATGCTGTCATAGATGATGACATGAAATTTAACCCTGAAGGGTGAAGTAACAGAGAAAGAGGTTTAGAAAGCTATATGTGGAATGCAAAATGGGAAATGCCCTGGTATGGATGGATTAACTATCGAATTTTACAAACTATGTGGAGTATTATAAAAAAACGGATTTCTGAAAGTAGTGAGATATTAATTTACTAAATTTGAAATGTGGAAAGACTCAAATAAGGGAATTATTAAGCTTGTACCAAAGGATGGAGATAAGTGTGATCTTAATAACTGGAGACCTATAACCATGTTAAATGTAGATTACATAATTATAGTAAACGTTGTGGCAAACAGATTAAAATCAATGCTTTCAACATTCGTATCAAAGGACCGAGTTCTGCGCCTGGCCCTGGAAGACCAATAAATAAATGTAACACATTGTTACAATTATCAATCTGGACTTTCTCTTTGGGACGCTGTCCAAACTTGGATTTTCCTTAGATTTTGTAAACTTAATTAAATTGCTTTATAAGGATGCCAAAAGAGTGTACTAGTCAATGCAACTGTACTATCCAAGGCATGGTATATTTCCCAGGTGTATCCAGTTCCAGCTGATGTGGTAGATGTATAGAAAAGTGTATTTTCAAATATTCGTGGAATGAGAATTATCAGCCCATCAAAAGGAAAACTATGTACCTCCTAAAGAGTCAAGGAGGATGTGAGATTGTAAATCTAACTGTGAAAGCAAATTACATGCTTTTTAGCAGTTTTTACAAATGTATTATTAACAGTGCAATAGGATGTCAAATCACTGCATATTATTGTAAGCTGAGACTTTCTTACCTTGTTGATTTTAACAGATTTAAGGAATCCACAATTTTTTAACACTCCATATTATGACAATTTAATAAAGATACTTCATTCTGTAATAAAGATAAAGAACTATCCTTTGCTAAAATCAAAACATATTTATTGTTACATGATGAGTGGTGAATCGATTCTACCAAATATTGAAGAAAACTATCCGTTGTTTAACTGGAATATTGTATGGGAGAATTTTAATAATAAGTGGATTGATCCAATAAACAGGGAAATATTGTTCAAGTATATCCATGAAGTCTTAGCTACAATGGATAGGTTATTTATGATGAACATAACTGATAATTATATGAGTAGTAATTGTGGAGAGGCTGAAACAATTATGCATTTAGTTTAATTTTGTGAATTGAAGAGAAACAGTTGTAAATTGGATGAAAAAGATATTGTGCCAGGTTTGTAAAATAAATACTGAAAGTTTTCTAAAGGTTTTAAAAGTAGATTTTCAAGCATACTAAAAAAGGATAAAAATACAGCAATTATTTTGATAATTGAATATATAACTGGAATTTGGTATATTCATAAAGTAATGCCCTTAACAGATGAGTTAAGTATGATTTCGTTCATAAGAAGTAGAATGTGCAAAACAAGAATGGTATTGTTAAAAGCACTTGGGGATAAATGTAAAAAAAAAATTACTTCCCAATATGTCCATTCTTCTTTTGGTAAATAGTAAATTCATTTATGTAAATAAATTGTAATGTATATACAATATTATAAACTTTAAGAAACTGTAAATGCAATTTTCTCAAAATAAAAAGTAAAAGTATAAATAAAATACCCGAGGAATGGTTTTATCTACGTAGAAAACCAGCAATGCTCTCAACTACGTAGTTAATTTTCTTGTTTTGCAGACTTAAAAAGAGAGAGAGAGAGAGAGAGAGAGAGAGAGAGAGAGAGAGAGAGAGAGAGAGAGAGAGAGAGAGTACTTCTGAGGTTCTATAGCCCCGCTGAATGAGAATTCGCGTCAGTTCACATTGAGGTTTAAAACCTGAGTAAAGATTAAACTCAAGGATAGCCATTGTTCTCTGACAGAGAAAGAAAAGAAATGCGTACACACAGAGGATTTTTGCCATGGAACGTTCACGATTTTATTATTTACTGAATTTGTCTTAATATTTCGTTGGCCTCAGGCTTAAAAGCAAGACATATTTAAGGGAAAAAGACGTATCACATGAATCTCAGGAAGTCGAAAGTTCTACCGAGGCTCGGTATGATAGTACTTGAAAGGATGATCAGGCTTACTTGAATTTCTTTCGTGTTAAGTTCTTATGATATGTATATTCATTGTATTTTCTTAATATTTATCAAAATATATGATCTATTTTATTTTGTCTCAGATTTTTTATAAAAATAATCCGTTCACATAATAATACTATTGCTAATCCTCCTACTACCACTAATAATAAAGATTACTATTATTATTGTTCTTATTGATCATCAGTATGTTTCTATAGTCAAGCGTCCTCCACTTACAACGGTGAATGGCACCAGGTATACATATATTGAATACAGAGTATAAGAAAAATGAGAAAGCCATGCCAAGCATAATTCGGTTCCATGTAATGCCTACTGAACTAGACACTAATCAATTTATTATCTGCCTTAAGGATCGGAGGACTGCCTAGTGCCTCATGATGAGCAGTTCTACCATCAGCAGTAATTGTCCATCTACATGAAGGCATACCAACACTGCATGATGGGAAACGGCAACACCATAACCCCCCCCCCCCCCGCCCCGCCCCCCCCCTCTCAACACTAGCAGACCATAAAGAATACCACAACCCTAGATTGAAACAAGGACCACTGCCTACTCTGTTATGTACAAGGAGGCCGTCACCATTTCTTTCTCAGCAAAAACCCACACAATGCTACTCGGGAGATCCTCCTATTTTTTGACAACCATCAGGAGAACAAGATCGGCATCCATAAATAGTAACAGCTGCACTCCTCGAATAATCAGCCGTGCTCCTCCAGAGCCAACTAATCAGCGTTTTTTTTAAACCATTTTTTTCAGGGAAAATAATTCAATATTAGTAACCTGATGCCATTATACCTTAGTGAATGGTAGCATGGACTACCGAAATGTCGGGATGTAAATGAACTTCAGACAACTGATTATTATTATTGTTATTATTAACAAAAACAATAATAGCAGGATCCCTTGATTTTGTATAGCTCCTCAACTCCGGAATCAGTCTTTACATCATTTCTTTCCTTCTAATATGTCTTATATTATTATCTTTATATGGGTAGACTATTTGAAGCATAGCTAATACTACTACTACTACTACTACTACTACTACTACTACTACTACTACTACTAATAATAATAATAATAATAATAATAATAATAATAGCTATCCCAGGGGTGCGCCTTACCATTCTCCCGATGGTGAAAGTTCCCAGATTAGCAAACTGTAATCCCGCCCCCCTTCTATTTTTGTATACAAAGCTTTGTCATTTTCTCTTGTATTTAATGTACACTTGATGTTGTAGAATAATTAGCTAAAGTACTTGCTCAAAGCCCCGGTTTTCACTCACCGTCTTACGTGGAATGCAAAGATTACCGAAAAACAACAGATATTAATGTTTAATCCATAGTTTTGCAAGGTTGCTGAGATGAAGAGCGCCATCCCGAAGTCCAAGATCAGCCCCAATAGGAAGGGGCAGTGAAAAGGTTGGAAAGGTAGCGACATGTAAAAGTAACCAAAAAAATACAGTTATTAGTGTAATCCAGAGTTTTTGAGGTCATTGATATGAATAGTGACCCTCTAAACGCCCTTCAAGTCCAAGGTAGGCCCTGATAGGAAGGTGGCCATAAGAAGGGGTGGGAAGGCGGTGACATTTGAAAATAAACAAAAACTACAGATATTAGAGTCTAATCCATAGTTTCAAGGTCGCTGGATGAATAGAGACACTTCCAATGCCCTTCAAGTCCAGGTTCAGCCCTGATTGAGAGAGAGAGAGAGAGAGAGAGAGAGAGAGAGAGAGAGAATTTATCAGATTTCATTAAGAAATTACCCGGGTAACACTGTGTTTGTCAGCTAGTTTGACTCAGGTATTTTTTCTGTTCCACACGTAATTACGTGTTGATTGTTTTTATCATATCCTCCCAGAATGGGTAATTCAAATAAAATACTGTCAATTGGGTCACTGCTGAGTCGGAATGCTGGGGGAAACCTCACTGTTCTGCAAGGTAGTTAGCCTGCCCATGTAAAGCCCCTAGGTACAGTGGTACTTAGGTTCCAACTTCTCTAAGACTTAGTTATATGCGGTCTTATCTTTCAATTGAAATCCCTTTTTTTGATCCTGATGTGTGTCAGAAATGTATTTGTTTATTTATCTATTTATATATATATATATATATATATATATATATATATATATATATATATATATATATATATATATATCGATAGATAGACAGATATGCTATATATATATATATATATATATATATATATATATATATATATATATATATATATATATATATATATATATACAGACATATATTTTACTAGTAATTAACGAGGCACGATGATATGTTAATTTAATTGTATTCCGCATAGGAAGATGAA
>NC_087220.1:24107676-24130176 GCF_015104395.2 Macrobrachium nipponense | reverse complement strand
ATTCCACGTAAGATGGTGAGTGAAAACCGGGGCTTTGAGCAAGTACTTTAGCTAATTATTCTACAACATCAAGTGTACATTAAATACAAGAGAAAATGACAAAGCTTTGTATACAAAAATAGAAGGGGGGCGGGATTACAGTTTGCTAATCTGGGAACTTTCACCATCGGGAGAATGGTAAGACGCACCCCTGGGATAGCTATTATTATTATTATTATTATTATTATTATTATTATTATTATTAGTAGTAGTAGTAGTAGTAGTAGTAGTAGTAGTTAGTAAGTAGTAGTAGTAGTAGTATTAGCTATGCTTCAAATAGTCTTTACCCATATAAAGATAATAATATAAGACATATTAGAAGGAAAGAAATGATGTAAAGACTGATTCCGGAGTTGAGGAGCTATACAAAATCAAGGGATCCTGCTATTATTGTTTTTGTTAATAATAACAATAATAATAATCAGTTGTCTGAAGTTCATTTACATCCCGACATTTCGGTAGTCCATGCTACCATTCACTAAGGTATAATGGCATCAGGTTACTAATATTGAATTATTTTCCCTGAAAAAATGGTTTAAAAAAACGCTGATTGGTTGGCTCTGGAGGAGCACGGCTGATTATTCGAGGAGTGCAGCTGTTACTATTTCTGGATTGCCTATCTTTGTTCTCCTGATGGTTGTCAAAAATAGGAGGATCTCCCGAGTAGCATTGTGTGGGTTTTTGCTGAGAAATGGTGACGGCCTCCTTGTACATAACAGAGTAGGCAGTGGTCCTTGTTTCAATCTAGGGTTGTGGTATTCTTTATGGTCTGCTAGTGTTGAGAGGGGGGGGGGAGGGTGGGGGGTGGGTTATGGTGTTGCCGTTTCCCATCATGCAGTGTTGGTATCCCTTCATATAGATGGACAATTACTGCTGATGGTAGAACTGCTCATCATGAGGCACTAGGCAGTCCTCCGATCCTTAAGGCAGATAATAAATTGATTAGTGTCTAGTTCAGTAGGCATTACATGGAACCGAATTATGCTTGGCATGGCTTTCTCATTTTTCTTATACTCTGTATTCAATATATGTATACCTGGTGCCATTCACCGTTTGTAAGTGGACGCTTGGACTATAGAAACATACTGATGATCAATAAGAACAACAATAATAGTAATCTTTATTATTAGTGGTAGTAGGAGGATTAGCAATAGATTATTATGTGAACGATTATGTTTTTATAAAAAATCTGAGACAAAATAAAATAGATCATATATTTTGATAACTATTAAGAAAATACAATGAATATACATATCATAAGAACTTAACACGAAAGAAATTCAAGTAAGCCTGATCATCCTTTCAAGTACTATCATACCGAGCCTCGGTAGAACTTTCGACTTCCTGAGATTCATGTGATACGTCTTTTTCCCTTAAATATGTCTTGCTTTTAAGCCTGAGGCCAACGAAATATTAAGACAAATTCAAGTAAATAATAAAATCGTGAACGTTCCATGGCAAAGATCCTATGTTTGCACCCATTTCTTTTCTTTCTCTGTCAGAGAACAATGGCTATCCTTGAGTTTAATCTTTACTCAGGTTTTAAACCTCAATGTGAACTGACGCGAATTCTCATTCAGCGGGGCTATAGAACCTCAGAAGTTCTCTCTCTCTCTCTCTCTCTCTCTCTCTCTCTTTAAGTCTGCAAAACAAGAAAATTAACTACGTAGTTAGAGCATTGCTGGTTTTCTACGTAGATAAAACCATTCCTCGGGTATTTTTATTTATATTACTTTTATTTAGAAAATATGCATTTACAGTTTCTTAAAGTTTATAATATTGTATATACATTACAATTTATTTACATAAATGAATTTACTATTTACCAAAAGAAGAATGGACATATTGGGAAGTAAATTTTTTTTTACATTTATCCCCAAGTGCTTTTAACAATACCAATCTTGTTTTGCACATTCTACTTCTTATGAACGAAATCATACTTAACTCATCTGTTAAGGGCATTACTTTATGAAATATACCAGATTCCAGTTATATAGTTCAATTCATAAAAATAAATTGCCTGTATTTTTATCCTTTTTTTAGTATGCTTGAAAATCTACTTTTAAAACCTTTAGAAAACTTACAGTATTTATTTTACAAACCTGGCACAATACCTTTTTCATCCAATTTACAACTGTTCTCTTCAATTCACAAATAAACTAAATGCATAATTGTTTCAGCCTCTCCACAATTACTACTCATATTATTATCAGTTATGTTCATCATAAATAACCTATCCATTGTAGCTAAGACTTCATGGATATACTTGAACAATATTTCCCTGTTTATTGGATCAATCCACTTATTATTAAAATTCTCCCATACAATATTCCAGTTAAACAACGGATAGTTTTCTTCAATATTTGGTAGAATCGATTCACCACTCATCATGTAACAATAAATATGTTTTGATTTTAGCAAAGGATAGTTCTTTATCTTTATTACAGAATGAAGTATCTTTATTAAATTGTCATAATATGGAGTGTTAAAAATTGTGGATTCCTTAAATCTGTTAAAATCAACAAGGTAAGAAAGTCTCAGCTTACAATAATATGCAGTGATTTGACATCCTATTGCACTGTTAATAATACATTTGTAAAAACTGCTAAAAAGCATGTAATTTGCTTTCACAGTTAGATTTGCAATCCCACATCCTCCTTGACTCTTTAGGAGGTACATAGTTTTCCTTTTGATGGGCTGATAATTCTCATTCCACGAATATTTGAAAATACACTTTTCTATACATCTACCAACATCAGCTGGAACTGGATACACCTGGGAAATATACCATGCCTTGGATAGTACAGTTGCATTGACTAGTACACTCTTTTGGCATCCTTATAAAGCAATTTAATTAAGTTTACAAAATCTAAGGAAAATCCAAGTTTGGACAGCGTCCCAAAGAGAAAGTCCAGATTAATAATTGTAACAATGTGTTACAATTATTTATTGGTCTTCCAGGGGCAGCGCAGAACTGGTCCTTTGATACGAATGTTGAAAGCATTGATTTTAATCTGTTTGCCACAACGTTTACTATAATTATGTAATCTACATTTAACATGGTTATAGGTATCCAGTTATTAAGATCACACTTATCTCCATCCTTTGGTACAAGCTTAATAATTCCCTTATTTGAGTCTTTCCACATTTCAAATTTAGTAAATTAATATCTCACTACTTTCAGAAATCCGTTTTTTTATAATACTCCACATAGTTTTGTAAAATTCGATAGCTAATCCATCCATACCAGGGCATTTCCCATTTTGCATTCCACATATAGCTTTCCAAACCTCTTTCTCTGTTACTTCACCCTTCAGGGTTAAATTCATGTCATCATCTATGACAGCATTCATAGTTTCAAGAAATTTATGTTTTATTCAGAGTCAACAGCTTCTTCTTTGATTAGATTATTATAAAACTCAATTATATTCCTTTGTATAGAGTTTGTATCCGATATATATACACCCTCCTTTTCACCAAGTTTAACGATACTTGTTTTCACATTCTTTTCTTTTCCTATCAAATATGTAAATATTTTTTCACCATTCATTCTTTCATTCATTCTTAACTCCTTCACATATTTCATCTTCAATCAGATTTATTCTTTCTTTAAGTTCCTCTATTTTTTGAAAACTATTGCAGTTGGCAGAATGGATCCAATAATTCCTCCTTAATTCTGTTTTCAGCAATTCAGTAACCCAAATCTCTCCAGATTAATAGTTTTTGAGACTTTGACGAAAAAGAGTCTAAGTTGACCTTTTGCATAATTCCACCAATCTACAATTGAATGAAATTTTAAATCACCTATTTTCCCTTTCAAATGGCCCCAAAAATGAATAAAGTTTTCCATTGTTATAGTGACTTATAATATTTCTATTCAATTTTCAGTATGCCTTGCCAATACTAATATTATTGTCCATATTAATCTTAACCCTAACAGAAGTATGATCAGACCAACTCAATGGTATATTTTCTGATTCAGTTATATTATTTCTCAGATCTCGTACATATATACGATCAATCCTAGAGCCATAGTTATGGCTAATATACGTATACTCTATCAAACGATTTGTTAAGAGCACATCTCTAACTATGATAACTATGGTTATCATGGTTAGAAACAATCTCTCTTACTTGTTATACTGTTCCAATCGCCCCCTATCATCACATTTCGTAAATTGTTTCTCAAGTAACACAGCATAACATTTAAGAACAGTTCCTCTCTTTCCTTTTTCTTATTTGTCCCAGAAGGGGCATATACATTTATTAATCGGAAATCTGTTCCTTTATAAGAACATTTTACACTGATTATTTGACCCTTTACATCTATATCATGATTCAGAACCTTCACTCTCGATTTTTTATTGAAAAGGATAGCTGTGCCTCCCTTCAGCAAGAAAGTTGGATTCAGTATTATATCGCAATGCTTTTCAATATACTCAAGTTGCGATATTTCTTTGGCATTATGTTCTTGCGCAAATATTACATCCAAATGATAAAAAATACATAAAATCAATCAATTTAATTTGCTTATGATCCATACATAGACCATTAACATTAATAGTTGCTAAAGTTAGGTAAGTGATGGCTCCAAATATAAGAAGGAATCTCTTTATCATTCATCTAACCTAAAACGTTTATTCACAGGCAATTGACTTGTCTCATCTTCAGAACTACTTTTGGGTTCATCGAGCACTGATTTATCTTCATCCATTCGGCTCGGAGAGTACACCATTACACTTGGTTAACCTCAGACGAATGTCCTTGCTTGGTTCATCACTAATGGTAGCTTGCCACATTCCGTCTTCACTCATGTTTCCAAAATTTAAAACCCTGTCTATTGTATGTTCTTCGTCATATTCAATGTTACTTTCTTCTTTTGCTTCATGTTCCTGAATTTCATTCTCCACTTCTTCGATTGGCTCCTCTTCATTTTGTACTTGACATATTTGAAAGTCCATTTCCTTTTCGATGTCACCCTCATCAGCGTGGATTTCTACTTCTATTGTCGAGATAATGAGTTCTTCGTCAGGTGATACAGGGTTTTCCATAAACCCTTTAGCTGATTGTTCTTCCTTAGGCGTTTCCACTTCGTTCATCTGTTCATCTTCGGTCCTTGTCTCAGTGGGCGTTCTCGTGCTTTCATCACTTAGTAAGTCTGAATGAACGTTTCCTACGACTGGTCCCTCTCTCTCTCTCTTTCATTCTGCGACTTTGCTCTGACTTCATGCTCTTGGTCCCCTCCATTATTGTTCACATTGGAGGTATGCTTTTCATTCTTTTGTATTTCAGGAAAATCACCCTCATTAAAAATGTAATTTCTCTCAGTTAGATTTATATTGCAGTCCTTCACTAGATGACCTTCTTTGCCATACTTATAACACGTTCTTCTCTGTCCACTGTAAAGAAAGGTTAAATTGTAGCCAACAATATAAATTGATGAAGGGATATTTTCTCTAACCCTCATCTTTGCCGTACGAATGCCACTGAGTAAACCCTCGAAAGGTCCAACTGCGTATTTGTTATGCCTTAAGTGTTCTACCTTTCCATACCTATTCACTATATCTATTATCACTTGATCGTCCATCTCGAAAGGTGTGTTCCTTATTGATACAAATGACACTTGCGAACTTAAATTTACATCCTTCACTGAGTCATGTATCATTTATCTTGATAAACCTTATCCTCAAAATTCTTACAACTAACATCTGTCCAAAGATAATCTGCTGAGATCAGTTTTTACTACAATCTTATTTCGATTTATATTCTGAACACCTTTTATGTCACTAACATTTAATTTCATATCCTTGAATAAAACATTACCAACCATAAGGTGCTGTAAAACGCAGGGCTATGGAGTCCTTTCTCCTGAGAGCATTTGTATTAAAACCCATCTTAATGAACCCGCTTTATTTGCTGGCTAACTGGCAGTACTGCTTAGCCGGGGAAGGGAGGAGAGAGGGAGGGCGGGTGGACGGGAGAGAGGGAGGGACGTCGCGAGCCACTAAACCCCCCGAGGCAAATCACCTCAGAGCATATTGTTTACCGGTCAAGACTCTTCTTCTACTACAAAGAGATTCAGGGTCTCTGTAACACGGTTTTTTGGACTTTGCTCCTTGTCAAAGCATCGGAGGTAGCTGAAAGTTGACATATGTATATTTTACAACCACACACAAATTTTGTCAGCATTATCAATAACCTAAACCCGATAGTTTTAAGTTTTATAGAGTAAAAATGATCTAGCCAAAGCCATGGCCAATGATTACGAGCCAAGAGTCGAAAAACATTCATTACGTAAGCAAGGTAAACACACCTTTTGACTAAATGTTGCCCCGCCCATCCACCAGACAGAAATGCCATCGGCTCTGGAACCCAAAGACTTTATGAATGGGGGAACGATACATAGATGTGGGTGGGATATCAGTGCTAGCATAGTAATACTACTGTAGCAGTAGTGCCGCAACAGTATAGCAGTAATATACATGAATTAAACGTTTAGACCAACTGCTGGGATCCTTGAGGATCATTTAGCACTTCTTACAACTACTCGAGAAATTAGTTTTTATAGCCAGAAGTTAAATTTTCTAATCCAACAATGCCCATGGTAGCCTTCAGTGTTATCCTGAATTATAACGAGGCGAAAGTGGGTGGAGCCTCATGAAGTCACCATTCAGACGATAATTATTGGTGAAGGTTTAAAGCCAATATACGGTACCGGCTATTTTTTTTCAGTAAATAGGTAGATAGCCAATAAATAAAAATTGCTTGACATTGGATATAGCAGGTATCAAATCAAGCTTGTCTACTATTGTTTTTGGTAATTACCAACTATTCCCTACATCTTGTCAATCTGATTGTGACCTATAAAGTAGACTGTAATTTGGAAACTTATTTTGGGAGTTAGACTAATAATCGAAGTGTTTTTGTATTCATTAACATATTTTGTTGGTTTGTTCATTATGACAATTATCAGTGGGGAGGTTCCAGAGTTCATAAAGTGTACTGCTTTGCTTGTATTTAAATTTGTAGGTCATTGTTGCCAGAGGTTTAGCCTTCGTTACGTATAGCCAATCATCCATCGAGAAAGAGGGAAGAAATGATGTCATAAGTTGCGTAACGAGTGCGTTCGAAACCTTTTCTCTGAGTAAGTTGGCCCGTCTTCAAAAAAGGTCACTTTTACAATATAAGTACCAAATTTATTCAACCTACGTAGTGCAGAATACACTCAAAATTTATGTGTTGATATAATATGTATTCTGAATAAGCGTTATATTTATGAAATGCATAGATAAAAAGTTATTGCGAAAAAAACCGTGTTACAGAGGCCCTGAATCTCATTGTAGGAGTGTATCAGTTTACCTAAATTACATCACTATTTTAGCACGTAAGGAACTGCAAAGCACCACACTAAGGTCACATCACTGTTATGCATTGCTGGATCAGTAGAAAATAGAGTGTAAATCCCTGGGATAAGCTCAAAAATGAGAAATACAGGAGCACTCGTAACGTGTGTTCCTTGAACCGCCTGTCCATCTAAAAGTCTCCTCGGGTATTTGGATATTTTCTGTCTTCGACGTAAACGAACAATGTTGCTGACGTATCTACTTAAAATCAGCGAAGTCTCCCAGTAAATCTATTCACAATCTTTCACAAAATATCTGTCCATCGACAATAATCGTTCTTTCCAACAGTCAACGTTCATTGCAAAGTTTCCCAGAAATATTGTCTTTTCACAATTCCTTCCCACAAGAGCTTTGTTTACTTACATTTCCAAGAACGTGCAAACGCCGCCCTCTCCACTCTAGAAGTTCCTTTGTCCTTCATGAGAAGAAATTCTTTTCAGGAGCTTTTTATTTCTTGTTTTTTTTTCCTGCCATTGATCAAGGGACTTGATCTGGAGAATGACAAACTAAGATTTTGTGCTGTAAAATTGGTCTAAGAGAGAGAGAGAGAGAGAGAGAGAGAGAGAGAGAGAGAGAGAGAGAGAGAGAGAACAGGCTAGAATAGCAAAATACTAAATTAATCCATCTGCGATTTGGAAAACAAGTTATGTTACTCACTGTTATAGTTGAGTAATTACTTTTTATCAGCATATTAAAAAATGCACAAACAAGACACGAGTAAAGTCGTAAAAGTAACAACCCTAGCATTCAATCATTGACTGAATTTACTTGAACTTCTGTATTTTCAGACATTGCTGTTAGTAAGATAGTTAATCCTCTGCATATCGGTGCAGCTGTTAAGCAAATCTAGTGGTTGCAGGAAATCAGGGATCAATTGTGAATATGACAGATCTCTGTTGAAATACAACTTGTAAACAAGAAACAATCTTGATCCAAGTCATAACTGCTGATATTTTGAATCAGAAATCTACCATCACGAATGACTCTGTCTAAAAGAAATAAATCTCTGGCAGAAGCAGACTTCTACACCGAAGAACAGTATTCTAGTAAAGACATGATCCGTAACTGGTTTCTTTGTTTTTATCACCGTTATAGATATATGAGGACTTACGTTTAATACCTAACTTTCGTGCTGCATTTGATGACACTTTCACTTGATGTTTCTCAAAAGTAAGATGTGAGTCTAGAATAGTTAAAGCATCAGACCAATTCTGCTGAGTTCCCTCCACCTGAAGAGAGGAAGGAGGGGAAAATCTTTAAGAGATCTGTAAATTAATAGTGTTTTCATTTTCATGGAGTTCAGCCTCATACGCTACTGGCTATACTATCCACTAATCAAAAGTAATCTTTATTATTAGTAGTAGGAGGACTAGCAATAGTATTATTATGAGAACGATCTTTTTTAAATAACAAATCTAGGAAAAAATAAAATAGATCATATATTTTCATAAGTAATAACATAATACAGTGAATATGAATAACAAAAGGAGAACACGAAAGAAATACAAGTAAGACTGATTATTATCCTTTGAAGGAAGGGATTTCAAAACAACATGAATTAGTACATTTCTAAAACAACTTTTATTCATATTACTACTACTTGCAGGTCGCCGAAAGGAGTTTCAAAGTGCAACTATATGACCCACCATCCATGATGCAAGGCAGATTTACTCAGTCAGATTATTCAAACATAACTGAAGAGAATAGAATTTAGAAGGAAAATCCATGTCCGTGTCGTAGACGCCTTCACGGATACAAATATAATTGCGTGAAAGTGCTTTCATACCGAGCCTCGTTAGAACTTTCGACTCCCAGAGGTTCACGTAATGCGTCTTGTTCCCCTTAAAGATGTTTTGCTTTTAAGCTTGAGGCCAACGAAGTATCAAGACGAATTCAAGTTAATAATAAAATCGTGAATTTCCAGGACAAAGATACTCTGTTTGCACGCATTTCTTTTCTATCTCTGTCAGAGGACAATAGCTATTCTCGAGTCTAATCTCTACTCAGGTTTTAAATCTAAATGTGAAATGACGCGAATCTTATCCAGCAGGACTATAGAAACCTCAGAAGTAGCCTCTCTCTCTCTCTCTCTCTCTCTCTCTCTCTCTCTCTCTCTCTCTCTCTCGAAGTCGGAAAATTAATTACGTAGTTAGAGCGTTGCCGCATTCCACGTAGATAAAACCATTTCTCGACTATTTGGATATTTTCTGTCTTCGACGTAACCTTTTCACAATCCTTCACAAAATCTCTCTCCATCGACGAAAATCGTTCTTTGCAACAGTTATCGTTCATTGCAAAGTTTCCCAGAAGCATTAATTCCTTTTTATAATTCAATCCCGTGGGAGCTTTGTTTACTTACATTTCCAGGAATGTGCAAACGACGCCCTCATCACTTTTGAAGTTCCTTTGTCCTTCATGAGAAGAAATTCTTTTCAAGAACTTTTTATTGATCAAGGGACTTGGTCTGAAGAATGCCAAGCCAAGATTTTGGGCTGTTAACTTGGTCTGATATGAGAGAGAGAGAGAAGAGAGAGAGAGAGAGAGAGAGAGAGAGAGAGAGAGGCTAGAATAGCAAATTTCTAAATTAATTCACCTGCGATTTGGAAGACAAGTTAGATTGCCTACTGTTATAGTTGAGTAATTACTTTTTATCAGCATATTAAATAATGCGGATCCTCAGCAAACAAACAATATGTAAGTCTTTCCATAACAGGAGTAATTCTAGTTTTTTGTCATTGTTGAATGACATCTGCAGGACGATGATTGAAATATTACATAATTATTCGTGGTCGAATTGTCTAATATTTCAGTCATCGTCGAGCAGATGCTTTCACTTATACAAAAAAGGATAAAAAATAGCTGGGTGTGATATTTTATTAATGAAAACTTACATACAATGGCTTTTGATAAAAAGGAAAGCATACCTATTAGATAAAGATATATATAAAAAGAAAATTTAATCAATCTGGATTCATGAGCATTTCAGTTTCAACTTAGGCATGTCATTTAAAATAACAACATATAATACATTTGGTTCAAGATTAATTTCATCTAGATTTTCTGTGCCACATTTCAGATGGAATTCGGCGACAAATGTCAAACACCGTCAACAGAAATCGCTTAACCAAAATGATCCTGTGTTCGCTTCCTATTAGGAGTTGGATTATTTATTTCAACAGAATGAGAGGCGTCTGATATACTGATTCATTCAATTCAGTACAACACTTTTCTATTCTATCTACCTCATATAACATTGGGGTTGGACGAATAAGTGTTTTTTATCATATATGAAAACTACGAACTGATCTCTCACCTACCAATCAAGACGAGCGATGCCAAATATGTGGGCCAATATCAGCTCCTATCAAAGTTCATTAAAGCAAAGAAAATACGAGTGACAGTTGAATTAACATCCTAATAAGCATAAAGGAGAAAGGGAAACTACATCATGAATGTAAATATCTCACCAATTACGGTCAGAGGAGCTTCAACAGTTGTCATTAAAAGCTGGTATTTGTGAGGTATATCGCCCAAGCATTGTTGTATACGCCATTGTAATTTATATCGATAGGTATAGAACTGCAACCCAGAAATATCAGTCAGAAATGATATACACCTGTTTGCATCACTCAGATGATTGCAAATATGAGAATGCTTTCGACACATGAGTAATAAAGCATAATCAACGATCACATATATCAAGATGATGTACAGTTTACTGTAGGACATCAGTATAAATCACTACTTCAGAATAAAATGAGAAATTATTACACAAAAACATATTTTTTCCCCTTCAAACTTGAAAATAGATGTATTGGTAAAAGACAATAATTATAATAATTAGTGAGAATTGTCACCAAATCTCTCTCTCTCTCTCTCTCTCTCTCTCTCTCTCTCTCTCTCTCTCTCTCTCTCTCTTTGCTATAACCACCATACTCTATATTCTCTGAAAGCTTGAATTGGAATTACAAGTCAATGTCTCATTCCGATAAGGTTTATCGTCTGAATAATGATAGTAAAAGCAAAATCTTCTATTTAAGTGGGATGCTGCGGGTATAGTATATTGCTTTGAGGAGCTGACTTACATCCCCCACGGGACTGACCTAACATTTTTTTGTTTTTCTGCCATTGATCAACTTATTTCTCCAGAACAATTTCCATGAATACTTCGTAGGAATACCTTCATTATTATTTTTACAATTCACAAAAACCGTCACCAGTTACTAGTTCAGTGCAATTCTCTACAAGAAAGAAAAAGGCGATCTTCGTTCCTTATGGAATCAACACAAGGCTCTTATGTCTGATAGAGAGAATATACTAGTATTTAGGTATAAAAACAAGCGCTGGAATATATGAGGTTATTCAGAACTGAAAGAAAACTTGGGAGTAAGAGGTTTGAAGGGTGTAACACGACGAAAACATCGCAGTCACATCCACAAAAGCCACGAGGTGAGGGACTGGCTACAGGATCACACTGAAATTGAAGTTATGGATTGGCCATCGAAAGAATGTGGCTTGAACCACGGCTACCGGCGTACCCGCCAGGCATTAGAAGCTCAAGTCAATGACCTGTGAGAGGGTTTCCGTTGACGTCCCCGCCTGTGCATGCGTTTCATTACATGAAAGGAAGGAAAAAAGATCAAGATAATAAAGTTGAGACAGAGTAAGAGCACAGCAGTTAAGAAACTAAGGCTGGAATATTGGAAGGGGCTCCAAAAGGTAGATGAAGTAAGCCCTGATAGAATTAGTGGAGCCAAAAGCTGCAGCCTACGAATGGCCATACATTATTGGCAGCATAACTCGCCAATGCAAAGATAGAAGCTAATGGTTCCTAAGACAGAAATGGTCAGGGAACGACAAGGACCACGGCAGTTGACTTCACAGGAGAGAAAAGTTAAATTCCTACAATAACATAGTAACTCTTTCACACATTAGAATTCATTATAACTACATCGGCACTAGAAAACTACTTTGCTTCTTGAAACACAGAAATTGAGTTAAGTTATTTTCTATTACAATGCATCTTGAAAACAAGGATGAAGATATCGTTTAGAAAGAAATATAGTAAAATTTATCACTTATATTTTGCAACTGACCTGGTGCTAGGAAGAAAAATAAGAACATGCGCTTCTCACACCATAATCTAGAAAGAACTTGAAAAGTTAACACTCTCTCTCTCTCTCTCTCTTCTCTCTCTCTCTCTCTCTCTCTCTCTCTCTCTCTACTCTCCTTATCTTTGTCTTGTTATATTCTATGTTTGTCTTTCTCTTTTCCACTAAATATGAACTTGTTATATTAGTGAAAGTATCTAAATATTTCATTTTGTTTTAGTTACTAAAATTTAGTAAATAAAGAAAAATATATATAGCCGTAATTTTTAAGTGTTATTGCCCAAATCGCCCACCTTCTCTATGGAGGTTGGCACATCATGCATTATATAAATAATCTATAGGAATGCCAATTCATAAATACTGAGTTTCTTAAGCACTTTTATTCTCATATTTATTTCGCATATTTCCTTAAATGCACATTTTACACTCAAACCCAGTATCGTCAACAACAAAATGTTACGATCACTCTCTTAATTAACGATAATAGATTATGGATACTCCATGCTCAAGAAAAATACCTGCTGCCCACTCCCTCCTTGGCCTGACGGCGCGACATCTATTGGACGCTCCATTAGTTACTTGTTCAACTGCTTCGGGGTTTCATAGTGGCGGATTCGAGTTCACTCTGGATCAACGGAGGGAACGAACTATTGTGCGTGATAGTACAGTTGAGCAGAGGAAGTGTGCGAGTTTCAGCTTGGGGGTTAACTGCTAATGGAGAGAGATCCAAGAATAGGCAGTTCGTAAGAATGGCTAGTTTGGCCCAAGACAGAAAAGTCAGAGTATTCAATAATTGCATTACAAATAAAAGAATGGTTTCTTATATGAGAATATTCAGAATTTCAGCAGTGCCTTTGAGACCAGGCTAAGTCCATCTGATAAAATATCAGCAGTTCTTGAGTAAAACTTACTCTGCTGAGAAATGTATTAAAATTTCCATTCCAGAAAGAAAGATGCATTTTCAGTGGAATCTCACACGAGTCTTCTTGAATGAAATCACCATTTTTGTCGCCTGTGATCTAAGAACTGCGAGAATTATACATCACATAAAACTGGAAGAGAGTTATCGTGCATAATGGAAACTTCGCAGACTTTTCCTTTCGTAGTCACTGAATTTAAATTATCTTTTTTTTCAGAAAAAATCTTTGAATCACCATGGCGCAGATTGATGCAGGAGAGAGAGAGAGAGAGAGAGAGAGAGAGAGAGAGAGAGAGAGAGAGAGAGAGAGAGAGAGAGCCTTTACCCTGCAATAATAGTTTATATATGGTAGCAGAACATGTTTTGGGATTACAAAGAGAGAAAATGGTACATACTTTTTTTTATAAAACTGGTCATATTTTTCATAAATCATGAAAAAGAGAGAGAGTGAGAGAGAGAGATGAGAGAGAGCGAGAGAGAGAGAGCCTTTACCTTGCAATAATAGTTTATACATGGTAGCAGAACATGTTTTGGGATTACAAAGAGAGAAAATGGTACATACTTTTTTTTATATAACTGGTCATATTTTTCATAAATCATGAAAAAGAGAGAGAGAGAGAGAGAGAGAGAGAGAGAGAGAGAGAGAGAGAGAGAGAGAGAGAGAGCCTTTACCTTGCAATAATAGTTTATACATGGTAGCAGAACATGTTTTGGGATTACAAAGAGAGAAAATGGTGCATACTTTTTTTTTATATAACTGTTCATATTTTTCATAAATCATGAAAAGAGAGAGAGAGAGAGAGAGAGAGAGAGAGAGAGAGAGAGAGAGAGAGAGAGAGAGCCTTTACCTTGAAATAATATTTTATATATGGTAGCAGAACTTGTTTTGGGATTACAAAGAGAAAAAATGGTGCATACTTTTTTATATAACTGGTCATATTTTTCTTAAATCATGAAAAATACTCCCTCTTTTCATGTTTCCAACAAGTCCAAAATGAGAATTTCAAATATTAATGAATGTTTTTTTTCAATTATTAATGATTATTGATGCTTTATTACGTTTAAGGTAGTTAAGGATGTCTTCTTAAAGTATTGCTTGGCATTGGCTATGTATTAATACAAATTAAATGTATAAACGATGAATTATAAATTAAATGTATACTTGCTCAGCTTGGAAACAGTCTTTAAAGACATACTCATGAGGGAGGTTGGGGTGGTCGGTTGATTTACATATATTATGATGTTTTTTTTCAGGTACCAGTGCTAAAATATTATGCCTGTTGATACCTACTTAAAAAAATCTCACGGGGGGTGGAGATATTTTTAATGTAGGAATAATGGATACGGAAGTTAGCATATTGAGAAGTAACGGAATGCCTTCAGAAGCTGAAAGTTGATTTTACAGCAGGTATACTTGTAACCTAAATGCATTTCAACTGGCATTCCCTATAAGCTTTTCAGTATCATATAAAGCGTCATTTGTTCAAGTAAAGGTAACACTTGTCTTTACTTCGAATCAAAATGCCAGTCATGAGAGCCTATAGAATCTGTCTCGCGCGTAGACCCCACACGCCTTCATTGCACTGGCCAGCTAATAGATATAGATATAGATATATATATATATATATATATATATATATATATATAATATATATATATATATATATATATATATATCTATATATATATATATATATATATATATATATATATATATATAAATATTTCTTCTTTCCTCTTCTTCTTCTTCTTCTTCTTTATTACTTACACAATTGTTTTGTGCATTGATATAAATAACAAGACCTCACTGAAATTGGATGGTATTAAGCGGAGATATCTATTTTTAAAAAAATGTTACAAGCTTTCCTGGACTAACAGTCCTCATTGTCAAGTAAGGGTGGAATGAGCGGACATGCTTTTGATTAAGCTGGCCTTATGGCAGCTCAGGCTCTTGCTCTTAGAGCAGCCCGTAGAGGACCGGTCTCGTAGTCCAGCTGTATTGATATCAGTGTGGGGAAGAGGATTAAAGTTCTTATTCCTTTTATTACCCTCCTCCTGTATGGTCCTGCCTTCGTGACCTTGACCTTTCTGATATCGATCGAGGTGTTCATAATCTGTGTGGTATCTGTGTGGTTTCTTGTTTCTTTGCTATTGTAGAGTGTGCGTTTTCTTAGTACTCTGTCTTTAAATCTGTTTCCAGTGTTGCCTGCCATTACATTGTTACAGTATGTTATGAAGGCACTCTCTACAATCTGTCTGCCCATTTAGTCTTTGTTCCTGTAAAAAAAAAATCTTATTTTCTCAATCTATTTTATGTTCTTTTTCCCAACAGTGCTTGGCGACTCCTGATGTCTGATTACAGTGCCATATGTTTTGCATATTTTGTTTGCTTCGTTCTTTGCATGATTCGCCGAAGTAACGCTCTTCACAGTCTAGACAAACTGCCACATACAACCCCCGCCCTTTTTGACTATTCCTTTTCTACCAAGTTTTATTTCCAGCTATTTTATTGCTTGCAGTGTTCTCGTAACTAGATATCACTTTGAAATTATTTTAGCTTTCCGTTATTTAATGTAATGTTGTTGTTGTCTGGGACTATGATTATTTTATTACCTTTAAAATGTTCCTTTTCTATCTTTTCCCTCTTCCTAAAATATGTGCCCGTTCCAACAAATACTTAGGGTATCCTAATCTCCTAAAGCTCTCCCTCAGGTATTCCAGCTCTTCATCCAAGAATTCTGGAATTCAAATCCTATAATCCCTGATGGTCAACCCTGTCATTACTCCGATTTTAATTTCTTTCCTATGACTATAGAACAAATGTATGTATGAATTGGTGTGTATCTTCTTCCTATGTACCTTAATTTTTAAACTTTCCCTTTCCTTTTTTACCAGTGCGTCCAGAAAAAGGATTTCTTCCTTCTTCTCTTCTTCTATTATGAACTTGATTCGTTTATTTAGTTTGTTCATGTTTTATAGGAACCTGTGTAGTTCTTCCCTTTCTCCCTTGTAAGTACTCGAGATGTCATCCACGCATCTTACCCATTTGATGATGTTTAAGTTCCCTTTATTTAATTTAACTACCTCCTCCATTTCAAACCATTCCATAAAAATGTTAGCAATAGGTTCGAGTCTTTCCCCGATCTTTTGTAACCACTCAGTAATGCAACTGCTCCCTTAAGTGATTATTAACGTAAGGTTTATGCTAGTGAAATCGAGTTTCAGTGCCTTACATAAATTTGCCTCGATTGCCGATCATGTGTGCATCACACCTCGCTCTTATAAAACTGCTATTCGTTACAGATGCGCTGATTGTGTTGCTGTGGAGGATGGAATCTTACCTCATGTTGCTCTGGGATTCTTCCTCCTGCTTTCCGTCTCCATTGTACCACGGGCCCGGCCACCTCCGGTCACCTGTTCATCCATTACAAGATCTGGGTCTTTATTATTTACATTTTTGTTACGGGACCTTAACGTCCCCTTCAAACACATCATTTGCATTAATTGTGTATGTAAATATAATTCATTAAGCTAACCCTCAAAGTTTGTATTCCTCACTCTGATATAGGACCTCAGCCTTCTTTTATTCTTTAAGATTTTGTCCCTTCCTCCAGATTTTTATACAATTAAGTAAGTTCCCTTATCCGTTGCACACTCAATAAGGACAAAAACCTAAAAGTGGTGACCTTTCCCGAGAATCCTCTTAATTGGTTGGATTAGTGCAAGCATTTGCCAATGCAATTATCAGCAATTAGCACTAAAATCCTCTTAAGAGCTCATGAAGAGAAAACCAGTTCTCACAACAGGTAAGGTGTTATTCTTTATCTTTAGGTACTTAAGTGTTAGGAGTGAATGCTATAAGAGTTAGAGATAGGTTATTCCCGAGGCCACGTGCATGATAATTTAGCTATCAGAGAATGAGAGTAGTTAACCAATCGCCTTAGCTTTCACTGTTACTGCATGTTAGCATATTCCTTCATATTAGGTGAGATAGGATATGTTATAAAAAAGGAAAAAGTGCCACATTTCCTTAGCCAGTTTTATCTCGAGAAATTACTTGCCAGAAGCAAACTAGATTTAGCTTGGTATGTGAGAAGAATCCTGCGAGCACCTCACACCACTGCTCTCTCTCTCTCTCTCTCTCTCTCTCTCTCTCTCTCTCTCTCTCTCTCTCTCTCGTTGTGGTAGGCAATAGGAAGAGTTTGTTTCTCTTATTACTATTTCCTTTCATGAGGATTACATCCAGGAGGTTAATTCCAGCTTGCGAGGGCCTAGATAGAATTACAGTGGAAATCAGAACCACTAGCATAATAATAAATGCTGTACCGGACAATCAGTGTGAGAATAAAAGTAGAAATTACGACGCTCCTTAAACATAATATTACTCATGGTAACGATCAGTCAAGTGTAAGAATCCCATTTTTGTGTTTGTTTAAACAGGCCAGGTAACTTTTATTCAGTCCTTCTTTCATTCATTTCCAAGGTCAGGAAGACCTCACCCGATTGTAAACATAGCTTACTCTCATTCTGTTTGGTGACAGCTGACTCGAGTTACTGCCGATATAATATTTCCACATGACAACTAAATCAGACTTGGATACGCTGATAAAATGGTATTCGTAATTTTCATAAGTAAATTAGGTCTCCTCACCCTACGTGAAAAATATTACAGTAGCCGGGGGCTTGCATGTATGCATTACGCACAAACCAGTATATCCTTGTTCTTTGCGAATGCAATATTTATTACTTATATGTATCACTGAGTGCTTGACGCCGAACAGTCATAAAGTGTGTCCTTTACAGAATAGTTTTCACTTTGCTATTGAATTTTTTTATGACTTGAACAAGGGTATTTTTAGTTAGTCTTTTGTGAGTCGTATCATCTTTCAGTAAGTCTTGCATACGTGGTAGTCATCTTCATTTAAAATTATGATAATATTAAATTTATCAGCTTTTTGTGATGTAGATTGTAGTGTCTTTTTTTAAGATCAGTCTTAAAACGAGTAGGAAAGTTACTTTCATGACTAACATTGGCAGTTCCATAAACTATGCCTTTAATTATGTCAACGTGATTTTGAGGAAAATCACAATATTTGTCGAATTTACTTCGGGACGACACAATCGTTAAAGTAGGTCTATTCGATATAAAGAAAGATAAACCATATCCAAGGGCACCCGTGGCATTTTCATCTATTTGTTGAATTGATAAGTGTACAACACAATCATGACGTGCATTATTTATTACAATCATTGTTCTCAATTAGTTTTTTTCGTTTTTTTTTTCTTTAGTTTTCTCTCCAGTTTCGTGCTTTGTTAGGGCATCTGTAGTAATACGATTTTTTTTTGTCTCAGCAAGTCCTTCCAAACACCCGGGATAGAATTACTGAATGAGATCCTAGTTTTTATTTTTAATTCAATGAAGCTTTTCTTCTCTTCTTGCTTGACGTCTGTTATGTGGTGTTTTAACATTATGGCACTGAATTCATAATACTAAATACAAAAGTAGCAAAATCACCCTGAGTAAGTTATAAAAAATTTCAATAGCACAGTGAAAAAAAAAAGTCCTTAAAGACAAAAAATCACTAATAGGTCAATTATCAGTCAAATTAATTTTACTTCAGAATTAGAAAAAGACAATTATTCCCTTTCTTAGATGTTTTGATTCATAGAGAACGAATTCAATATAAATTCAGTATTTATAGGAATCCAACCAACAATTTATGCCCATTTTTATTCAGGTCGCTATCTTAATATCAAAATACAAATTTTTGTCTTTTATGCTACTCTTGTAGTATTGTAAATCACCAGGATTCAATATTTGAATCCGGAAATTTAATACTTAAGGAAAACAAAGACAGATCTATGTTGTCCTTAGTATAGATTTTGCTACAAAGAGCCCACAAAAAGTTTTATAGTAAAAGTGAAATAGAGAAGGAAACTTCTAAAATAATCTAACATGCCTTATTTTAACGGTTTTGAAACTATAATATCTTTTTAGAACCTTTTAATGTCAACCTTGTTCTTTCCTATAATAGTACACTAAAAGGAACGCTGATAAAACATACCCTTAGGGGAACAAAAAACATGATATATAAAACTTCATGTTTGGGCTGCCCCTCTTTTGATATCGAACAATCTAGAAAGGATTTAGAAGTAAGAACTAAACAGCATAAGTAATGTGTTAAAACTGGGGAAACATCCAATGTAAAATTATTTCATTTAAGTGAAAACTCTCACAGGATAAATTGGACTGGCAGTTCAGTAATTACTAGATCGAAAGATTTCTTTTCACAAAATCTTTTAGAATCCACCATTATACATGTACTTCCAATTGTAATTTTAACCTTACCGCTGACTATTATTATTTGGAACCTTGCATACGGAAAATGTTTCAGAATGACCTTAAAGATAAAATCACTGACTTCATTACAAATTAGTTACCTTATAGATACTTTCTTTGCATCTGTACGTTTAATAATTTTTAATTTTTTAAATGTTCACTTACAATTTTACTTTTACAATTTTTTTTTTTTTTTTTTGTGGTCAGTCACCACCCTGTATAATCTTTCAATTGTCTTGTCCTGCTTCAGAGCAGATAAAACTTAATCTTTTGTAAACATCGTGAACTATGTCATTGTTTTGATAGGACTACTAATTCTTGAAGTGTGTAGGATTCCAGGTATACACATTTTCCTTTATAATCCCTATATGTCATTTGTACGAGCTTTCTTCGTAAACTTGCGTTCATATTTACATCCATCTGCTTAGTAAAGGACAACTTTGTATAATTTCCTCTTGGAAGAGTACGTTTAGTAGATGAAAAAGAACATATTTATGCAGCCAGGTTAAATGAACTCCAAGTATTTCCTTTAACATTCAGCTCTTGAATTGCAAAAAATAAACTCAATGGAAATGGTTTCTAGAAAAGTATCAGCTCAATATTAATCTTAGGGCTGGTTGAAAGTAGTACTACCTGTATAAGAATAGCTTTATTACTAAAAATTACAAGGAATGAAAAAATTACACGCCAGTCTCGGTTACATGGGAGTGAAGTTCGATTTTAATCAATTTTAGACTAAAACACGCAAACTATAAAGATTACAAGAATTTCACCTAAACCAACGTCCTTTTTAATCGGAGCCTCAGCAAACAAACAATTTGGAATTCTTTCCATAACAGGAGTAAATCTAGTTTTTGTCATTGTTGAATGACATCTGCCCGACGATGATTGAAATATTGCACAATTATTCGCGGTCGAATTGTCTAATAATTCAGTCATCGTCGTGCAGATGGTTTCACTTATAAAAAGGGGAAAAATAGCTGGACTGTGATATTTTATTATTGAAAACTGACATACTATGGTGTTTGATTAAAAAATGCATATCTATTAGATAAAGATATATAAAAAGAAAACTGAATCAATCTGGATTCATGAGCATTTCAGTTTCAACTTAGGCATGTCATTGAAAATAATAACATATAATACATTTGATTCAAGATTAATTTCAGCTAGATTTCCAGCACCACATTTCAGATGGAATTCGGCGACAAATGCCAAACACGGTCCACAGTAATCGCTTAACACAACGATCCTATGTTCGCTTTTTAGTCGGTGTTGGATTTATTTATTTCGACAGAATGATTGGCGTCTGATTTTCAGATTTATACAATTAAGTACAACTCTTACCTATTTTGTCTTTCTCAAATGACATTTTAGTTGGGCGAATACGTGTTTTTATCATATATAAAAACTGCGAACTGATCTCTCCCATACTAATTAAGACGAGCAAAATCAAATATGTGGACCAATAACAGCTCTTATCAAAGTTCATTAAAGCGAAATACGAGTGAGACAATGAATTATCGATCTAATAAACATAAAGTACAAAAGGAAACTACATCATGAATATAAATATTTCACCAACTGCGGTCAGTGGAGCTTCAGCATTTGTCATTTAAAGGTGGTATTTGTGAGGTATATCACACAGGCATTGTTAGAACCCAGAAATATCAGTCAGTAATGATATATTGTTTTAATCACTCAAATAATTGCAAATATGAGGATGCTTTCGACACATGAGGAATAATGTATAATCAATAGTCACATATGTCAAGATGATGTAGTTTACTATAGGCATCATTATAAATTCGTACTTCAGAATAAATAGGAAATTATTACATATAAACCGATTTTTGTCACCTTGAAAATTGAAAATAGATGCATTGGTAAAAGGCACAAATTATGATAATTAGTGAGACTTGCCACCAAATCTCTCTCTCTCTCTCTCCACCAAATCTTCTCTCCTCCTTCTTCTCTCTCTCGCCTCTTCCACTCTCTCTCTCTCTCTCTCTCTCAATATTCTTTGTAAACTTGAATTTCAAGTCAATGTCTCATATGAATAGGGTTTATCTACTGAATAATAATAGTAAAAACATAGTCTTCTATTTAAGTGGAAGCTGTGGGTGGTATATTGCTTTGAAAAGCTGACTTACATCCTCCATGAGACTGACTTAACGTTTTTCTGTCCACTGATCAACTTCTTATTTCTCCAGAACAATTTCCATGAATAGGTCATAGGAATACTTTCATTATTTATTTTTACAATTCACAAACCGTCACCAGTTACTAGTTCAGTGCAATTCTCTCCAAAGTAAAGGCGATCTTCATTCAGGTAATCTTCATTCCTTATGGATCAACACAGGCTCTTATGTCTCTTGAGAGAATATACTAGTATTTAGGTATAAGGACAAGCGCTGGAACATATAAGGTTATTCATAGCTGAAAGGGAACATTGGAGTAAGAGGTTTGTAGGGTGTAACAGGACGAAAACATCGCAGTTGCGCTATTAAACTATTGTCAAAAGAGGTTGGAAAGGAAGATGAATGAAAGAATATGGATGGAGGTACAGTAAAAAGAATGAAACAGGTTTCAGGTAGCGACCGAAAGAACGCTGCAAAGAACCTTAAGTAATGCCTTTAGTGCACTGCGTGAGTTGCACTGACGGCACCAACCCTCCTACGGGGTAGG
>NC_087220.1:24100176-24102676 GCF_015104395.2 Macrobrachium nipponense | reverse complement strand
CCGGTCACCTGTGTATCCATTACAAGATCTGGTTCTGTGTCACTCACATTTTTGTTACGGGACCCTGACGTCCACTTGAAACCCATCAGGTGTTGTCCATTCCCTTATATAAGTTGATCATATAAATATAATTCATTAGGCTAATCCTCAGAGTTTGCATAATCATTCCTCACTCTGAAATAGGCCCTAAGCCTTCTTTTATACTTTAGGATTTTGTCCCATCCTGATCAAGATTTTTATACAATTAAACAAGTTCCCTTATCCGTTGGACACTCAGTACGGACAAAAACCTAAAAGTGGTGACCTTTTCCTAGAATCCTGTTAATTGGTTGGATCAGTGCAAGCATTTGCCAGTGCAATTATCAGCAATTAGCACAAAAGAGAAAACCAGTTCCCACAACAGGCAAGGTAGTAGTTTTTACCTTAGGTATTTAATTGTTAGAAGTGAACAAATTCTGACTGCTATAAGTGTTAGAGATCGGTTATTTCCGAGGCCACGCGCATGATAATTTAGCTTTCAGAGAAGAGAGAGTAATTAACCAAACGTCTTAGCTTTCGCTGTTACTGCATGTTAACATATTCCTTCATATTAGGTGAGATAGGAAATTTTTATTTAAAGGAAATTGTGCCATATTTCCTTAGCCAGTTTTATCGCTAGAAATTACGTGCCCTAAGCAGACAAGATTTAGCTAGGTATGTGAGAGGAATCCTGGAGCACTTCACGCCACTGCTCTCTCTCTCTCTCTCTCTCTCTCTCTCTCTCTCTCTCTCGTTGTGTTACGCAATAGGAAGAGTTTGTTTCTCTTATTACTATTGTCTTTCATAAGGATTACATCCAGGAGGATAATTCTAGCCCAAGCGGGCTTTGATAGAATTACAGTGGAAATCACAATTGCCAGCATAATAATAAATGCTGTAACGAACCATTAGTTCGAGATTACGACGCTGCTTAAACATAATATTAAACGTGGTAACGGTCAGTTAAGTGTAATAATCCCATTTTGTGTTTGTTTAAACAGGCCAGGTAACTTTCATTCAGTCCTTCTTTCATTCATTTCCAAGGTCAGGAAGACGTCACTCGATTGTAAACATTGCGTACTCTCGTTCTGTTTGGTGACAGCTGAATCGAATTGCTGGCCAGCTAACATTTCCTTATGGCAACTTGCGCAGACTAGGATGCTTTATATTCATAATTCTCATAAGAAAATTAGGTCTCCTCACCGAACGTGTAAATACTACAGTAGCCAGAGTCTTGCATGTGTGCATTACGCACAAACCAGTATATCCTTGTTCTTCGCGAATGTAATATTATTACTTACATGTATTATTTTTCACTTTGCTATTTACATTTTTTATGACTTGAACAAGAGTATTTTTGGTTAGTCTTTTGTGAGTCGTATCATCTTTCAGTAAGCCTTGCATACGTGGTAGGCAACTTCATTTAAAATTACGATAATCTTTAAATTATCAGCTTTTTGTGATGGAAACTGTATTGTCATTTTTAAGATCGGTCAAACTTTTCTTATAACAAGTAGGTAAATTACTTTCATAAAAAAAATATTGGCAGCTCCATAAATGATGACTTAAATTATGTCAACGTGATTTTGAGGAAAATCACAATATTTGCCGAATTTACTTCGGGACGACACAATCGTTAAAGCAGAAGGTCTATTCGGTATAAAGAAAGATAAACCATATCCAAAGCACCCGTGGCATTTTCATTTATTTGTTTAATTGACAAATGTACAACACAATCATAACGTTCATTATTAGTCCAATCCTTGTTCTCAATTAGTTTTTTTTTTCTTTTAGTTTTCTCTCCAGTTTCTTTGTTAGGGCATCTGTAGTTCAACGATTTTTTTTTGTCTCAGCAAGTCCTTCCAAACAGCCGGGATAGAATTACTGAATGAGATCCTAGTTTTTATTTCTAATTCAATGAAGATTTTCTTCTCTTCTTGGTTGGTGTCTGTTATGTGGTGTTTTAACATTATGACACTGAATTCATAATACGAATTACAAAAAAGCAAAGTCACCCTGATTAAGTTATAAAAAATTTCAATAGCACAGTAAAAAAAGTCCTTAAAGATAAAAAAAGAACTAATAGGTCAATTATCAGGTAAATTTCCCTCGTTACCTTGCTTGTACGTATTAGTAAATACGTACAAAGGAAACAATCTTATGTGGCTTATTATCAGTACTGTTGGTTCATTATCATATAAATTGATAAATTAAACAAAATAACTTTTTGTTCCACTGACAGATTCGTTAGTTTTGATGTTTGTTCTCTTTTTCCTAAAGTCCCTATAGATTCTTTCTTGGAGTATCTTAGTAAGGAACTAACCCATCACGAATTACCTCTACTTGTAAGTCACAGTATTTCACTCACTAGGTTGTGCATTTGTGATTGTAAGTTTATGTTCAATGGTGAATTTTATCAGAAAATATTAAGCAGGGCAATGGACAACCCTTTATCAACACTACTCTCAAACTTCTATTTGAA
>NC_087220.1:24075176-24095176 GCF_015104395.2 Macrobrachium nipponense | reverse complement strand
TCTGAATAAACTTCAAGAGACGATTGTCGGTATCAGAAATTGGAAAGTAGGATACAAAATGAATAATTCATATCACTGGAAACTGTGTGTGTGTGTGTGTGTGTGCGTAATGGCTTAAATTACTTATTGATATTTCAATTTCCTTATGCCTTTTTGAGTAACGTAACAACATTACAAACTCGTAATCAATATGAGACATAAATAAAGGAGCCTATTTCCCTCATAGTAAGCAATATGTTCATGGTGTCTGCATAATTTTCTGGTGAGCAATCCGGAGAGAGTTGTGTAATCACATATAAATAAATCAGCATTCTTTTTCCATCAGTGTCTTAGAAACCTTTCCAGTTACAATTTCTCGATGCTTGTTGGCGCGGTGAAAGGAATAATTTTTTTTTTTTTTTTTTTTGCATGCGTTAGTACTTGGCCCTCCCTCCCTCTACTACAATCATCTGACCAACCTCTAAACTTCGTTGCGCCAGTGACCCTGGCACCTAGCAGTACCTCTGCCTCACACACAAATTCCAAACTCATGAAAAATTGTCTTTATTTTATACAGTACCAATCCAACCGTTCCAGCGTCGAGTCTGTTATGTAGTCTGTCTGTGCAGCCTTCTCCGATGAGGAAATTAAAGTTGCATATACAGCATGAGAACACCTGATACCAGATTCCACACTCCTGGAGCAATCTGCAAAAGTTCTCCCAAGAAAATATTATATATTTCCAAGTGGCTGAGGACCTGCTCGATGAAAATCTGCCCCAATAACACTCACACTGTCTCCACTCCTAAGGGGCCTGCTGGTCTGATCCTGCCTCCAGTGTACACTACGGCAGAAAATGCCATCCAAACGGCAAAGTTTCTTTGAAAAAAAATTTGGAACAAAATAGCAAGCTGTCACTGATCTGTGAAGCAATCGAAGGATTACATGAACCACTAAAGATTTATAGTCAGTCACTAGACTCTTCTGAAATGGGAATCCATTATTTACTCCCTTCCTAACCACATGAAAGAAGTGGGGGTGTGACTTAAGGACTAGATGACCGTACCCTCAAAAGTAGGAAGCACCCTCTCTCCCTCGGATGAAGCGCCAGCATCACCATAGACCTGTCAGTCAGTAGGCTCTCGACCTACTCTCCCACGCCAGTGCCTCCGGTGGAAGATAGCTTCTCAGTCAACATCACCAGCCCTCTGAGTTTTCCGACCCAATCTCCCACTGCCCCATCCAGCGTGATGGACGATGATAAGGAGCATGATGGGATTGGCGGCTGGAAGACACAAGCCAATAGAAAGAAAAAAAAAGGCTCTCGATTGTCCAATGAACCAAATCCCAACAATCGTGCATCCCCTCGCCTGAAGCTGAGAAGAGATGACACTTTGGTATTCTCAATTTTTAATCACCGGTAAAGCTGGACGCCATAGTAGAGAGAGTCAAGTTTCTCACAAACTCTTACCCTCTTATATCTTCAACGACCCCCGTGTAATATTAAACATAAAGTGGCTTACCTTTTTCACTGCCTATTTCAACGCCTTGTTGTTCTAAAGACGAGATTTCTTTCCTAATATAAAAGCCTGAAGATATACCATAATTCGGACCCCTCCCCCGGTCGCAGTATGGTCGCAGGCTCACCTTCTACCGCAACCTCCCATCCACCCAAATGATCAACTCACCCATTTCCAAACTTCGAGAGAAGCTATGGATACATTAGACATAATTTCATGTAATATTTATGGCCTCAAAAGGACCATTCCTCTCTTGAACATCTTCTGCAAAATCTTCAAAGGCATCATTGCATCGCAAGAAATACTCCTATAACCTTTTGGTTCAGGTCCTGTGCTGAGAAAAGTCCGGTTTAATGTAAACCAACCACTTAGTAGTTCAGTTTTATACCTCTTGACATCTTAACAGTATCCATGACTCCTTATGAAGAAAAAGATAGGGAAGGAAATGAAATTGGTTTCGCATAAGCAAAATTAGTCATTTTAGTTCAGTTTCTTGACATCAGAGAAAAAAGGAAGTCACAGAAAAAAATGGCGATAAATGCACAAAATCTGTTTTCTCATTCAAACTGAATTCTTGTAGGAAATGTGTTGCAATTTCCACAGGACACTATGGCTCGTCCCTGTATATGGGACCCTAGGTAATACTGTAAAATATTTTTTTTTTTTTATAAATACTGGAGGCATTATCTTTTCCTGTTCTACGTTTCACATTACTATTATTATTATCAGGAATAAACAGGCAATTATCTTACATCTATAATTTATTTATCGAATGATTGAATGGAATAATGTCAACAGGAAGCAAGCAGAGTTGAGAAAACTGAAAAAGGAAAATATAGGATGAAGAAAAAACTATTTTAAATCAATACATGTAAAAGGAACTAGGCGATTAGCTCTCAAAAAGTGTATCAGTGTATTTTACAACCGCTCTCAACTAGAATGAAAACGCAAGTTAAGTCAAGGGTGAAGACGAAACTTTAAAACTCAGTTATTGAACTGTAATGATGTAGCCGCAGACGGAAGACAATTGGATTGGCTGTTTAAATCCGTTTAATTTTATTTTCTTTTGCTTATTTTATTAGGTCGTGTATATTTCATACTATCATCATACTCAAGCTTCATCACTTTCTCTCCTCCTACTCTATCTACCCAACCTCCTCCTTCTCCTCTGGCCCTCAGGATATCAAGATAATTAACAGCTCGTGCGCATAAATGCGCTGGGATAACATCAACTTAAAAAGTTCCAGTTAAATGCAAACATGTAAGTCTGCTTTCTTTTTCCACAAGTGAACCTTAGAAATATTATATAAATGAACCGCCACTACCGGAGAAATAAATCATAAACACTATGTGAGAAGTTTGAATAAACAGATGCAGTAGAAATGGCAATATTTGTTATTGTTATTTACATTATTATCATCCCGTTCCTGGATGACTTCCTATTTTATTCCTGTTTTTGAGGATATGGAAGGAAAAAACTTGTTGAAACAATCAGGAACTAAAAGACCGCGTCAAGGAGAAAAACACTGAAGCAACGACTGGAGCGCCTCAGTGGCGTGGTCGGTATGGTGTTGGCGTGCCACCTCGGTGGCCGAGAGTTCGATTCTTGGGCGTTCCATTGAGGTGAGAGAGATGTTTTTTGTTGATGAAAGTTCACCCTTGACGTGGTTCAGAAGTCCCGTAAAGCCGTGGATCCCTAATCTGAATAACCATTGGTTCCATGAAACGTATAAAAACCATACAAACAAAGAAGCAACGACTGGAATCGAATCCTGCCTCCTAAAATCAAGCTAAGGAAAAGGGCCTCTCGACAGCAAGTGGCCACGAATTCCACTGACTTTCCTTGCATAGTCGCATCCTCCATCTCCATTTCTCTTATGTTGTCTTTGAGGGAAACTAGGATTTTACTGTAAAGAGCATATATCAAAAAATGATTTAATAATTTCGGCTTTCAATTTCAGTGTATTTAAAATAGTATGGAAGAAATGAAGATAAAGAAATAAAAACTACCTGATATAATGGCTTGATATTTCTTCACAGAGAAATTTCCGTTCAAGAGCTAAAATCAATAAATATTTTCATGGAAGAGAAGATGAAAAGTCGTGAGAAGCAACTCCAAAATAACAAAAACCTTCAATAAGGTGCCACAGACATAGGAAACAAGCGGAAAGTCCTGAATCATTGAGAAATTTGCCATAGGAACTGTATTTTTTTTTTCTTTTGCGCATAAAAGTGGCAAAACTACTGCATTGCTTCATTTGAAAAGCAAACGTGTACTTAGTTAATCATCGATGGATCCCAAGGATGAGTGGCGATTACATTTATCTTCTTTCAGGACATTTTTTGGAATTATCACTGTCTCATTTTTATAACTCTCGTAAGATATGAGAATGTTTTTATATATACTTGCCTTATTTTGTGAGTTATTTTTTCTGCTTGCAAGTGTAATCTTAATGTGAGAAATTCTTCTAATTTTTGTGATGAAAATTATCCATTTTTTGTTAATCAGAAGTTAATTTGGGTAAAAAGGCTCATCCTCCGTATCCATCAAAGACTTGATGCATTCTTGCCACCTTATTGAAATTTTGTTATGATACTAGAAGCATGTTGAGTATTTTCATAACAAGTCATCTCTGTGTATAAAAATTCACACTTCATATTTTGGAAGTTTTTATATTTCTTGTATAAATATAAATGTTCACAAAACTGTGAGAATTTTCTTCACTCTAAGGTAACAAAAAATTCTGCGGTTTCTAAATATTCTTTATATAAGCCAATATAATGCAGAGAAAAGTCATTTGTAGTTAATGGTGGACATACTAATATTTCTTGTGTAATAATAATTTTTTTTATCTTAATTTTTTTATACTGTAAATATATGATGCACAGAAGGTTGTTTTTGTCACCTACTGATTTCTCTGTTGCAGAACTCGTTGATGAAGAAGACTTGCGTCATCTACTTTACTCAGAAGTAAGCTTTCTCTAAGTCGAGCATCATGTAGATACTTATCGCCATACGCAGTACTTGTGGAGTTAATTAATAGTGAAACCGCTCGCGCTCTACTTTTAAGCATTGTAGTCTGGTGGCAATCATGTCATAATGAATCAGAGGAAACCAGTGCTGATGCAAGATGCATGAGTGATGAGAAACGAAGTCAAGCATGGCAAATAATGAAATCTCATAAGTGGTCATTAATACTGGCTACAGGGCCTGTAAGAGTGAGAAGTCATAAAAATCTGTCCACTACAGTATCATCAACTTATAGCAAATCGTTTCTGCTTCGACAGTTTTGTCTTGTCAGCCAACTTAACTTCATTTCTTTAGTACTTGAAAATCTGATGATGGTGAAGAGAATTAATGTATGGTCCCATAATAATAAAGATGTAATTGTTATCTGAATATGTTTCACGTGGCAATTTACTGCAATATCATTTACTCAAATTACTAGGAAAATCAGAAATTCTTGATGTTGGTTATTGTATGATTATATATGAACATCTTGTTGCGCTTTGTTATAAAAAGCTTCCGGCAAGCGTTACAAAACATGTAACCATTCAGACTTGATTTTTCTATCCTTGTCTTTAATGGAATAAGACAACATTGGTTTCATCTGGGGAAAAAAGCAGACAAAATGATCATGTTGTTGCAATATAGTTCATCCACATCTATTTAAAAGTCTAATACTGAAGCGTTACTGAGATTAGAACAAAATAATCGAGAACCGTCATCTATTTTATTTACAAGCACTTTTAGCATTAATATTTTGTAAGTGTCAATCGCCAGCTTTGATGTTACACGGGGACAGATCAGTAACATTATTGTTATCTAGTACGGAAATGAATACATATAAAGTTTAAGAGCAATTTGATAACCAATAAAAAAAACCTTAAACGACAATAATGTAATAATGTTCGGAGTAGAATATCATTAATAATTACATACAGAATAAACTACTATGATAAACACTAAAAAACAGAATCCTTTCACAAAACACTGATGATCAATTATGATGAAATGAGACGAAAATCACTACCTCATTACTAACCAACAACGAAGTAACTACTAAAGTAATACTAATACAGGAAAATGAAACGATTCATGCACACAAATAATACGTATTAATTTGTTTGAATATTATGGGTAATTACTCTTCACACAGGATTCCCATCTTCCACCAGGCCTTCCCAGCCCTTACCAGTTAGGCAAGAGTATCATCAATGCCATTTTTACTGAGTCATTAAGCGAAAACGAAGCAGAGCCAAATTATATTTTTTTTCTGGGTTTGATAATTGACCCTACAAGTTCTGACACCAAGAGTTATCCGATACCAGGAATGGTTAGAAAAGGGGCTTGATGATGCCTTCCATCATGTCATGATAAGTCTTTTGAAAACATCTTTACCCGTTTTATTCTATAAAATTGTGTACATTTAATTAGTTGTACTTTCTTTGTAGGAGAATTAATAAAACGAAATAATAAGGGTTTCAATTAACGGCTAGTTTCCTTTATTCCAGTGCTCTATAAGGTTGTTGAAAAATGAAAAAAAAAATATTCGACTATTAATTTTACTTAATTTTTCCTTTCATAGTTCACATCAAACTCTTCTGCCATCATCGTCTGAAAATCATACATTTCTTTAAGTACCTACAGTGAAGTGACACGTATCTGATCAACTTTTACATTACCAATTATATTAATTTCACTTCCCTAATATCAGAGCCCCATTTCCATTCTAGCTTATAGAAATGACTGATTACTATTTTACAAGGAATTAACGAAAACATCATGTAGCTAAAATATCAGAAAGAGCAAGCAGAGGTAGATTAATAGTGCCCAAAACTATACCAGGAAAACTAAGGAATTCACACAGGACATTAATCCACTACGCACCAGCATCGATAATGCAATGTCTATTCAGTACGTTGCCAGCTCAACTGAGGAATATATCAGGAGTGAGCGTAGATGTGTTTAAGAATAAACTCGACAAATATCTAAGTTACATCCCAGACCATCCAAGATTGGAAGATGTAAAATATACCGAAAGATGCATTAGCAATTCTCTGGTAGACATTAGAGGTGCCTCACACTGAGGGACCTGGGGCAACCCGAACAAGCTGTAATGTCTGTAAGATTCCATCATAACCTGAACTTCGACATAGAGAAGTCCGAATACTTGTGTCCACTCTGCGAGGCCCTTTGTAACACGGTCCTACCCTTGCTTCCTGGGGTGACCTACAGAGCCGCCAAAATGCAAATTGGGAAACAGTGGTATCATAAGTTTCCTACAGATCAGGTAATTATACACCAGATTTCACTTACAAAAAGCATCATATTATATATATATAATGGTATAGAGGGTTCGTTTCCCGCTACCGGAAATCATGATATCTTAAAATTTCTTTGAAGTTGGAGCTCAAGGATTTGTAGTGACCAGCGTATCCATAAGGAGCATAGAATTTGAGCAGTTAGGAGGCTATTGTGGCTATTAAAATTTCATATGTATCTGGTAAAATTAACTGACCAGTAGATTCTACACACACACACACACAGATATATATATATATATATATATATATATATATATATATATATATATATATATATATATATATATACATATATATATATATATATATATATATATATATATAAATTCGATCTTTACCATCCAATGTATATATTGATATAGCTATTGAATGTTTACTAATCTCCAAAATCAATGCTTCCTGATACTCAAGTCGTTGCAACTTTAATATACCATAATTTATATAGGAGAGAGAGAGAGAGAGAGAGAGAGAGAGAGAGAGAGAGAGAGAGAGAGAGAGAGAGAGAGAGAGTGGGGGGGAGGGGCGGAGTTGGAGGATGGCGATTTGGTTATTTCTGAGCAAAGTTATCCTATTAGTAGAGATAGGATAATAAGATAATGATAATAAAAAAAGTAAAAAACCGAGAAATGCATAAATGTATATTCGCAACGCTTATGCAGACTGGTGTTTCTATAATGAGGAACTGCCCCTTGCAACATTGTTGCAGGTCTAATCTGCGACTAAAACCTGTTGAATACGAGATCCCTTAGTATCAATTGAAGTTCCATAATATGCAGTGAACTGGCTGCTGAAAACAGCTAGAGGAAATATCAGATCAAAAGTCAGTTATCTATAAATAGCTGAATCAAACAATAAAGATATTGAAATTTACGATGTGAAACTTAAATAGGTTTTTGATTTATTCATTCATTAGTTCTTGTTTTTATTATTCTATTATTATTATTCATTTAATAAGTAACTTTATAAACAATCGATACATGCATGTACTATAATACAGAAGATTTTGGGAAAGTAGAAAACGCTTACAAAGTACAAAGTATATGCGGGTAGGGAACCAAAGACTATACTATATTCTGAAACAATCAAACACTAATGTACACACACACACATTATATATATTATAAGTATAATATATTTATATATATAATATAAGTAAATATAGTATACTTTATATGTATATATATTTTTATTAATATATATACCTATTATATTTAATATATACTATATATATATATAATATTTATAGATAAAAAGTATATTATTACTATTATATATATATATATAATAGTATTATATATATATATATCTATAAATATATAATAATAATATAATATATTATAATATATATAATTAATATATATATAGATAGTAATATTACAATTATAATATACTATATAAATCTTACTTCATTTACCTAAGATATATATTTTCAGTTGCAACAATGACCCCTTAATATCAACCTAAGTAACGTAACATTCACGATCCATCTATTTTCGACCATGTGGTGGGACTGTTCTTTACAGATACTGAGGTTACACACCAATCTTTTGCTCTTGTAGTGAGAAACTCTGGGTTTTGTCTGGGCAGGAGAACTGCATGGCTGTTCCATAACATTCAATCACCTTCTCTCCCTCTGTCTCTCTCTGTTTGTGTGTGTTTCGGTACTCAATGATTAATTTATATTCCACTCTCTCTCTCTCTCTCTCTCTCTCTATCTCTCTCTCTCATCTCTCTCTCTCTCTCTCTCTCATCTAATTCCCTTGTTATGCAGCATCCAGAATGGTCCCATCTTCATGGTTTGCTAGGTAATTTGGCTGTGAACGTCTGTGCTGCAGAAGAAACCAACTGAGAAATTTGGACATAAAGCGAAATCCAAATACACTAAAAACCATCTTGTAATCCAATTAAAGTAACAGCTTTCCCCTTTGCTTCAGAAAACTAGATATGACGTCTACAGGGACCTTCAGAAGGGCAATGGAATGTATAATTGTAGTGTTTTGAGATGGTTCGGTCATTTGGAAAAATTATGAGTGACAGGATTGTGCAAAAAATACGGTACTTGTGCGTTAGAAAAAGACCTAGAGCACTGAATAAGTTTGAGATGTGCCCCATCGTCCAGGAAGTGAGAGAGGGCATGCAAGATGGAGGTCGTTGGCTCTGTATTCAACTGAGTGTTGGTGCGAGTGCGGTATACTACTGCCTGTTGAAAAGCCTTTTGTGTATCATGTCGAGAGCAACTTCAGCTAGTGAAACGTCTTAAGGTTTTTGATTCATTTGTGAATATTGGTCTTATACTTCCTTTTTGCTGTAACTTCTGCCAGAAAGAATGTTCTACTAAACATTAATGAAATATAATTGAAATGCACTAAGAACAATTACACTTCATTTAATCAACCTTAGTGACACTAAAATGAAATGGTCCGTAAGATGAGCACATTTCAAGATCATTAAGGGCAATAACAAAACATGAAGTAAGTGAAATTCAACTTTATTACTATTAGTCTTCTCTTCTCTCTTCTCTCTCTCTCTCTCTCTCTCTCTCTCTCTCTCTCTCTCCAATCATAGTTGAAAACTAAGAGACAATCATTTCAATATCCATCCTTAATAGCTTGGTTTACGAATGAGTAGTATATCCAGGAACTACTAACCGCTAAAATACCAATGCAGTCATCTACAGAGACGGGTAATAAACGCACAAGAAACGTCTTCTCTATCTTGCACTACTCACGTTTTCGGTGTATAAATGCCCTTTCATTTCAATAAATGCAGTTTCCACTTCATTTACTTCACTTTATAGGCTAGTTTCTAGCCTCAGGCTTTTCTCTTTATTAATCGTAGGGCATTGGTCAAAATTACCCTACATACCAGTTGTGCAATTTTTATCAATTTTGTCGAATGAATATCTGTAATAAAGCAAAAGAATATTGGTTTTCGAGTAACATTTAATCATCTTCCTTGGTTTCCTCCTCCTCTCTCTCTCTCTCTCTCTCTCTCTCTCTCTCTCTCTCTCTCTCTCTCTCTCTCTCTTTTAAATCTAGATATCCACGTCATTACTTTCATAATCAAATTTGATTCGATGGCGCTCCTTAATTTACATATTCATAATCCATTTCCAATCATCCTCTCGCTAATGACAATGTAAGGAAGACGAGGATGAAGATGACGTCAAACAGAATTTAAATACTTAATGTTTTTGTTCTTGTTTGTTGTGTTAAGTAATTTCTCGTAAAATATGTGAGTAGGAATAATCAGAGTGACCTCCGTTTATAGATACGTAGCTAAGAGTAAATGAAAAAGGAAGGAAATAGCAGACTGGGTGAAACAGGAAGGGCAGTAATGTCTCAGTATCTGTAAGAATATCTGGAATGATAGGATATATACGGAAGCCAAAGTTGGGTCTTTCGAAGAATTGTTGAGCTAGTTTTTCAGTATACAAGTTAAACTTGAATGCTGAAAGGATATTCTTTAAAAACCGAAGGAATGAACTTTACTGTCACCTATATAAAAAGAGAAAAACAGAAGTAAATATACCTGAAATAGTTTTTTTATATGATTGCCAAATAAACTATTGGCATCTCATAGTTGTACAAATCTCATATTCAAATTGCATTCTGCCTTCTAATACTCTGCAGTTCTGCGTATCATTGCTTTGCTTGAGGTCTCTAATCACGAATATGTTAAATGAATTTTAATATATTAGTATATTTTACTTTATTGCTATAAAGCTGCAGTTAATTCCGAAGTCGCTAACTGTTGCACTACTGTTAGACTGACAAATATATGTTATTATTTACAATAATCCCAAAGTATCATGAAGTAAAGGTGAAGTAAAACGGTCGTTTTGTCTTACCTCAGAACGCCCCGTTTAGCAATTGCACTGAAACATAGTGGGATATATTTGAACGGAGGCTGCACAACGAATCCGACATTCGAACAAATTGCAAATACACCCGATCCCTTTTGTTGGTGTCCCTTGGCGACTGAGACAATTTCTTTTCCTCCCAAAGCTTCCTGACACTCCAGCAGTGTCGAAGACATTGCCATTACGTCCTGGAAAGCCAAAGTCTTGGGATATCTTGGTTCCTAGGTTCTCGCCCCTTCAGTTAACATCTATGAAGATATATTAATTCTGAGGTAGAGCGAATTAGATATCAAACGACATCTGTAGCTTAATGTGTATATATGAATGACGGTGATGTGATGTGATCACTCATATATATATATATATATATATATATATATATACATATATATATATATATATATATATATATATATATATATAATATATATATATATATATATATATATATATATATATAAATATATATATATCTCCAATATAGATTTATTTCGCTTTATAACTATTACATAGTTTTCTCAACTTAAAAATCTATTCCTGAGTTGAAAAAAAGCCATGTAAAAATATTTACCATGATCCACTTATATTTAAGAATAACAGATATATAGGGTACATATGGCACCGCTGCAGTAAAATACAAGCATGAAAGCAACGGAAAGGACAATGTTTGCCAGTAGCACTTGCGCTCTCTGTGATGTCAGGGGGGTGGAATCTATTATCACGGAAACAAAATGGTGGCAAATTGCGCATTACTTTATAAAAGCAAGCGGTACTGCTTAGCCATAAAGGCAACAGATTTCCAATCTAGGTCAATGGCTAATAGTGGAAAAAGAGGATCATGGGAAACCAACACCACGTACCAGGTTTATTTTTTCCAATTCCCCATTCGACGATTACCACGGCTAAAGGTACTGGATTCATATGCGCTATATGAGGGGCATCTGGAAAGACATGTTGTACAGTGTGCTAAGTGCCAGGTCCCTGTTTGCATTGTGCAGTACTGATTCAGAGTGTACCATATGTAGGAGATGTCTACCGTGGTATGACCTCTTCTTGCCTCCCTCCTAAGGCTTGTGGGCAATATTGACCAAGTGCATGGCTCTTCTTCAGCTAAAGGTGCGGAGGGAAGACTGCAGTTAGAGCTTGAATTTTGGAAACCTCCTTTAGAATTACCTAATGTATATGAAACTGCATGCCCACTCAAGCACTCATTGCGCTGAAGAGCCCCTTTTCATAAATGTTATTGCAACTATGCTATATCTTTACTGGAGAGTAGTTTGGAACGATAACAGTGAAGTATATATTACCAGCAAGGTAATAAATATCGCTTTTGCGTTGTGAGTAGTTTATAAGATATGTGTATTTTATTGCTAATGCAAAAATGTGGTCTTCCTAAGGCATAAGCACAACAATAGTTGTTAATGGTAAACTATAACTCATCAGTCTGATCTCTTTTTTTTATTCTTCTCATACTAAAAGAATGAAAAATATCCACCTTTAAAACCAATGCAAAATCATTGTAACACAGTTATTCGTTTTGCAACTGTTTTCGTACATGTTATTGTCGAGCAACTGACACAAATAACAATAAGAATAAAAATACATGTCCCCGGAAGAGCAATTTATTGTAAATTTGTATGGAGCAAAATTCAGTTCAGATATCTCAGTGGTAATTAAACTGAAAATTCGTGTATATTTTAAGGCTAGCTTCCCCTTTGAAATAAAATCAAAATATAAAAGAGAAATATCGCTGTCCGTTTATTGGCCGCGTAATAAAAAGTTGCGTATCTGGAATTAATAAAAATAAAGCATACATATTAATCTTAAAGGTAATTCATTTCGTTATTGCATGGCGTAGAAAACTTTGCCTACTTCTATTAGCTGAATATAAATTGATATTTATAATTATTTGCATAGTTTTTTTTAATTACATCAAACTTCAACCAGTAACTTGGATTTTTATACCATACTACGTTAATTACAAATATTCAGCTTTAAAAAATGACCCTGGATTGATATGATAGCATAAATAGTAACCTCTCTGATAGTAATCAAGGAAGTACATCTTCCGTCACAGTTGCCGATGGAGAGAAATTCTTTGACATGAAGCCATGGTATCGACAAAGAGGCGATAACCACCTCCCATTTACCCATTTGTCCACTCACTACATATCCGTTCTCATTTTATCAGAAAATGTCCAGTGTTCCGCTCTTATGTCAGCAGAAGACTGGTATGTAAAGTAATATCTAAAACGTCTTAGAACGAATTAATAAAGTCCCAAAAACTATTGTAAATTTAATATAACTCTACCCTTTGATGTAAAGAAATTTATGTTGAAAAGAAAAATGTCAAATCGGACAACCATCTATTTCATTAGCATTTAAAAGGAGGAAACTTGAAGACAGAACAATAAACAATGTCCCAATTGCAGTGTGATGAGATCATTAATATAAACTTAGAGATTTTAGCCAGTAAGTATAGATTGTGTTATTTATTTATTTCGAAACTACATTCAACTACTCTCTGCAGATGGTCCAGAACCAAAGGGAACAGGTTCCTCCTTCTTCCGAAGTTCTGTGACGAACAAATGAATTTCCAGGATATCTGAAATCAACCTATCTCGTCCAGACAACCAGATTAATGGAAATTCATTTGAGTCTTTTCCACTTAAAAATGGTCGTAGAAACGCGGCCTCGTATTTCCCTCGAAATGCACTGAAAGTTTATCCCAACGAAGATTTAGGATTTGCGCTTTGGCGATACCAATTAATTCAGTATTTAGCACTGACCCTCGTTTGGTGAATAAATTTCAACTAAAGATCTTTTAAAATAACGACATAAATCGAAACAAAATACAAATGCTGCAATTCTTCAATCATTTTAAATGTTAAAAGCCGTTGTTCAAATTTTTGTGTGTTATTAAATTAAGATTTTTAATACGTTTCAGTTCTTGTTGGATATTCCTGAAAAACTATAAATCATACTTTATAGATAATATATCATGCAATTCCAACTTATGTCTCTAGTGATATTTAAGCTATGGTCAAAATCAGGGGGAGATAAGGTCTTCTAATTTTCTATAATGTGAGCGTTTTACTTCTAGAATTGGTCTCATTAAAGGATAAAAAATGAGTAGTTGAGGTTATAACCTGTGATGGGATTGAAAACTAATTTCTCCTATTGAATGGTAATCTTTCTTTTATAGAGAACAATGTTGTTATTATTTTGTCATTAGATTTTCACCAGTGATTCATAGATAAAAATGGCATCTGTTTTCAGTGACTTTAATAGTTCTCTACGTAAACTATTTCTGGGAATGGAGGAAGTCTGTCGTAGTCATGACAGGAAAAGGTGAATGCTGCATTATCAAATGTATAAAGCTTTCAATGGATGTCGCTGTTTGTGTAAGGGAGCTTTGACATTTCCCGTTAACAATTGAAAGAACAGACAACGCCTGTGTTAAGCATGGCTTCTGGTCTGGAGACTCATTTTTCGTTGTTAATTCTATCATTATTTGAGTTGACTCACTGTAAATTACGAGGATTATTGTGCTCTATCTGAGACTCGTCATCTTTCATCTATTTCTTCGATGCAAAGAGAAAAATAAAGATCAACGATATTATGTTGCTCTTTCAGCATCAGTTGATAACACTTCCGGTTAATCAACTTAAATAATAACCAAGCACAATGCAGTCGACGCTGAGCTGATTTTTAAAGTTAATTTGATTAAATAACCAACATTTCTGCAGGCGAAACCCATTTCACAATGATATTGCCAGAACAAAACACAAAATAATTATCCCATTGCTAAAACTCAAAAACTATATGTTACTTTTCTAAACATGTTTTGCATTGTTTGCTCGGAAATGAGCAGTATTTCAGTTAGCAGAAAGAAGGGCATTTTTCATATCCTGGCACTGCATTTTGTGATTGCTGAAGCCTCCTTCCATTTCTCCATTCCTTTTTCTGTAATAGTTATCTGGTTGTGATGCAATTCTTTGCGAGAGAATCCTGTGAAATTAAACAAACAATTGGCAAAACCGACTCTACTGCTGTTGTATGAACTCTACTGCATGAAATCTGTTAGTTTGAAAAACCAGCGTTATTTTCGCTCTCCTTTATTTCTGTCACGGTGAGCGGCCCCGTTGTGTTATCTCGTATTCTATGTAATGGGCAACTTGGATTAAAAAAATATATTTTTCTGTAGTTTTGCATAGACCACCGTATTCATATAAACCTGGTGAATTACATAGATCTTATTCAGGAGAGGATGATAAAACATTCTCATTTCAACAGATTATGTAAATCTAAAACGACACAGCTACCCCGATTATCTATCAAATGTATGCCGCTTTATGACAACTTGGGCAAAATGTCAATACTCTGCCTTGAATTATCTCGGGCTGCAAAAATTCTGTCCCATGACATTCTGGCATAATTAAGTGATTCCTTTACAAAACATGGAACTGAGCTTGTGTTTATGAACTTGAAATATTTGGAACCACAACAGCCGCAGTTTTTATCTTCTTACATGCTTTTATTCAACTTCACTTCTGCGTCTGTCTTTGTCTGTTTGAGTAAAATCTTGAAGTTTTGCTTGGTTACTCAATTCCCGTGACAATACATCATCAAATGATCAGTAGGTCAACAGTGACCTCTAATGACCCTCCAGTGACCTCTCCCAGTATCTAAGGAAGTGTATGAAACTTCGAATTTTTTACAACTTTAAAACTGTAGAAAGGTTAATAACTTTAAAAATTGTCACTCTCTTTGACTCGGTAGTAACTGCGGACTTTTCAAAGCCTCTTTGGATCGACAGAATTTCTTTCGCTACAATCATAAATTGGTTACAATTTATGTCAAATCTAAAAAGAATAAATAAAAAAATTAAATGTGTTTTATTGAAATGCACTAAGAAGTTACAAAAAATTTTTTGAGACACCGCGATTTTCTTTCAGTTAATCATCTCTACAAAAACCAGTGCATAGGCGGCAAACTTGGAATGAAATGCTACTGTATCTGATCTTTTATAAATGTTAGAATGAAAATTTCATAGTGAGATAAAACCATGATATCGATCTAGAACCATATTAAAATTGATATGATTTTTCAATAATATTTTCAATATTTTTTACAAAATTGGAAATGTATCTTTTCTTTAGTCTCTTTGCTATTTATTCACCTCACACAAACAAATTCCGCCATATTCAGAGAAATTTCTCTTCTTTCTTCCACTATCAACTGATTGCAACAGAAATTCTGCTGTCGATACAGTCACATGCGGCAGTTCTCTATAAGGGAGAATTCGACGAAAACCGCACTGATTCGCTTCATGCATATCCAATTATAAGGGATGTATTGAAGCTATCTTGTTTTGTTGGTACCTTTATTGAATAACTTATTATTCAAGCTATAAACGCTAAAAACTACCCATAGGCAAGATGCCTTCTGATCTTCCTCTGCCCTTGTGAAGAAGACACTTAGAGAACCGAAGTCCCCGCCAAAGCTGAACGATCCACGCAGTTATCCACCAGTTAAATGTTTATTAATGAAATTCGGATCTCTTTCCCATTGTTAGTTAAGAGCCCAAAATTTATCAAGTTTCTTCATACGATGTACTTAAACGTTTTGGGTAAACCTACTGAACACAGACAAACAAACAAAATGGTCTGAAAAAAGTATAACTATGTCGAAGGTAAAAGTCTTTCATCCTTTGGGTTTATAATTCCATATCTCTCCCTTTGACAAACTTTAACTCTTTTCCTCGAAATTTCCAAGAAGTCACTTGGTGGATACGTCCCTAAGCTGATGCTGATATATAACTTTGCGGTTATTTCTGCTACTTCTCCTCTTCGAGTTTTTAAGTTAGTTGACGCAGGTCACTTGCAGTCTCTTCTTTTTTTTGCTACAAACTTGTCTCAAAATTAAAAATCCACTTGTCGAAAAGTATTGGGAATGAAATATCATATGCCTCTGCTGTAACTGAACAGCAGATGAACTGGTTTGGATAGCTAATCCTAGAGACATTTTTCATCAAATGCCCTGGCAAAAGCATAACCTCCAACTCTGTTGTTGAGGAAACAAAGTACATGTACATGAATCGTATCAAGTGAACTAACTCTATTATACAATTATGTATAGCTATTCCATCACCTGGAATATGAGGCTCTGATTGGGAGTAAATTATTCCATGGCAAGTGAGAACAATGGTTGAATTAGACTGGCTGATTGGTTTCCCATTCGTGTGGAGGTCGTTAGTTAAATTGTATTGTTCAGAGTGATAATGCCCAAAATTTACTTCAGTCATTAATTCGCTGTTTATGTTGCTTTAATTAGAATATGAATGAGAACAAATATCTTATACATCATTAAACAAAAGTTTTGTCTTTATTTGTGTCTATCTGATTGTTGAACTATCTGCCCAATCAAGGTCCCAGGAAATTGTGAATCGATTTCAAATAAACTTTGTGATGTGAACACGGACAAAGAGAGATTTTTTGTATCATAGCTTTGATTCCACAGTATTGAGAGATCATTTTTTTGTTTAGTTTTTTTTTAAGTTTCGCTTTTAGATTTTTATTGTATGAATTTGTCACTGTTACATCACTGTGTCAATCTCTTACCTAATATATTGATTAATAATGAAGACTCCGGTTTTATGGTTTTGAAAGACTGGTATCGGGGGATTACGACCTATGAATAAGGGGCCAATCGATAAACTAACCTTTATTTCCTTTGGCTGTGACAGAGGTATTGATTGTGTGAATTAACAATTTTGAGTCTTTATCGACCAAAGGAAGTTGAATATTGAACGAAACTGTTCTTACGTGCAATATGAAAAACGGACGATACTCTAGTCTTCAAAATCTTAAAAGATGTATTAGAACTCACTCAATATCCTTGAGTCACAGAGGCCGAGGTCATTTCTAAAAAGGGGCACATTCAACAAAAACCATAAGCCTCTTCATATACAGTTAGATAAGCTCAGAATGGGAATACTAACATCAGACATCAGTGATGAATCTGATTCTCGGTATGCTGCTGCATGTTAAGAAAAGTGGTGGTCCTTCTCAGACTATAGACTACAGGCAGCTAAACAAAATTAATCTTCAGTAACAAGAGCATGAAGAAGACACCTATGCATTCGCAGTTGGAAAATCCACACCAGGAAAAAAAAAAAGAAAAAAAACAAGCTTTGATCTGGCATCCCTGGTAATCGTATAGGGCCCCATTGAATTAATTGATTAGAAGTTTCTTCTTGGCGGTTACACCCCAAACTACTGGAGTTTCTCTCTAAAAGGGGTAATACACTAATCGACGATGGTTGCAGTAGGGCATTAATCTTCTCACTCTTCACAACATTAGAAAAACAAGAACAAAAGAGAGAGGGTGACAATTCGCTGACAATAGAAGATGTAAAATGAAATGGGAATGAGAATTACTAGTCGCTTAATTACATTTGCACCAAATTCTATTTCCACTTCAATTTGTTTGAGAGCCTTATGCCTTCAAAAGCTGGTTATATCCGATTATGGCTTAAAAAAAATATAGTAAAATTAACTGCACCCCGCATCATCACACAGGAGACCAACTCGAATGAAGTTGTAAACAATTCTGAAATATGAAGTCGTTCCTTGTGATCTCTCTACTGTAGGTTCAACCTTTTCCAGGTTCTCTGAAATGAAAATATTTCGGAAAAAATACCTGTTATCAAATTTCCAGAGGAGAGCTGTTCAATTTAAAAACAAATGCCACATAGACTGAATTCCTGTAGTTCTGGTACAAGAAGAATTGTCATTATCAAGATTCATGCGACTTGAGCAGTCTTTTAAAAACAGTATGAAATAACAGCTTTTACTCTCTTAATTGCATTCTGAGTTTAATTACCGAGATGGCAGCAAAGATTCTTGAATAATCTCTTTACCGGGGAATTTACCTCTCAGCCAAACTAATTAATTTCTATTTACTCTCCTCTTGAATTACCCATGCAATCAAGTATTTAATGCAGCTTACGACGACGGAATTTCATTTGGAATATGCGAGCATACCTCGCTTCATCTTATAATGTTTCATCCTTTTCTTTACTCAGAGAGTATACGTAGAGGGACAGTTTATTATTAAGAATATCACAAAACTGTATCTATATCATAATAATTATTACAAACAACTCAACAACAACGTAAAAGTAACAATCTTAGGTAATATTATTATACCAACTTTCATAAGTGAAAATGATGAAAATAAAAATAAGTATTTTTTTTTCTTACGTGAAAAGAGTGTTAGGCATTATTTCAGAGCTATTGTGTCCTAATTGAGTTTTAACATAGTTACAGTGATTTCAGATGAAAATCTTTGAAAATAATGGTTACCCAGACCACTAACTATAAGCACTAAGCTCGGTACTACAGCCGCATCCAGCGAGCCCCATGGCAACTTATCTATATAAAAGGCGATTTCTGTCTGTTTGTTCGTTCGCTATGAAATCTAGGCCTACCAAATTTTTACCATAGACTCCCCTCCCCGCCCCAGGAAGGTTTTAGTCACAATCCAAAATTCGAGGACCGTTTCTAGGGGGTCATAACCCCTCTTTACCATACCCCACAGTTTTTACAACTTATGTTAGTTGACAGCTAGGGCTACCAAATTTTTACCATAGACTCACCTGCAACCCCACCCCACCACCAATGAAAGGTGTTAGTCAAAATCCAAAATTCAACAACTGTTTCTACGGGGGTCATAACCCCTCTTTATCACACCCCTCTTTTTTTACAACTTTTAGAGTTGACAGGTATGGTTACCAAATTTTTCACTTAGACTCACCCACCCCCAAGCCCAAGGAAGGTTTTAGTCAAAATCCGAAATATGAGGGCTATTCCATAGGATTTCATAACCCCTCTTTTTTATAAACCCTCATTTTTTAGGGCTTTTGAAGTTAACATCTAATAGAAGTGTTTCTATAGGTACAAACAGGCTCCACACAATATTGGGCCCATAAGGTACCCTCAGTATTATGGAAGGCAACACCCCCCTGCCCCCACTCCGCCTCCCGCCCCCAACACAAACTGGGAATGGGGGCCCGAGGATTTCCCACATTATTAGTGAGCGGAGGGCTTATGCTCTTTGGACTTACTGAACAGAGAAGAAAGGGGTCGTGGCCTACCTTCCACGACCTTGATATCAGGGAGGGTGCAGCACCCCTTTTGGGAATTAGTGCTCAAAGGGTCAAAGATGGGCCTACTGCGTTCAGATTTGGTACCACGAGTTAAGATAAATGACTACAAACGAATTTGACATCAATGTAAGGGTGTAAC
>NC_087220.1:24070176-24072676 GCF_015104395.2 Macrobrachium nipponense | reverse complement strand
TAATGTGGAAAATCGTACTAAAATGAAAGGCTTTTAGTCTCTGAAACGTGAGCATATCGTAGTACTGTTAACAATAAACAGATGAACTAACAATCTGGAAAAAAGCATATCCTCCTTGTCTGAATACTGATAAATGATATGATATTCACTTCTGAGCTTTCTGGGGACTGATGTTACCTTTAAATTGAGATTCACGAAATCTTGTTATATATACGTGACAACACAGCGGCCTTTGGGACAGACCACATTTCCCCTTGCCTCAGCTGCACGTGACGGGCTTGAAAATGTGAACATAGAGGCTCAGCAGTAGGACTGAATATTGGGTTTCAGTATCTGCAAAAGATGACAGCGTCTGCAGAAGTGTGCAATGATCACAGTACTGAACACTACCACCATTTCCTTTCCCAATAAGATTAAGAAATGTTCAAGAGTCTGGTGAAAAAGGTTGGGAGTTGTATACAAAAATCTACTAATAATTTAATGTTTATTGCTCAAATGTATAATGAGATCTTTCAGAGTTACGTATTACTATAGTCTTTGCCTTTCTTCATGTTATAAGTCTGTGAAATAATTTATATATATGATATATATATATATATATATATATATATATATATATATATATATATATATATATACATATATATATATATTATATTAATATATTTATTAATATATATATAAATATATAAATATATATATATATATATATAATATATATATATATATATATATATATATATATGTATATATATATATATATATATATATATATATATATATATATATTACTCAGTTTGTTATAAAAATTTTTGCCCTAGTCCATGTATAGGAACGTATTCTTTTAGAATATTGCGATGATGAGAACACCACAGACACTGAGAGTTTGTGATAAGGTAGTAAAATGTAATTTCATTTTCATCGGGGCTTCGTCGTCTGGAGTCTGGCAAATACAAACCTGTAGTTTTTTTGTTTTGTTTACTAGTTTTTAATAAGGAGTACTGTCTTGTATTTTTAATCAAGACGTTTCGGTCTACGAGTAATTTTTATTTTACTTAAATTCATCGCGTGGCTTAACTATAAATTTCGTGGGTACTTGTGAATTCGTGAGATATATAGAAAAAGTTGAAACTGTTTAATTTACTTCCTCATAATTTGTGTCAATGGGGTAGCAAAACAATGATGCAAATTAATATACACTACTGTTATTACTAGAAAGGTATTTAAATTTTCTTCTAGATACGTAAAAAATTTCCTAATCACACAGGATCATTGATCATGAACACTGAGTGTGATTACTATAATAATACGATTTACCCTTGACATGGAAAAGTATTTTATTTTTTGGTCCTATTAAATAAAATCTTTATTTTATTTAATAGGAATTGTCTAGGCAATTCACACAAATTTTATATACTTAGTGATTATCATTATTTTTTCATGACTGCTAAATACAGTTAACTTCCAAATTAAGATTATCTTATACAATTTCTGTTTCAACACTGAAAAAGAGTCGATATGAAAAGTTTAACACCTAGTCGGGGAAAAAGTATTTTAGTTGGAGTGCTTGGGGACTTGATCGTAAAGATTCATCTAAAAGCATCAAATTTGGCCCAGATGTGGGATAACATTGAAGCTTTCTTAACTGTCGACCAAGCGATCACAATCAAAACCATAATTATTATCTGAAGGAGAAAGAGAACTACTTTCCACGGCACACCTGACGTCTCTCCAAATCTTAAAAATAATTATTTGCGGTACCCTTGAAAGTCCTTTGAGTCTTTGAAATGGAAAAGTTCGTTCGTTATTTCTCCACGGAAAGAAAGATGTCTTCATAACCTTTCTTGGGGATGAAACTTGGTCCTATCCATAAGATGGCATTACATTTATTAACAGCATATGTTATTTCCATGTTTCGATATAAGCAAATTATCGATGTGGTTAACGATATTCATAGTTATGAATGAAAGGTCAGAATGTTGTTGCCTGAATAGGAAACAAATCAATATTTTTCTCACATTAAATGATGCGAGAAAATACTGGAACAACATTAAAGCAGACAATATTAACGGCTGAAGGATGGAGAAGTAATCTATTAATAGGTAAACACAAATATTAAAGATCTTTTATAACAAAAACGCTTCCCTTTAATTCCACTGTAAACCGTTAAAGAAGCCTCGTAAAAAGAGAGAGAGAGAGAGAGAGAGAGAGAGAGAGAGAGAGAGAGAGAGAGAGAGAGAGAGAGAGTAGGTAATGTCCCCATAACAGAACTGTAGTCATTGTCATGAGAATACAAAGTCTATAATTAAAAGTAACTAAGCCTAAACCCGAGACTTTAGGTGTCACCCTAATCTGCAGAATCTGTCAATCAGTTCTGCAGGATCTTCTTCACGATGTAGTTTGGAAATGTCCCCGACTTGTTGTCTTTAACTCTTTAATCAAAAACATCTTTGGGGAAAGGACTCGGTAATATGCCATTATCTCGCAGGACATAAGAAAA
>NC_087220.1:24055176-24065176 GCF_015104395.2 Macrobrachium nipponense | reverse complement strand
AACACATGAATACACAACTGCGCAGAATTCTGGTAAATTACATATTTAGATTAAAATAGGGGAATGATAAAAAAAATATATATGATTCTAAATATATAATATATTCCAAGGAAGATGAATGCGAGCTGTACCGAGATCCTTAGAATTCTGATATTCTGAAAAAGACTTGAGTGTCCCAGAGCGTGCTTTTTACTGAAGAAGTCAATCTAATTATTCGGTACATTTGAAGTTTAATCGTTAGGAACTTGAAGAAATCTTTACGCTAGAGCAGAGACGATTCTTTCTCAGCAAATTTCAACGACCTTTAAGGCAATTTGTCAGTTGAACGACATTAAAGGAATTAGTAAAAATGTAAGACGAGGATTATATCGTTTGAGGTGAGGAACCTTCCATTGTAACGAGGACAAGAAAATATTTATATAGTAAATAAAACACTAAAAGGTTTTAGGCAGTGATAGAATGGTATTATGACAAAATATTAATCTATTGAATTAAAAGGACTTTGTACGAATCTTTCTTTCATGTGACTGCAATTCAACCATCATCCATTTGCAGTCTTATTCATAACTTTCTGGTAATGAAAGTGAAAAATCTTTAGCGACAGATAATTCAAGAATTCATATATTCATATATGGCAAGGTTAAATGTAAAAATGGAACGCTCCTCCTTTTTGGAATAATTATGAAATTAAAGGGTTTTATCGTAACGTACACTCCAAATTAAAAGGTATCTGTGATCCTCGAAATTAATTAAGGGGAACATTTGATCATTTTCGTTTAAAGTATGTATTTGAACATAACTTTTTGTTATGTTTGGTGTTCGCATCTTTTATCATTATTATCAAATATGCACTAAGAACTTTTAAATTTTTAAACAAATATATCCAAAGTAGGTGAGAATATTGTCACTGTACTTGAGAGAGACTGGAGTTTTTCCGGGTTTCTTATGTAGATAAGGATTAAATGAGACCCCTGACGGTAATGGAGTCTCTAATTTATGTTAAATCTCGTCTGTAGCATAGTACCCATATAACTTAGGAGTTTCCAGTATTTATATCGTTTATTATTATTAGGCTACCACATATATCCCCCATTATAAACAACAATGACAAAATATTTTCAGCTAAAGAACAGTCCCTGTGTACTGTGATAAGGGAAAAGGTTTTCTTGAGTGTCCTTTTTTTTTTTTTTTTTTTTTTTGATCCAGAACAGCACAAATAAGCTTTCATCACTTTGCCAGAGATTAGCTCTACTACAAGTAATCCTGTAATAAAATTTTCAAGCTTACCTTCATAAAATTATCCTGTTTTCGCTTAGAAGATAAACTGACTTTCAAATTTTATTTTCTAAACCGTAGTATGTATTGCAGTTTTTGAGCGTTTTATGTAAGTATACGCAGGATGTAGGATAAAATTTGATATTCCTTATAGTGTAAACATTCGTGGGTATTTAGTAAGGAATATTCACTTTGATCAAAACGTTTAATAATCGGTATAATGAGATTGGCAAATAATCTATATTAAAGCGTGTTTAAAGCCAATTACTAAGGACTTTTTTGAAAGTGGGCTTCGTCATTGATTAATCATTACAATTGAAGCTAAAATTAGTAGCATGTTGCTCCTAATTACAATAAGCACTTTGGGTAATAAAATCTGCATGAATAACCCAGGTGATGTAAATATTACTTAAGACCGTAAACACATGTACCTCACTGTTTTGATATCCAATTTCGTATAGTGAAATATATAATTATTTTGAAAATAGTTACTAACTTTTATCATTTCATGCCAGTGGTAATTTTTTAAATGCAAATCATCTCAGTTTTTTTTTTTTTTTACAAGACGTATATGACTTGAAGGACTGCATTGCCTCCAAGTAGTGGAGATTATGTTCAAAAAGGTTTTTTTAATAAGGCAGTAAGAAAACTTTTGATCTGGGATTTAGTCTGACATGACCATTGAAGCAGTCGATGAAGAGTTCTGCGGATTCACAGATGATAGAGGAATGACGGAACCAATACCAACCAAATGGGACTAGGAATGCTTATTAATCTGAGGGTGACAGAGAAAACTGAGAAATATTACGATGTTGATTGCAGCACGGGAGAGCAGCATGTAGATAACAGAAAGGGCTCCATTTTGAGGGTCAACCAAGATCTTCAGCACTTTGTAGAGTGGTTCTCATCCCAACCACCATTTCCAGATTTTGATAGCAATATGTCGATCACATAGAAGTAACAGGATGCTTAGAAACAAATCCTACCTCATAATGCACATAATGTTGGAATTTGCTCAATGTTAATATAATTGGCATATTGTTAGCAGCAACTTTGAAAAAGTTAAGTTTAAATGAAAGAAAGGGGTCAGACACTTGCGAGCTGCCATGACAGGAGTAAAAATAGAAGATGCTGCATGTCCAGTTGAGCATGAGATGTTATTTAGAAGAATTTCATTTATCAGGAACTCACACGAACTATTCAAACTTAACTTTGAGTATGAACTAGCTCGGTATACAATAATGTGTGAAGTACATCCACTGTTTAGTGACACAGGAATTGTGGAAAATATTATTTACGTTATTGATGGAGAGATATTATCAGCAATTCTAAACAGGTACATTAAGTATGTAAAGAAGCACTACGACAGAAATGCCATCGTTATATTTTATGGATATCCAGAAAGCCTGGCAGAAAAAAGTACAAAATGTGATGAGCATGCTCCTTGACTGATCAATTCTACCAGAGACAACAAGCCATTGCAAATGCCATTGCTGTATTTGATGGATATCCAGAAAACGTGACAGAAAAAAAGTGCAAAATGTGCTGAGCATGCTCATCGAATGATTAATTCTACCAGCAACAACAAACCATAGTAAATTATTCTCAAATGAGAGAAATAAAAGCCGGTTTATCATATTGCTCATCAATAGATTGATCATTGAGTGTTTTACTGTAAAATAGGCAACTTAAGATACAGACACACTGATTGTTGCTACTGCTATTGAAGAATCTATCAAAGCTGAATCAGTAATAATAGAAGGGGACGATGCAGACCTCTTAATTATTAGTCTTGGGTGGACCAAACACAAAAATTTACATCTTACAGCTGGGCATATGCAATACAGAAAGCAAACTGTATATGCCATCTTCCATGAAATTTGGATCAGTCATCAAGGACAGCATTCTTTTCTTATTACAAGCCTGCTGGAAAATCATGAAGACCTAGAAGATATTGTTGCCATGTTTAAAGAACCATCTGCTGAACCTAAGAAGATTGCTGTAATAGGAAAGGCTTTCAATCTTCAGTTATATGGGACTAATGAATGTGAAACCCATAGTGATTCAAGATATCGGTGCTTTGGCCAGTCACTAAATAAAGTCAAATTCACTTTGGTTTCTTTACTTCCAACAGATGCAACCGGCCGATTTCATTCCTTACATACATATCACCAAATGCAGAAGTAGTTAGGAAATTACTTGCCACCTACACAATGGGGTTTAAATGCGACTACCAAAGGACTGGTACCAATCAGTACAGATAAAACCCTGGTCCTCCAGGCCTGTTAAACATTGTATCATGCAAATACTTCAAACGTTGTATGACTGCAAACCTGCGAGCTGTTTAGAAATGTAGCCTTATAATGTTCTGTGATGTGAGAGTCTTGCAACGGGCTGTCGTGTTCAAAGCTGACGTCATTAGAAACTTACTAATGCCAAAGAGTGAAACAGCTTATGGAATAGAATAATCAGAAAAGAATAATAGTTCACTATCTAGCTGCTATTACAATCATTCTACAAAATAACCCGACAACATTTTATGATCTTATATTGAACAAGATAACTTGTCATGCTGTACATAGCGAGAAAATTAACACTATCATGGAAGCCAATACTTCTAATTATGCAGTAAGAATTGGTATAGCAATGACTACCATTGATAACTTCACGTTTTGGGTGGCATTCACTGCCTGTCCTAAGCCAGAATAAAAGAGGAAGTACACCTTTGGGAGACGAGCGTTTTCACAACATTGGCACTAAAATGGTGCAACGTATCACAAAAATTATTAGAAGAGTTTTTCTATATAAAAGTTTAGGTAGATTATTTTATGTATCGTCATATTTCTCTTTAAAGTGACTCCCAAGCAAAAAAGAAATTCCCCATTTTTCCCTCTTTTTTTTGTCTTATTCAACCCCTTATTGATTGGTCTGTATTGCGAAGGTCTGCTTCGGGAAAACAGAACAAGTTGACTCTATGTTCATCAGTCATCAAAACAAAAGCTGGAATAACACTAGCAATATAGTCTGGATTGATTTTGTAGAAAATGTCTTCAATTAACTGTTAGCGGGCCGGAGACGTTACGTCACCAAATTTCGGAATAGGCAAACGCGCAAACACACACATATACATACATGTTTACACACATATACATACATGTTTTGTATGATATATTTGATTATCATCGGGCTATTGTGTTTAGACTTAAAGAAGACTTTGTTTAGTGCTCATAACGCAAAATTGCACATGAAGTCCCTCAAAGTGTATAAAAGGGAAGGTGTATAATGCCAGATTCCCCGATGACCTAAATTATGAGAACCTTGAAAAGCTGTATCTTCGGTGAATTAGAATTTATCATCAGAATTTCCGGATCAAAATCTCCAGAGACTCCACAAACTTTCGTTTCTAAAATGTTCAACGTATCAGAATTGACTTTTGCAGAGACATACTTCCGGAGGAGCAGCGCCTTCTGTTGAATTCATTATACTATGATCGCCTCAGAAGCAGAGAGCGAAAGCAGAATCCATGCACGAGGGAAAACTGGAATCGCTAACAACTCAACATGGAAAGAGATAGAAGATGAATCCAATTGATGTATGCTTTTCACCAGACAGTTGTCACGAGATATAAAGACAGTGCTAAGTTTGGGTAAAAGTTCAATAATCCTACATTGTAAATATCGTTAAAATTTTGTAAATAAAAAAAAGTAAAAAGTTAGTGGAAAATAATACCTATAAACAGAATATTTTGAACTATCTAAAGGTATAATTTATGGGTTTACAGTAAACGGGCCCATTTTAACTATATTCTTAAAAGATCATTGTAGCTCTAAAATCTATAAAAGAAGATAGTAATAAATATATCACTAAAGCCGACGAAGGAAGTGTTATTGTCATTATCAGTAAGAAAGTGGGCATAGGTAAGACAATGATTTGTAGATATGTACCGTTGGTATGTAACTCAGTTAATCGCGAATTTCACTGCCAAATCAAAGTTTCCCTCATAACTCATCTCTCCCCCATAAACACAATTTTCTTATGAAGCCTACAACCATCACAGTAGGCAGTGTCATATATATATATTTTTTTAATTCTTCCCAAATTCTTGCAGCCTTCAGTTAGCACAATTACCAATTCATATATAATTAATTCTATCAATGATGTAAAATAAACTCCTAAAGTGTAAGTTCAGGACGGTGAATTTATTAATGGCCTCTGAATAACTTTGCACCTGTTTTTTCTAACTTTAACATGAAATGTTATAAGAGTAGACTAGCTAACTCCATTTTAACAATGGAATATTGTTCCTGTATGCTGACGGCATCTTTAGTATTTGGAAAAATTCAGTTCGACATGGATGGTCCATAACACTTGATTCGATGTAAAGGTGAGAAGGAAGAAAATAAGACAAAGCTTTCATGGATGTCAAAGTAATCAGAAATAACAGCTTGAAATTCAAAGTATATCGAAGCACAAGGTCTTTATAATGAGTAGATGAAAAAAAAAAAACAGGAATAAGATATATTATGTTTGTAAGAGCTATTAATGAAATGGATCTTAAGTATAATTTTACTGTGCACGATATGACTGAATGTTCTCTCATACTAAACAAATTTTTTAATTACACTGGTGATGCTGGGAATGAATAGCATTAGCAAAAAAAACGTAAAATACCCTCTGCTCTATATTTGAATGATTTAAATATTCATAACTTGTATTGTGAGATAAAAGATTTATTTTCATATTATGAGGAAAAATAACACACGCTTACTTACCGGATGAATCTTCAGAATTTCTACTTCCAAAGGATTGAACGCAATTCATGTTCTGAAAATTTTGTCTTCCTTCAAATATTTATGTTTATTTCGTGGTGAGTAAATGTACTTCAAGCAGACTTTTTTTGTATATAAAACCCCTCTGAAAAGGCCTTAATCAAATGAAAATTTGATTTTTTAATAGTTCTCAAGATAATAAAACGGAAAAAACATCCCCCAAATAAGAAAGTTAACTGGCCAATATTCATATGGGAAATTTCCAAAAAATCATAAATGCTGAAGGTAATTTTTTATTAGAGCAGGATATCGGGTCTAGGTCAAGCAGGGGTCGTCGTCGTCAGTGCCTGTATTATTCCGTAGGCGTAGTTCAGTTCCGGGCCGGGGTCGTCTTTGGTTTAGGGCTGGTATTGGTGCTGGTATAGCTGGTATCACGTGAAGTTTAGACCTTCTCGCAGGTCGTCTTCGGACGAGTTGGTTGAAGGACTGTAGCAAGAAAGTCTGCGGGGGCGGTATCTTGTTAATCAAGGTCATCCTATTCGATTAGGTGGTTTTTATAGTGTGGGGTTCCGGGTTGCATCCTCCCTCCTTAAGAGTCCATCACTTTTCTAATTATATGCGGTTTCTAGTTGCACACTTTTCTACATGAGTACTGGAGCTACTTTGGCATCTAGTTTTTCCAGGTTCCTTTTCAGGGATCTTGGGATCATGCCTATTCTTCCTATGATTACAAGTTCAATTTCCAATATCTTATATCATATCCGTCTTATTTTTTTATTTCAGGTCTTGATACTTATCATTTTTTTCCTCTTACTTTCTCATCTAGTCTGGTGCCCCATGGTATTGCGACATTAGGGAGTGATACATTCTTCGTGATTTTGTCAATCATCACTTATGGTCTATTTGCACATATCACCCTATCTGTTCTGATACCATAGTCCCAGAGGATCTTTGCCTGATCATTTTCTATGACACCCTCAGGGTTGGTGTTTGTACCACTTATTACTGCAAGCTAGCGGTGTTTCTTGCACAGACTCCATAGAGGGCCTTTGCTATTGAATCATGCCTCTTTTTGTACTGGTTCTGTGCAAGTGCTGCTGCTGGTCATTTGCTTACTATGGTCTCGTTTTTCATAATGCACTTCCTGCATATGGGTTAGATGTTACTTCCATCTATAATTTTTTGAACATATCTGGTTCTTAGGGCCTGATCTTGTGACACTGTTAGCATTCCTTCTGTTCCCTTCTTGAGTTTTCCTTCTGTAGCCATTGCCATGTTCCATCACTGGCTAGTTCTTTTGTCTGTCTCATGTACTGTCTATGCTTTGGTTTGGTGTGCAATTCCCCCATTGTGTTTTTCATTCTCCTGTCTCTGTATATTTCCGGGTCTTCATCTACTTTTTATCAGTCCTTCTTCCCATGCACTCATTTAGTCACTCATCTTCATTGGTTTTCAGATATTTCCCCACTGTTTTGCTCTCGATGTTGACACGGTAGTCCTCTCCCTCCTTCCTTTCTTGTTATGTATAGTCTGTTCATATTTACTCTTGGGTGTAGTGCTTTGTGCAGTCATGTGTTTCCTAGTTTTCTGGTCTATGCTTCTATGCTGTGGAGTTCAACCTTCGTAGACTCCACTACTCCTGCGGTGTTTATGGCTTTCATCATTTCTTCAGAGTTCAGTTTTGACTAGAGTATCGCCTTAAGTCTGCATATATTCTTTCCTGATCATGTCCTTCATCTCTTGGTATTTTATATCCTCTCCTTCTATCATTCCTAGGTTTTTGTATCCTGTCTTCTCTATGTGTTTAATGATGTTCCCATCTGGTAGATTTATTCCTTTAGTCCTTGCCACTTCGCCTTTTTGTATGCTGATCAAAGCACATTTTTCTGTTCCTAACCCCTCTTCATATCCCCAGATGCAATTCTTACAGTCTGGATTAGGGTATCTATTTCCTTGATGCTCTTACCAAAGAGTTTGATGTCTTACATGAACATCAGATTGTTAATTCTGTTACCTCCTTTCTTGAGCTGGTACCTAGCATCCATCTTCTACAATACTTTTGTCATGGGAATCATGGCTAGTGCAAAAAGTAGTGGAGATAGTGAGTAGCCTTGAACGATCCCTCTCCTAATGTTAACCTCTGCTAGTTATATCCCAGAGCTTGTAAGAACTGTATTCTAGTTTTGCATTGTATCTTTTAGGAAGCTGATGATATTTTCAGTTATTGTATTAGCCTCGTGTGTTGCATCATGTCGAAGACATTCTTGTAGTCAATCTATGCCGTGGTTAATTTGTTTTTCCTTCGCTTGCTCTTCTTCATTACCATTTTTTCTATCGGGAGCTGGTCTGTGTGACTTCCTCCTGTAACCTCTGTTTGTGGTGGACGGTTTTTATATCCTCTAAGTAGTTATATATCATTTCACACTGATACATTTATTAACTTCTACATTGCTGGTAGCCAGGTGATGGGCATGTAGTTACTTTCTATATTTCCTTTATTCTTGTCTTTCTGATTATTATTATTATTATTATTATTATTATTATTATTATTATTATTATTATTATTATTATTATTATTATTATTATTGCTCTTGTTTTTTGTTGTTGTTGTTATTATTATTAGTATTTTATCAGTAGTAGCAGTAGTAGTAGAAGCAACTGAACGTAGACGTCCCCACAAAGCATTTTATAAAGGACCCCCGCCAGAGACAAAGCAACAAGCAAAGTGTAACTCTTACGATTATCAAAACATCAACTGGAAGGAATGGATGTTGAGTGCCCAGAAGTAGCCAGCAATGGTATAGAATGTAGAAAGAAAGATTAATTTCCGAGTTGCATACCCTCTCAGGATAATACTATAGGTGTTTGAGAGTGCTTGCATACTACTTCCACTCTCAGAGTTCCACACAAAGCGTCCTATTCCTCGTAATTTAATATATTTTACTTGCAAAATTGAGGTTAACACAAAATCAGGACGAGGTCAAATAAATACTAAAATCGTGAACGTTCCAAGGCAGAGAACTTATGCCCTGCGTGCTTGTAAATCTTTTCCTCTCTCAGGGAACAATGGCAAATCTCGCCCTAGATTTGACGCTTACTGTGAACTGAAATGAACTTTTATTCTTTCGTACTATATACACTTCAAAAGTAGCAGATATGCTCTCTCTCTCTCTCTCTCTCTCTCTCTCTCTCTCTCTCTCTCTCTCTCTCTCTCTCTCTCTCTCTCTCTCTAAAAAAAAAAAAAAAAAAAAAAAAAAAAAAAATCAGGCGCAAATTCATTCTTGAAAAACAAGAAAATTATCGGGTAGTAAGTTCGAGATTTTTTGGCAGTTTAAGTAGATCAGATATTACTCTGCTACAGATATTGAAAAAAAAAATCCTCATTTCAATTCAATATCTTTCTGTCCTCTACGTAGACGATTTCCTTTGCGCTTGTATCCTCTTGAAACTTCAAAATATCCGAGTTAAACCTTTAGACATCCCTTTACATATCTGCCAGTTGATGATAAAAGTTCGTCTTTCTTGAAGTTCACCGGAAAGTTACCCAGAAACAAGAGTTTTCATCCTCCATTCCCTTAGGGTTTTTTTTTATTTTCGTATCAAAGGATGTGTGAACGTCGGCTTCTTCACTCATGATATTACTTTCTCCGTCATGTAAAGAAGTTCTTTTCAAGAATATCTCATCTTTCCATTTAATTTGTTCAGTCTCTCTGTTGCTATATAAATATATTTACTTTTTAGCATGTACACACTTAACTGAGAACAATTAAGGAACGCTACACTTAAAAAGAAATGGAGAAAAAAAAATATTAAAGAAATGCAGATACAGCATGCAGAGCGTCTTGCTCTCTCTGCACTGCGGAAACGTTACAACCCGCGTTAGAGGGTCTCCACAGTGAAGAGCCTTAAAACTGCCTATGGATTTTGGATAAATATTTTCTCCAATTTTGTGTGTG
>NC_087220.1:24022597-24052597 GCF_015104395.2 Macrobrachium nipponense | reverse complement strand
CAATCAGTTAATTTCCACCAGATACTAAGAAAATTTCAAAAAAAAGATTCGGAAATTATATACAAAAAGTTAAAAAGATTATATTTATTGAACAAGTATATTGCAAGATTTTTCGGAAATGCGAGAAAAGAAATATATTCTGGGATAATACTAAAGGCCACACGATGACCTCTAGTGAAATATTCCAAAGATGAAAGCACGGAATTAAGTGGAAAATATGCTCAAAGCACCCACTGAGATTTTAAGATAAGATGATAACATAGGAAATATTTTTTACCGATATATTTCATGCGATGTCTACATTCTAATATACATCAGGGATCGTTGAATATATATATATATATATATATATATATATATATATATATATATATATATATATATATATTATATATATATATATATATATATATATAAATCGAGCTACAATGTCCTTTTAATATCTAATTCGCTCTACCTTGGAATTAATATATTTTCATATAGCTTAACCGAAGGGGAATTTTTTCTCGATAATAGATTTGCCTGGACCAGGGCGCGAACCTATGGATCCTTTCAAACCCAGGAACCGTCAGTGAAGCTTTTCCTACTACACCAACCGCGAGAGGTTAAAAGTTCATGTCGCCTCTCACCCTCATATACCTTTCGCGCGCAGGTAATTAGTTGGTTTGGAGACAACATCAACCCACCTCGACTCCGGTAGGTTTGTGTAGTGCTTTTGACAGCACGTAGCCAATCTATAAGTCATATCACATTTCCGTTGATTCATATACATATACGAGCTACAATGTCCTTTAATATCTAATTCGCTACTACCTTGGAATTAATATTATTTTCATATATGCTTAACCGAAGGGAATTTTTTTCTCGATAATAGATTTGCCTGGACCAGGGCGCGAACCTATGGATCCTTTCAAAACCCAGGAAACGTCAGTGAAGCTTTTCCTACTACACCACCGCGAGAGGTTAAAAGTTCATGTCGCCTCTCACCCTCATATACCTTTCGCGCGCAGGTAATTAGTTGGTTTGGAGACAATCATCAACCCACCTCGACTCCGGTAGTGTTTGTAGTGCTTTTGACAGCACGTAGCCAAGTCTATAAGTCATATCACATTTTCCGTGATTCATATACATATATCGAGCTACAATGTCCCTTTAATATCTAATTCCTCTAACCTTGGAATTAATATATTTTTCATATATGCTTAACCGAAGGGAAGGGAATTTTTTCTCGATAATAGATTTGCCTGGACCAGGGCGCGAACCTATGATCCTTTCAACCCAGGAACGTCAGTGAAGCTTTTCCTAACTACACCACCCGGCGAGAGGTTAAAAGTTCATGTCGCCTCTCACCCTCATATAACCTTTCGCGCGCAGGTAATTAGTGGTTTGGAAGCAACAATCATCAACCTCCACCTCGCTTCCGGTAGTGTTTGTAGTGCTTTTGACAGCACGTAGCCCCCCAAAAATCTATAAGTCAATATCACATTTCCGTGATTCAATATACATATATCGAGCTACAATGTCCTTTAATATCTAATTCGCTCTACCTTGGAATTAATATATTTTCATATATGCTAACCGAAGGGGAATTTTTTTTCTCTGAAATATAGATTTGCCTGGACCAGGGCGCGAACCTATGGATCCTTTCAAACCCATGACGTCAGTGAAGCTTTTTCCTACTACATCCACCACCGCGAGAGGTTAAAAGTTCATGTCGCCTCTCACCCTCATATACCTTTCGCGCGCAGGTAATTAGTTTGGTTTGGAGACAACATCAAACCCACCTCGACTCCGGTAGTGTTTTGTAGTGCTTTTGACAGCACGTAGCCAATCTATAAGTCATATCACATTTCCGTGATTCATATACCATATATCGAGCTACAATGTCCTTTAATATCTAATTCGCTCTATACCTTGGAATTAATATATTTTCATATATGCTTAACCGAAGGGGAATTTTTTCTCGATAATAGATTTTTGCCTGGACCAGGCGCGAACCTATGGATCCTTTCAAACCCCAGGAACGTCAGTGAAGCTTTTCCTACTACACCACCGCGAGAGGTTAAAAGTCATGTCGCCTCTCACCCTCATATACCTTTCGCGCGCAGGTAATTAGTTGGTTTGGAGACAACATCAACCCACCTCGACTCCGGTAGTGTTTGTAGTGCCTTTTGACAGCACGTAGCCAATCTATAAGTCCATGATCACATTTCCGTGATTCATATATATAATCGAGCTACAATGTCCTTTAATATCTAATTCGCTCTACCTTGGTTAATTAATATATTTTCATATATGCTTAACCGAAGGGGAATTTTTTCTCGATAATAGATTTGCCTGGACCAGGGCGCGAACCTATTGGATCCTTTCAAACCCAGGAACGTCAGTGAAGCTTTTCCTACTACACCACCGCGAGAGGTTAAAAGTTCATGTCGCCTCTCACCCTCATATACCTTCGCGCGCAGGTTAATTAGTTGGTTTGGAGACAACATCAACCCACCTCGACTCCGGTAGTGTTTGTAGTGCTTTTGACAGCACGTAGCCAATCTATAAGTCATATCACATTTCCGTGATTTCATATACATATATCGAGCTACAATGTCCTTTAATATCTAATTCGCTCTACCTTGGAATTAATATATTTTCTATATGCTTAACCGAAGGGGAATTTTTTCCGATAATAGATTTTGCCTGGACCAAGGGCGCGAACCTATGGATCCTTTCAAACCCGGAACGTTTTCCATGAAAGGCTTTCTCCTACCCTCCACCACCGCGAGAGGTTAAAAGTCATGGTCGCCCTCCAACCTAATAATACCTTTCCGCGCCGCAGGTAATTAGTTGGTTTGGAATGGAACCAACCATCCAACCCAACCTCCGATCGGTAAAGTTTTGTTTGTTAAAAAGTTGCTTTGACAAAGGCACGTAGCCAAAATCTATAAGTCAATCCACATTTCCGTATTCATATACATAATCGAGCTAACAAATTGTCCTTTAATATCTAATTCGCTCTACCTTGGAATTAATATATTTTCATATATGCTTAAACCGAAGGGGAATTTTTTCTCGATAATAGATTTGCCTGGACCAGGGCGCCGGAACCTATGGATCCTGTCAAAAGCACTACCAAACACTACCGGAGTCGAGGTGGGTTGATGTTGTCCCTCCAAAACCAAACTAATTACCTGCCGCGAACGGTAAAGGTTATGATGGGTGAATGAGGCGATCATGAACTTTTTAACCTCTCGCGGTGGGTTGTAGTAGGAAAAGCTTCCACTGACGTTCCTCGGGTTTGAAAAGGGATCCTATAGGTTCTCGCCCTGGTCCAGGCAAATCTATTCTCGAGAAAAAATTCCCCTTCTGTTAAGCATATATGAAAATATATTAAATTCCAAGGTAGAGCGAATTAGATATTAAAGGACATTGTAGCTCGATATATGTATATGAATCACGGAAATGTGATATGACCTTAATAGATTGGCTAACGTGCTGTCAAAAGCACTACAAACACTACCGGAGTCGAGGTGGTTTATGATTGTCTCCACCAACTAATTACCTCGCGCGAAAGGTATATGAGGGTGAGAGGCGACATGAACTTTTAACCTCTCGCGGTGGTGTAGTAGAAAAGCTTCACTGACGTTCCTGGTTTTTGAAAGGATCCATAAGGTTCGCGCCCTGGTCCAGGCAAATCTATTATCGAGAAAAATTCCCCTTCGGTTAAGCATATATGAAAATATAATTAATTCCAAGGTAGAGCGAATTAGATATTAAAGGACATTGTAGCTCGATATATGTATATGAATCACGGAAATGTGATATGACTTATAGATTGGCTACGTGCTGTCAAAAGGCACTACAAACCTACCGGAGTCGAGGTGGGTTGATGTTGTCTCCAAACCAACTAATTAACCTGCGCGCGAAAGGTATATGAGGGTGAGAGGCGACATGAACTTTTAACCTCTCGCGGTGGTGTAGTAGGAAAAGCTTCACTGGACGTTCCTGGGTTTGAAAGGATCCATAGGTTCGCGCCCTGGTCCAGGCAAATCTATTCTCGAGAAAAAAAATCCCTTCGTTTAAGCATATATGAAAATATCCCTTAATTCCAGGTAAGAAGCGAATTAGATATTAAAGGACATTGTAGCTTCTTATATGTATATAAATCACGGAAATGTGATATGACTTATAGATTGGCTGACGTTGCTGTCAAAAGCACTACAAACACTACCGGAGTCGAGGTGTGATGTTGTCTCCAAACCAACTAATTACCTGCGCGCGAAAGGTATATGAGGGTGAAGGCTACATGAACTTTTAACCTCTCGCGGTGGTGTAAGTAGGAAAAGCTTCACTGACGTTCCTGGGTTTGAAAGGATCATAGGTTCGCGCCCTGGTCCAGGCAAAATCTATTATCGAGAAAAAATTCCCCTTCGGTTAAGCATATATGAAAATATATTATTCCAAGGTAGAGCGAATAGATATTAAAGGACATTGTAGCTCGATATATGTAATATGAATCACGGAAATGTGATATGGACTTATAGATTGCTACGTGCTGTCAAAAGCACTACAAACACTACCGGAGTCGAGGTGGGTTGATGTTGTCTCCAAAACCACTAATTACCTTCTCGCGAAAGGTATATGAGGGTGAGGCGACGGATGAACTTTTAACCTCTCGCGGTGGTGTAGTAGGAAAAGCTTCACTGACGTTCCTGGGTTTGAAAGGATCCCATAGGTTCGCGCCCTGGTCCAGGCCAAATCTTGTTATCGAGCAAAAAATTCCCCTTGCGGTTAAGCATATCATGAAAATATATTAAGTTCCAACGGTAGAGGTCGAATTAGTATTATTAAGGACACTTGTAGCTCGATATATGTATATGGAAAACAAAAAAAATCCCCCCCCACGGGGGAAATGTGATATGAACTTAATAGGATTGGTCTACGTGCCTCGTCAAAATATCACTAACAAACACTACCAGGAGTCGAGGGGTTGGGTTTGATGTTTGTCTCCAAACCAACTAATTACCTGCGTCGCGAAAGGTATATTGAAGGGTGTAGGGAGGCGCATGAAACTTTTAAAAGACCTCTCGCGGTGGTGTAGTGGTTAAAAGCTTTCACTGACGTTTCCCTGGGTTTTAGAAAGGATCCACATAGGTTCGCGCCCGCTGGTCCAGGCCAAAGTTCTATTTATCGAGAAAAAATTCCCCTTCGGTTAAGCATATATGAAAATATATTAATTCCAAGTAGAGCGAATTATATCGATATTAAAGGACATTGGTAAATCTCGCTCTATGTATATGAATCACGGGAATGTGATATGACTTATAAATTGGCTACGTGCTGTCAAAAGTGCACTACAAACACTACCGGAGTTCCGAGGTGGGTTGATGTTGTCCTCCAAACCAACTAATTAAACCTGCGTCGCGAAATGGTATATGAGGGTGGGCAGAGGCGACATTAGGCTTTTAACCTCTCGCGGGTGGTGTAGTAGGAAAATCTTCACTGACGTTCCTGGGTTTGAAAGGGATCCATAGGTTCGCGCCCTGGTCCATAGGCAAATCTATTATCAGAAAAAAAAGAAAAAAAATCCCCTTGTCGTTAAGCATATGTGAAAATAAGTCTTTAATTTCCGACGGTAAGCGAATTAGATTAAATTAAAGGACCATTGTAGGCTCGATATATTTGTATATGAAATCCACGGAAATGTGATATGACTTATAGGATTGGCTACGTGCTGTCAAAAGCCACTAAACCAAAACTACCGGAGTCGAGGTGGGGTTGATTTTGTTGTCTCCAAACCAACTAAGTTACCTGCGCGCGAAAGGTATACGAGGGTGAGAGGCGACATGAACTTTTATCCTCTCGCGGTGGTGTAGTAGGAAAAGCTTCACGACGTTCCTGGGTTTTGAAAGGATCCATAGGTTCGCGCCCTGGTCCAGGCAAATCTATTATCGAGAAAAAATTCCCCTTCGGTTAAGCATATATGAAATATATTAATTCCAAGGTAGAGCGAATTAGATATAAAGGACATTGTAGCTCGATATATGTATATGAATCACGGAAATGTGATATGACTTATATATATATATATATATATATATAATATATATATATATATATATATATATATATATATATATATATATATATATATATATATATATATATATATCTATATATATATATATATATTTTATACGTGTGTATGTGTATGTGTGTGTGCTTTTCACCATTTTTTTTTTCATTAGACGCTCATGCTACTGAAGACAAAACAGATAAGTAATTTGGCATAATTTTGTTCAGCACAAAATCTTCTTACTTATGATAGAAAAATGGCAATGATTAAATGTAATTCCAGAATAAAAGCGATTAGAAATACATTATGTTGGAAACTTTAGAATATATTCCCAAGAAGAAGATTTCGAGTATTGCCTCGATTCCAAGAACTCTGACATTCTGAAAGCGACCTGAATGTCCCAGCATGTACCTTTTGTCAACAGAAGTCATTCCAATTATTCGGTAAATATGGATTTAATCATATGGAATTAGAAATATCCTTCCGCCGGAGCAGTCAACTTTTTTCCCCGGCAAATTCCAACGACTTTAGATAAGGCAATTTCTTAAGCGCAATGACAACAAAGAATGAGAAAATGAAGAGTGACCAAAAAAAAAATATAAAGTAAACATAAAAAGATATTTACATTTTTTGAGAAACGGTCTTTTCAGCAAATTGTAACGTGGACTTATGAACAAATAAGTGAAAAGAGCACAGAAAGCTTCAGACAAGCATTTGAATGGTATTAGCTCCAATAATATTTCCTTAAAAACTAACATGAAAAGAAAAAAAAGGAAAATTTATTGAAAAACTTAAAATATCAATTGCAATCACACCTAGCAAAAGATGTCATCTCAAATTAAATGAATGTGTGTGTGTGTGTGTGTGTGTTCATTAATTCTTTGTCTGTTCTGCGTCAGTAAACCTCTCCTTCGCTCGAGTTGTAAAAGGGAACTATTTCTGCGTCATAATTAGCATGAATTGGTGGATGAATTATTCTGCTTTGCGTGGGTGAGCATTATCCATTAACGGACTACGGCGATCAGTTCTCAATGGTATGACAATAATGTTGCGTTAAACCAACATCCACTGATGCGACGCTGACCGATGAATTAATATTTCATCAATGAATTACGGGCAAATGTATTCATAGTTGACACTTCAAAATAAACATCTCATATATGTTTATTCTGTGATAAAGTAAATGTATTTTTACCGATAAATAAATAATCATTCATACTTCATTTGGAAACTTATATTTCATCAAATTGAAAAAATGCAAATAGGCAAAACATTAATATTATATCTAAGTTACAATAATGAAAGAACTATGTTTTCTATATACAATTAGATTTTCTGTAGTAACGAAATAAATATCATTTTACTATTTTGAAACTGGCCTTCGCTGCGTTCAAATCACATTGGTATTTAATTATCCAACTTAGGAACTAAATATAAAGGACATGAAAAGAACCCCTAAATTACTCCACCGTCTAAAGCAGAAAAATTTCTTATAGACCAGTGTAATAAAAGGAGAGAACTTGTAAAATATAGAAGTAAAATAAAAAGTGATGAACCTGGTAAGACTAATACTGTCCTTCTAGCAAAAGAGATAGATCAACAGAAGAAAATTTAAAAAAGAAAAATAGATCAATAAAAAAAAAAAGTGGAGGCCTGAATACAGCCATTTCATTTTTACTGTTGGACCAGAAAAAAATATCTGTTCCGAAGTGGAAAGCGTACAAAGCAATTTAAACTGAGGGTGTAATTTACTTCGCATTTTAGATTAGTAAGTCAGAGATTTATTACCAAGCAACTCCTCAGTCCAATCCCCCATACAAATAGCGATAACTGCAACGATAACGTTATCGCTAGTTATCGCGTGGCTCGCTGTCGAACGATTTTCGCAGGAACCTGGCAACACTTAGATTTACTTTCCGGATTTCCTTTCGGTAGCCACCAGAAAGCTTTTAAGCAACAAACATACTGTAAGCAATAGAGCATGTAAACAATAAACTACCTCAAGTGTTAAGGAATTTTGGAGTGATTTTATTGCGATATACATTGAGCCCCTGTGTCTTGCGAATGTAAAATCCAAACATTACAAAGGAGAGGGATGAGTCAGCAACTAGTGTTAGTTCACAAGATGAGTTAGCTCATTTCTTTTCTATAACCACTTCCTCTCCGTTCTTTTTGATGTGCCTCTTTTGTCTATGAGATAAGCTGCAGCAGCCCCTCCCAGTGCTGATATTATCTGCTCGACAGATGAAAATCGTCATTAAGACTAAGATTGTTATGTAGATGTTCGGAGCATATCATCGAAACAGTATGAGGTTGACTTCGGTTTCAGTCTTACCTGATTTCAATCGAAATGACAGCCAATGGTCGTTGTGTGTGAGGGGAGCCTTATAATTTAACAAATCTATGAAGTCTACTTTATCGACATTGGAATAGGCCTCCAAAGTGTTGTTATTCTCCAGCATTCAATTATAATAAAATATAAACACTTAACTATAGGAGTCTGCTCTCTTTTCTTGGGAGTAAAACTCTGTTCGAGCTGCTTTAAAAATGGCTATTACTCAAATTATTTATTTACTATTTAAGAATATAAAAAAGTTCATAATTAAAACGACTTTCTTGTAACTTGCCAAATAGACATAACAAGAGGCTTCTAAGCAGACCATGAAATGCCAATAATTTTCACCAACTGCTATCAAAATCTTTGCTGGATATATGCTGTCGTAAAGCCAACTATTCCTCCTCGAACTGGTTGCTACCTGGTCAGAACAAAATATCCCCCATACAATAACCTAAACAGGAATGTGTCGCAGTTCAAGGACTCGATGGAAGCACAGAACTTAGTACTTTTAACGGTGAATCAGTATAGAATACGTTCGAATCAATCGTAATATCCTTTAGGAAACAGAGCCTAATGTTAACAATTCGTCATACCCTAACTTCACTGTAAAAATGTGAGATATTTCACCCTACTTCGTTTGACCAAATTGGTATTTTCATCTTTCAATTCAAATAATTTCGAAGCCTTTAAATAATCTTTCTTACCAACTTTTCGACTCCAGCAACTGTATTGTCTTTAAAGGGCTGAAAATGTTTTGAAAAACGAGACGCAACGCAAATAAAATTCTCCTTTTGCTATTAAAAGTATGAGATAATACGCTATATTCTCGAAATGTATGAAGTTTGTTTTGTTTTAAACGGTAAATTACGCTGTTTTATGTGGAAAATACTATAAAAATCATCTTTTCTTATATAAGTGATGCTTCCACATATTTTGTCTTTTTATTTACCTCAGTATTGCCTGCCTCCCTCCTCATGAAATCCAGCAAATTACAAGAAATAAAGCAGTCTGATATTACCTGCTAATGAACTCTCTCTCTCTCTCTCTCTCTCTCTCTCTCTCTCTCTCTCTCTCTCTTGTTATGTTTATTTACTGTTCAACAATAATATCTGCCAGGCAAAACCTATTGAGCCAAATAAGCATCGAGTTAAACTTCAGTTTGCTAAATTTTCCAGTTTTTGCTTACGTAATGCGAAACGAGAAAAAGCCCTCGATGTTCACGAGTACGTATTTCAGTTTCTCGTTTCAGTAAATTTTGATGTCAATAATACGTTCTTGCCTTAAACGTTAAACAAACTTTTGATATCGTTGTCAGGTCGGGGAAATTTCCACAGAGGGGATTATAAGGTCTCCACCAAGTGTCGTTTTGTTTTTAACATCTATTTTCCTCAGTATCTGTGTGTATATGTATGTGTTTTTAAATTTCAGTTGAACAATCTTCTCAAATACCATTGCAGTGATGGACACGAATCTTTTCAATATTTCTTCCATCTATCCCATTCAATAAAGCCAAAATTATTTTATTGGATAATAGTTTTTTATTCTTTATGTAAAATGCATTATACCAGGAAAAATATTAACTTCCATTCACACTATTTCAATTTAATAATTCTCTTTTTATTTCAATTGTAGGATGATATAATGATCAATGGTAAAGAAATTACGAAGGAATGTTCTGGAATAATTTAACAATGGCAAAATGGGCTAATTGTGAAGTGAATAAGCTTTTCATTTTATAGAGTCTGTTTTACATTCTTTTGTTATTACTGTTATTATCATTAAAATTTTTGCGAATAAGCCTCACAAGTTTCTTAAAGATAACCCTTTCCTTCCTGCGATAATAGCTCTGCTGCAGGCGCTGTGGACCAGCATCGATATCTGGCTGGAGGGTTCCTGGGGAAGTTGTCTGTCTGTGTTTGTGCAACATTTAATTCTACTTTTATTTCTCTCTTCTCTTTCTTTTTCTCTTCCAGGTGGCGGAGCACAAGTGTCCTCCTGAGATGTAAGAGCGGATGTTTGCATCCACTCTCCATATGGAACGAATGCAATTTAATAGAAAAAGGATGAATTTGCTGAGGTGAATTCTTTGTGTAGTATATAAGTAGCAATAGAAAAAAAGAATTCTCGTAACTCTTCGGATGTTAAAAGTGGCAAAACGATTACTTTACGTGAAGAGATGAATCGAATTGTTTCGCAATGGTTCAGATTATTTTAGAGAACAGGAGACTGTAGGTTGTTGAACAAAGCCCATCATTTAGATTAGTGGGAGAAAGGGAAAGATGAATGCATAGAATTTGCTCAGTTACTTTGAAGGGAAGTGTATGGTAAAGGAAGGGCTTATTATGTAAACTAGCAATGCATAGCGTATTGTGACTTGGTGGTTCGACGTGATGCTAATAAACCTTTGTGTAGCCATGGCAAAAATCTAAAATTTTGAATATTTCCCACATGGAGAGTTCATAAAATGTAGGTTCACCATAAAAGTCAAATCTCATGTTTTGTATTGTGCAACGGTAGAATAGTTTATACTTTAATTCAAGCATTGCATAAAGTTCTTATGCATTTGGAACCATCTAAAACTAATTCTTACAAATGTTACTTAAATGAACCTTAGTGATCTTTGATTAAGAGGGATACACTTTTCCTCTAATTCAGTACTGAGTCAGAGGCTCTACTGCTTTTCGATGCTTTCTGAGCTATCTGTCAGGCTAAATGTGTTCAAGTCTTATGGAGAAATGTTGCACATTTCCCAGGGAAATTGCTCTTTAATGGGAAAGAGCATAAATGAAACGGTTTTGCAAAGATAAATAGCTTCTTTTACTCGAGTTTGTGGGGCCATTCGTTTCTGTTTTGAAGAACGCTTTTCTTCGAGGTTGACAAGGTGTTAGAAGCGAGAAGAGGGTCCTTCATCTTTGTATTAATTTCGCTGAAAAAGGAATATTAGCATTCCTGTAAACATTCCGTCTTCTTTGCTTTCCCTGACATCTATTTTGATTTGATTCCTCTTCATTTATACTTTTCTTTTCATTTGGCCTTGATATGTTTCTTCCGTCATTCTCTCGCAATCCTCCTTCTACTATCGGATCTGATTCGTTCCTTTCCTACACCGAAGAACGCTTCGTCTTTTAAACATATCAGGTAGCCTTTTTCTGTCATTAATAATCCTCCTCCAATAAAAAAAAAAAAAAAAAAAAGGACTGGTGGCTGTACCCTCGGAGAAAGTCCGCACTCTTTTCAAAATATGTCTTAATACTAGTAATAACATTGAAAAGGCTGTTTAGGAAGAAAGGTAGATAAAAGAAAAATATAATTAATGAATATAGACGGAAGAAATTGAAGAACAACTCAAGGGAGAACAAGAGTAAAGTAAACGCGGAAAAACATGGATCTCAGAGTAAAAGAGATATATATATATATATATATATATATATATATATATATATATATATATATATATATATATATATCTATATATATATATATATATATATATATATATATATATATGTATGTATGTATATATATATATATATATATATATATATATATATATATATATATATATATATATATATATATATATATATATATATAAGTGTGTGTGTGTGTGTGTGTGTGTGTGTTTCAGGGATTATGTGAAATCCAGAGATTTCACGAAATCCCTAGGGCATATGTGAAACAACCAATTCGCTTAGGAACATTTGATCCTCGAGGACTAGTTCTCAACACGGCGAAATAGTGATTCATCTTCACTGTTTCGCCGTGTTTGATACTAGTCCCTAGGGGGTCAAATGTGTTTCGCTTTCATTACTAGCCCCTGGGGGATCAAATGCACTTAGGGACAATTTATCCCCCACATATTCCGTAGGGGTTTCGATTTCACATGTTCCCTGTAACACAAATAAGGAAATAATGAACACATGAAAGGTGTTTTCACAGACAAATTTCTGACTCACATGGGATATTCACGGTGACTTGGTAAAGGCGTTCACAGGGAAGCTTACCGCGAGAAAGAGAGCAACTCCAGCGCCCATGTCAGAGATAAGGTTGCAGGATCAAAGGAGAATGGATGTCGGAAGTGATAAAAATGACAAACGAAGGACCCAGGCTCTCCCTGTGACTGCGAACACAATAGCAGTAATCAATGACAATAGTATTAATTATATTAGTAACTTGTTAATCATATCACAGGGTTCATAATGAACAGTGTGTAATCAATGAACGTGGTATATATATGTGGCCCCATAAAAGTGTATGTTGCCAGGCCATAATGTTTTGACTTCTGAAACCTCTACCTCATAGAACGAAAAGATAAAAAAGATGAAACAAAATGGACAAGAAATAGATTTTGCATAGGGTTTGTGATGTCTCCGCCACAGAGCGCATGGAACAAACCTAGAAATGGAGGTAGGCGAGTGATACAAGTGAATAAATACTGAAAGTGATACTGTTCGAGAATGGCTGTGGGTGCGGGCTGGAGGAAAGGAGGACGTGTCTGAGGAAAAGGAGCGAATGTTCTGCAAACGTTCAATTTCCCCGGGCAAATTTCGTGCACAGTCCCTCGGCGACAAGTGATTTTTGTATTCTGCCATCGAAGTCTTGTCGAGAATCGATCACCTAACATTCTGCTGAATGTTTGCAGCCCGGAAAGAAGCTTGACATTTGAAACTGGAGAAAAGCCTTGAAAATTCTATATTAAATGCACACAATATATACATATATATATATATATATATATATATATATATATATATATATATATATATATATATATATATATATATATATATTAGATTATATATATATATATATATATGTATATATATATGTATATATGGGGACGTCTTACGAGATGAAAGTTTGAACAGGAAAAATGAGAGATTAAGTTGAAGAGAAAGAAAACTGGGGATATAATCATCTCACGAGATGGAGACAAAGGAGGGAGAAACAAAGAGTGCTCAGAGAAAGCATGGAACACATCTGTTCCCTAGATTAGCTGTGCTGAGAGAGAGAGAGAGAGAGAGAGAGAGAGAGAGAGAGGCGACTATGGGGTCGACTTGGGTCGCTTTGTCTTCTAGGCTCCTCCCCCAAGACTACTTTGGGGCAATAGCCTCGGGTATCATCTGTTAAAGGACAAAGACTCACGAGCGTCTCTGAGGTCTGGCCCTCATGACACCTATGCGGTTAAAATTCCACCTTCTGCTTTTCCCGTTCACCTCTCTTTCAGTAGAAATCTCTATTGTCTTCCTAGCTTTAAGAGAAAAGTCGATTACTAATCGGCTATGAAGGAAGAAGAGAGGTCGAATAGGAATACACACACACACACACACATACACACACACACACACACACACACACACACACACACATATATATATATATATATATATATATATATTAATATATATATATATATATTATTTATTTATTTAGAAAGATAGAGAGAGAGAGAGAGAGAGAGAGAGAGAGAGAAGAGAGAGAGAGAGAGAGAGATTGGCTGATGCCAAGGCACGTCCAAGTGAAAAGCAGCGTGATTTATCAATGAGCAGAATGTGTGTTCAGCCAGCTAGACACGGTTTCATGTGAAACAAAGTTATAAACCTGATGTAACAACTTCTTGTGAAGTTGAAGGAAGCTCCAAAAAGAACAGAAATCAGCGCCCACACATAAGTATGTGTACTGTTGGATCAGGTCTCAAAGAGCTGCTCTTGGAACGAGAGTCCTTGCTAATCTAAAACATCACACACTGTCCCTCATATTCCTCAGGGATTCAACTTATAGTCCAAAATTCAATGATCGCAGTAAAAAATTTGTTAATTACCATAGTGCAATTGTTGCATATCTCCTAATATTTATGCATATTTTGGTCTTTATCTACAGCATGATAATAATTATTTCCTATTGATCAAAATAATGTGACAACCAGATTTTGGAATTTCACCTTTCTGGAATTCCAAATTTTGGATAGTGACCAATCAGAATTTAACTCTTTCTTTAATATAGTTCTTAGTATCCATTTTAAGTTCTGGCCGACTTATTATGGCCGAATTTTCGGAGCAGGCGTGAACAGTTCCGCATTGTTTTGAAAAAAGGAGACTATCCAAAAGCAAAAAAAAAAAAAAAAAAAAGAATTTCAGTGTTGTGAGGCCATGTCACTTTCCTGTGTAAAGTGATAATAGAGTACGATGTCTTAACTATGAATTCAATATGTGAAGAGACGGAATATTAGCGCGATACTGAATAATGTTAGCTATATTTTCATGCAGAGGTCATTCATGGTAATGAAAACTTGATGATTCTAACAGAAAAGAAAATCAGCGTTACTTGAAAAAATTTAAGAACTATGACAAAGCATGTAGAGGTTAAAGCGAAATTATATGTATTGGCTGTGAATATTAAAGGCATTCTTACTTTATCAAAAAGGCTCTTGTCTACAGAAAATCCAAGTTTAATCAGACCTAATCATTTGAAAACGAAGTCTCCTGAAGATCGACAAATAATTCTAATCTACTTTTCAACCATCAGTACAACCTCATCACCTACCATCTCAACTAGGAAGCTTCCAAGTAGCTTGTTGAAGTTGTAGGGAACCGAAATATAGATAATTACACTGTATATGGTCGTTCCGTTCGAGATACCACGAACTCGTTGCTAAGGAAAGCTTCGCTTCCTCACCGTTCAATTCTAACGAGATAAATGAGTTGACTCTGCCCTGGCAACGGAAATCTGTGTCAAGGATTCCGGACATAGAGAGAACCCTGAAGGTTTCCAGAGCTGTGTCCTCACTAATTGAGTCTTATTGTTATACTTTACACATTCCATAAGACCTGTGCATTCATCATCTTTATACCTTTTAATATAATAAGAACAATCATTTTCTTTGAGTCGCTGAGGGAAACTAATGCTTTTCTTTCAAAAAAAACTGAGAGATAGAGACGGTAATCTGAAAATGAACCACTCCCTTATGGAAAGCTTTGACATCATTAAAGAAAACAGTAGGGTGACTACAGTTTCCTTAATTGGAATATAAATTTCTGCAATATTACCGAAATTCTCAAGACTCATATGTTATTCACATTTGTTAAGAAATTTAAGTTCATTTTCACATCTCAAGAACAATATCCCTTATTATGTCTGAGACCTCTTCATCTCAGAAAACGATGGGTCTGACTAAAACTGAAAAGTCAGGCCGGTAATGATTCAACGAGCGAATAAATATGAGATTCTCTTTGCTTTTGCTTATTTGGTTTCCAATTTTCCCTATCCTTACCTAAAGCCGTCTTGTGTCAATACAAATTTTATGTCATAGCGTGAAAAGGAATTTCAACACATTCCGCCTTAAGTAACAAGATTCGTTAATTTTACACGTACCATCTTTAACCACGTGTCAGTTGTGTGTATTGAAAGGAGTTTTGTATGCATTGCTAAAATAAATAAATAAATAAATAAAATGACTGAAACACGATTAATTAGGAAGAGTCATAAAATTCAAGTAAATATGGGTTATTGATATTAATGGAAGGCACCTTATTAAAAAACCGATTTTGTTAATCAGAATTATTGGAAATTAATAAATCTTTCGTATTTTTTGTTATCAAAAGATGGGTGAAAGAGAGAGAGAGAGAGAGAGAGAGAGAGAGAGAGAGAGAGGAGAGAGAGAGAGAAAGAGAGAGAGGAGATTATTAATAAGTTCACACTTGCTAAAATGTACATAACACCGTCTTGCTCTTCTGAAGAAAGAGTTTCATGTAAGAAAATCTGCTGATTTCATTACAGCACTGAGGTAGGGCAATTCCCCAGAAGCATCTAAAAACCCAAGAATGACACGATAAACTTTACTGCCTCAAAGTTGGAAAATAAGTATCTCCGTCAATACTTCTGAAAAACTTATACAAGTCAACATCTCTCGGTGGGATGCGACTGCAGGGCAAGTCTTGTGTGGATCTCAATTGGCCATAGGAACGAATTCGAAGAATACCAGTTGTTCCATTTGATATTTCCCTCCAGTTCAAAAAAGTTCAGCATTAAATCTGACTAAAAATTCCCTTCGTCGATCAGCACGTTTACAAATTAATCTTTGAAGGCTTCTGGTTTTGAGCTGAAGGATCCCCTTTATTTGTTCTTACTGGTTTCGGGCTCAAGCATTATTTTTGTATTTTCTCCTGGAAGAAAACCATTCCATTTTGCTGTCACACATTTTACGCTTCCATCTGCTGCCCCTACTCTGATTTCTTTTACCACTTTCTTACAGATAAGAAACACCCAAACGAAGACATATAAGACCGTTGCTTCAGACCCGCTTTTACACCAATCCAGTCACGATCCCATTTATATATAATAATACTCACTTTGCTCCACCAAAAATTCCTTTAATTGCTCTACTTCTCAGAAATAGAGACTGATCTTGAGTGCAAATGAATGATAAATCTTGAGACTGTTGAGATGAATGTGACGTAGAAAGAATAGGAATATATGTATATATATATATATATATATATATATATATATATATATATATATATTATATATATATATATATATATATATATAAAAACATCCATGTGTCTTCGGCTTATTCCTGAATATGAATATTATATATATATATATATATATATATATATATATATATATATATATATAGTATATATATATATATATATATATATCTATATATATATATATATATATATACCAATTCAGGAATGCCGAAGACACATGGATGTTTTAAAAGATATATTCATTAAGAAACGTTTTCGCACATGACTATGTGCATCATCAGTCTGAAAAAATTACAAAATAATAACATTTAAAATACTAAAATACACAGGATTCTTAAAATGACAAATAAAAACATTAAAAGACTAAAAAAAAGAAGCGAAGTAAAAACAACTGCTGTTACACCAACCTTCACGTACAAAGAAAGAAGATAGAAAGACCAAAGAAGGAACAAGAACCATCCGAAGACGACTATGCCAGATATTAGTTGAGCAAGAGGTAGCATCCACCATTTAACGATGGAACGAGTCTTTTAATATATAATGACTCTAAGGTAGTTCAGATAAGATTTGCATCCTTAGAATACCTTAATATGGAAAAGTGCTGCTTCTTGACCACAATTTTACAATTGATAGCATGATTTTTTTATTTATTTGAATGTTCTGGACCAGAACATTCAAATATAAAAAATCATTCTATCAATTGTAAAATTGAGGTCAAGAAGTAGCACTTTTCCATATATCTGGCATAGTCGTCTTTGGAGGTTCTTGTTCCTTCTTTGGTCATTCCATCTTCTTTCTTTGTACCTGAAGGTTGGTGTAACAGCAGTTGTTTTTACTTCGCTTCCTTTTTTTTAGTCTTTTAATGTTTTATTTGTCATTTTAAAAATCCTGTGTATTTTTAGTATTTTTAATGTTATTATTTTGTAATTTTTGAGACTGATGATGCACTAGTCATGCGCAAAATGTTTCTTAATGAATATATCTTTTAAAACATTCATGTGTCTTCGGCATTCCTGAATTGATGTTTGAGAGTCATACTGCAGATAGTATATATATAGTATATATATATATATATATATATATATATATATATAATATATATATATATATATATATAATATATATATATATTATATATATATATATATATACATATATAATATATATTATCGTATAGATATATATATAATATATTATATATATATTATATGTATATATATATATATATATAATATTATATATATATATTAACTGTAGAATGTCTCTAACGGCCATTCCTCACCTTTTATGAATTTTACAAGGACAGATGATGACGAAAGTATGAGACAGACAGAATTGATCTCTACGAGAAAATATCGATATGATATCAAGTGAATCAAATATATTTTTCTAAATTTGGTAACAATCTCTCGACTATAAAATACCCTAGAAATTTCCTGTTCTTGCACACTTTTGTCCTCATACCGCGTGGACCCATTCATTCTTTACGATCACTTATTTCAGTAACCCTTTTGAGTATTCTTTCCTAATTTAGTTTTGAACGTCTGGTCACTAGCTAATAAATAATGTGATAATTTAAATCTAATTATTTGGTACTCTCTGTTAGTATGCTCGCTCTCCATCTGTGGTAAGCATTATGGACATTAGAAATACATTACGAGCAGTGTGGTCCTTTCTTATTATAAAAATGTTGGGAATTCACTTTCACTTCAAACTAATGGCTAATCAGACTAAGTATATTAATCATGCTTTTTATTTCCTCCTATTCTTGATTTCAATTTTTAAAATGGACTTGATTTATTCTCTAACAAACGAAAAATAGTCCTTTGGGTTCTCTGAAAATAAAATGCAGTATTCAGTGTTATATACCATTTTTTTTTAAAGACACTGAATCACATCCTTGCCTACACGGAATGATTTCGAGGAATTGTAGGGACTTCCTTTCAATTGCCTTGTAAGGAGAGATACGTAGGAATTGGAGACAATTAACTTTGCTCCCTGTTTGTTAATAATAAGCTAGCTTTATGGCAGTAAGGACCCGTGCCCATAAAGAACCCGTAAATTTCATTCTGGGTATTTATCCGGTTTAAATCCACGTACAAATAAAAATGTGATTGCTGGTTTTTGATAAGGTGGACGATCGGAACCAAGTAAAGATATCCTGAGTGACGCACAACCACGTGGTCTTGGAGTCGTTTTGTGATTGGGTGCCCAAACTGGCGGACGACCTTGATTCGGCAGCAAAGCTTGGTTCTTTGAAGCTTATGCAATCGGTATGATGCTGGAAAAGCTTTGTGGATTCGATGTTGCCTCATAAGCTCTCTGCATTGATAAAGGGTAAGATTCTAAATCGTAACATTCCACACTTGACTCATATTATGCTCTCTACTTTGATAATATGTTCACCCCCAGCGGGAAATATTAGGAACATCAGGATTTAGTATGTTCCATAAAACGTTTGTCAAGGGAGCGGACTTTGATAAACTGTCCTTCGATAAACGTTTTCACTTTCACCAGTGTACTTGAGCAAGATGAGCGATATGAAACCGTAAAATAAAATGACAGAAAGTCCTCAAATCATCCAAATATGTTTTTGATAAAGTAAATGTGAATTTTACATTCACCAAATGCAACAAATGGATACAATTGAAGAGAGCATTCCGGCGGGTACCCTTTACAGAGCCGAGAAAATGCAACTTTAGATATTGGGGTCAATTCAGGTAGATTTTCTTCCTAGTGATTCGTCACATGCAGAAATCGACTTCTAGCATCACACTTTTCGGAAATACATTATTCTGTTTCAAAGTTGACTTGATGTCACATATTTTTCCATTTATCCTAACACTACAATAAAAAAAAAAAACTAGCGTAGATTTTATATAAAACAACTTAATAAGCAGTAAAAAAAATAGTAAAGTATAATCATTTGCGATACGCATGATTAAAGGGCGAATGTAATGAATAAATTGCTAAGAGAGATGAAGATCAGGATTGTTTATTTTCATGTTTATTACTGTGGCTGGAATCTCTGTTTTCATCTGTAATTATTCTCCTCTCTGATATACTCTTTCGAATTACTGTGCTTTTTTCACGACATATTTTTAGTCAGTGTAACATTACATTGATTTCTTTTATGAGTCCATAATTTTAAGCAAAATAAAACTCTTGCAGATAGACTTTCATTTTTTTACTGGTCCCTTTATCTTTTCTCGTCCTTTTATCTTTATTACCTAAAATAGCGGTGAAATTACCTCTTTCTCTCTGTATATGATTCCTCAGTCCATGGGGCAACATAGTTTTCCGATGAAGAATTCAAAAAGGTAAAAGGAACCGAGTCTTCTCTATTTTCCTCCGTCATCATCAATTTCTTTATCAGAAAATTGACTTAGCGGAAACAAGGACAGTTGTCAACGGTAAACATTATAATGAACAACAAAATCGTTTCACTAAAAATACGTCCGTCCAGCAGCCAGTATTTACTTTTTATATTTATTGTATATACAAGTCTAAGATTAAACGCGTATATATATATATATATATATATATATATATATATATATATATATATATATATATATGTTTCCTGTATTACACACACACACACACACACACACACACACACACACATATATATATATATATATATATATATATATATATATATATATATATATATATATATATATATATATATATATATATATATATATATATATATGTATGTATGTATGTATGTATAATGTCATCATCCATGGTAGATTTTACTGACTAAATTGTGACGCTCAATATAAAACAAATAATGATTAGGATTCAATAAAAAAATTGCTTACAGATAACTAATTCTATTAGTCGTATGCAACAGATTTTTCTGCGACCCGTCCTCAAGTACAAGCACGTAGAATAAAATCATAATCCTTACGACAGACCTTCTACAACGTAGCAGCAATAATATGGTCTTATATGTAAACTGAAGTATGGGAGGAGGGTTGGATGGATAAGGAGGTGATATTTGACATACAAAACATAAGTAAAGAACAAATATCCTTTGTAGCAATGATACCTTCAAAATATGAAATAAAGAGAGGAGGCAGTATGAAACACTTTGAAGTTGAGAATTGCTTTCAAGTAAAATTTTATTTTTAAAAAAACCTACTAGCAAGCTTATATCTCTGTTTAGTGTTTATACCTTGGTAGAATATTTGAATTTGTTAAATTCCTGTCATCTAATATCTGTATTAAGATTGAAACAAAAGTAGGATAGGGATACCAAAATTACAAATGCAAATTTATCTGCAATATACGTACATAAGAGAAAGATAATCGACAAGCTTCTCTGTAAACACCTTGAAAGATTTTCTTGGTTTTAAGTGATGTATGTAATCTGTTATTGATGAGTACTAAAATGATACGAAAAGGAATAGATACATACTATTTTTATAATGATGGCTTTACCTTTGTATTCTGTTATGTTTAGACTTGTACTTTAAGAGTTGAGTTCAGAATGGATTAAACTTGATATTCAATATCTGCAAGGCATCTCATGCTAAGATCACCACCTTTTTTCTCTCATTGTAGATTTTAAGTTATCTAGCTATTACTTAGTGAACAAATTTATATTTGGGGAAAAGTTTTGAAAATAAAAGTAGTTGTATGAACAGTCAGATGTTTCTACTATTATTTTTTTAGTAGAAGAAACGCCATCGTACTTTTTTTATTTATTCTAATATGGATTGGATAAGTAATAATAATCCTGTTAATTTTCTTCCAGCCAAAGGATTGTCTGAGACTTAGACTTCTATAAAAGAAAAGAATCTCTCCATATATTCGAGTCATTTTTTCCAAGAGATTAATCATTATTGAATTCTGTTCTTGGCATCATCTAGGTTTTCTTCTACTGCAGACTTCAATCAAAGACTTATTCTGATGTGGATGCATCTTAATAATTACTGTCCACCTCTGAGCTTGTCAGTTTTTTCTCACTGTTGAGAAATGCTTATAACTATGTGCCTTCAATCTAGATGGGGAATAAATGAAGAAGCCCTTTCCTTTCGTAACGGATTCGAACACAGACAAGGCATTTAAAAATGAAGTGCTGCTTAGCTCAATATGTTTCAAAGACAAAAATAATCCTTTTCAACTTAATTCACACATATATATCTGCCGAACTCAGATAAGGGAAAGAGAAAGATGATTACTATAGGTCGGAACCTTAATCGGTAATAAAACGCCTTTTGCTTCTTTTTAATTTGAGTAATTGCCCTCACTTTTGAAAAAATAAAAATTGATAATTAGTTCCCCTTAATGAACTCGAGAATTTTGTGTTGGAAGAAATGCAACAAGTTAAAAGGAGAAGATAAAATTAAGCACAATTCACATATAAAAGTGTTACCCTTTGTTAATACTATTCCGCATTTTATATTCCTCCATAATTGTGATCTCCATTTCTTCTCTAATCTTTCTTCTTGTTCTTATTATTATTATTATTATTATTATTTTATTATTATTATTATTAATATTATTATTATTTTTTTTTTTTTTTTTTGCTCTATCACAGTCCTCCAATTCGACTGGGTGATATTTATAGTGTGGGGTTCCGGGTGCATCCTGCTTCCTTAGGAGTTCCATCACTTTTCTTACTAGGTGCGCCGTTTCTAGGATCACACTCTTCTGCATGAGTTCTTGGAGCTACTTCAGCGTCTAGTTTTCTAGATTCCTTTTTCAGGGATCTTGGGATCGTACCTAGTGCTCCTATGATTATGGGTACGATTTCCACTGGCATATCCCATAACTTTCTTATTTCTATTTTCAGATTTTATTACTTATCCATTTTTTCCCTCTCTTTCTCTTCAACTCTGGTGTCCCATGGTATTGCGACATCAACTAGTGATACTTTCTTCTTGACTTTGTCAATCAACGTCACGTCTGGTCTATTTGCACGTATCACCCTATCCGTTCTGATACCATAGTCCCAGAGGATCTTTGCATGATCGTTTTCTATCACTCCCTCAGGTTGGTACTCGTACCACTTATTACTGCAAGGTAGCTGATGTTTTCTTGCACAGGCTCCAGTGGAGGGCTTTTGCCACTGAATCATGCCTCTTTTTGTACTGGTTCTGTGCAAGTGCCGGGCATTCACTTGCTATGTGGTTTATGGTTTTATTTTTCGTATTGCCAACTTCCTACATATGGGAGAGATGTTATTTCCGTCTATCGTTCTTTGAACATATCTGGTTCTTAGGGCCTGATCTTGTGCCGCTGTTAATCATTCCTTCAGTTTCCTTCTTTAGCTCTCCCCTCTGTAGCCATTGCAATTGTCATCGCTGGCTAGTTCTTTAGTCTGTCTCATGTATTGTCCGTGGCATTGGTTTTGTTGTGCCAGTCCCTCTGTTCTGTCTGTCATTCTCCTGTCTCTGTATTATTGCTGGGTACTTCGTCTACTTTATTAGTCCTTCTTCCCATGCACTCTTTAGCCACTCGTCTTCACTGGTTTTCCTATATTGGCCCAGTGCTCTGTTATCGATGTTGACGCAGTTCTCTATACGTAGTAGTCCTCTCCCTCCTTCCTTTCGTGTTATGTATGGTCTGTCCGTATTTACTCTTGGGTGTAGTGCTTTGTGTATTGTCATATGTTTCCTGGTTTTCTGATCTATGCTGCGGAGTTCTGCCTTCGTCCATTCCACTATTCCTGCGCTGTATCTGATTACTTGGCACTGCCCATGTGTTTATGGCTTTTATCATATTTCCGGCGTTGAGTTTTGACTTGAGTATCGCCTTGAGTCTCTGCATATATTCTTTCCTGATCGTGTCCTTCATCTTTTGGTGTTTATATCCCCTCCTTCCATTATTCCCCCAGGTATTTGTATCCGTCTCATCTGTAGTGTTTGATGTTGCTCCCATCTGGTAGCTTTATCCCTTCAGTTCTCGTTACTTTGCCTTTTTTGTATGTTGACTAAGGTGCATTTTTCTATTCCAAACTCCATCCTGATGTCCCCAGATACAATCCTTACAGTCTGGATTAGGGTATCTATTTCCTTGATGCTCTTACCATACAGCTTGATGTCGTCCATGAACATCAGATGGTTGATTCTGTTGGCCTCTTTTTTTGAGTTGGTACCCGTATCCATCTTCTGTATACTTTTGTCATGGGGAATCATGGCTACTACGAAGAGTATGGGACAGGGTGAGTCGCCCTGGAAGATCCTCTCCTGATATCAACCTCTGCTAGTCTTCATTTCAGAGCTTGTAAGTATTGTATTCCCAGTTGCGCATATTATTTTTTGAGGAAGCTGATGGTGTTTTCCTCTGCCCAATATATTTTCAGGCATTCTATTACCCATGTGTGTGGTATCGTGTCGAAGGCTTTCTCATAGTCTATCCATGCCATACTTAGGTTGGTTTTCCTTCTCCTACTGTTCTTCATTACCATTTTGTCTATCAGGAGCTGGTGTTTTGTGCCCCTACACTTCCTTCTGCAGCCTTTCTGTTGGTGGGGGAATGGCGTTTGTCTCCTCTAGGTAATTGTATAGCCTTCACTGATGATACCTGTTAGTAACTTCCACATTATTGGTAGGCAGGTGATAGGCCTGTAGTTACTAGCTATATTCCCTTACTCTTGTCTTTTTGTACTAAGGATGTTTTCTCCTGTGGTCATCTATTTGGGTGCATGGTGATTTGAGATACAATGCTGGAGTTGCTCTGCTATTCGTGGGTGAGGGCCTTGAGTTTTTTGAGCCAGTATCCATAGACTTCATCGGGACCTGGGGCTTTCTAGTTTGGCATTTTCTTTAGTTGGTGTCTGACTGTGTCTGTCGTGATCTCTGTGAATCTTTATTATTATTGTTATTATTATTATTATTATTATTATTATTATTTATTATTATTATTATTATTATATTGTTCAAAATGATTGCTGCTTCAGCACTATTAATCTTGTAGAGAGTCTATTTTCTGATGACGGCTTTCCTCGTTTTTGTTTGCTTATACTGGCAAGCAACGCACCAAATCAGGGCATGGTAAAATTCGGTTGAGTCATTTGATTTATTATTGCTTATACAATTCTTGCTTATACAATTCTCTCTCTCCTCTCTCTCTCTCTCTCTCTCTCTCTCTCTCTCTCTCTCTCTCCAACGCGACGTTTCCTCCTGATCCGCAGGACATTCTCAAGCAATGACTGCTAAGGGACTGAATTCGAGTGGCGAGTCCTTCTTCTAAATCGAAGTGTTGAGGCCTCCTCTCTCTCTCTCTCTCTCTCTCTCTCTCTCTCTCTCTCTCTCTCTGTATTAGGCAATCTCTCTTTCTAAAATATGTTCACAAGTTTAGTAAGAAACAAAAGTAGTAAAATGAGACTTAACATTAAATCAAAACTTTTTATGTGCAGGTAGATTTGAATTTATTGAATAGAAAATTGTAGAGAATAAGGTTTTCCCTGTAAAGGCCTATGAATACACAAGAATTCTCATAGTAAAAGGCTTGCGAATACGAAAAGCTTCAGAAGGTTAATCTGTTCCTGAAGTGTTGGCATTACATTCCTGATCTCCTAGTCTTCCATCCTTCAGATCAAAGCCTTATCGGGGAGGCTGTCCGGAGGCGATTTGCAAGTCTGTGAACAGGAATACTGAGAAAGTCAGTAATTAAAGCTTGGCTAGAAGTCGTTTGATCTTTCATTCAAGTTGAGGAAGATCGAGCGTAATTTGCTAATGATTTGTAAATGCTGAAAGGAAGGAGAACTCACCTGGAACAAAAAAAATGATGAAAGAAGTCGAATTTAGAAACCGAAGGGACGAGGCGTTTAGGGACTCTTGGTGTCGAAGAAAGCACAGAAATCTTCTCCAACCACATCATGAAATCAATTCAGTTTGTCAATAAGTTGGCGGATCTAAGTAGTTCGTCATAACCACAAAAATGGAGGTGTATATCAAAGAATAACAAATAAATACTTCAATTAACAGCGTCGAACTCCTCAAGTCTCTTTCTCTCCTTTTCGCCCAATGTAGATGAAAAGATAGTCTTTTCCACAATTTCAGCATTGATCTTATGAATAATGTCAAAGTGAAATAATTTTAGTATTAATATGATTTTTGTATTCTTATAATATCAACAGAAGCAAATTCCTCTGATTCCACTTTGGCAGAGTCGGTAGGCGAGCACAGAAACCACTCATCAAATGAGGAACTAATCACAGACCATAGAATCCATTTCTTCCAATAAAACTTTTTTTTTAACAAAAACTTAACATTATTAGATAATCATTGACTAACACAAAGATTTATCATAGTTTTCATTAGTTTACAGAGAATTCAATGGCATTAAGTTATGTATGCACACACACAAACAACAATGAATGAGAAAAGTTACAGAGAAGGTGGTATTAATACCAAAGATCCATCTACAGGTAGCCGTTAACTAAGTCATCCGCTCTGATAATTCCTCTTTAATCTTCTTAAGCGCTGGTTGAAGCTAGATTTTATCTATGATATTTGAATCCCAGGTGCCCTTTGAGATGTTCATTACTTATCTTTGTTTAATCAAGGCTGTCCCTATCATCTAGGTTTTGTACCGACATTTGCTGCTATATTATTTATACATGCATTTTCTCTGGTTGTGGTTATCTATCTGGTTAAAAATAGCTTAGCTCAGTTGTCCATACCTAACTGACTGTTTATGTTTATTAATCTCTCGGAAGTGATTTTTTCGGTAAAAAAGATGTAAGATTGGTCACAGTCCAGGAAATGTGATTTCTTATACTCCTGTGTCTTTGGGGATTGTCTTTTATTGGATGCTAATCATGGATGTAGGTATGGTATTCGAATGGGTATATAAAGGCAAAAGGGTTAGACTTTCCGAGGATATGGGTTCACCCCCGTTAATCTTGTCCAAATATATGTATATATATATATATATATATATAGATATATATATTATATATATATATATAGTATATATATATATATATATATATATATATATATATATATATATATATATATATATATATATATATATATATACACACACACACACGCATATATATATATATATATATATATATATATATATATATATATATATATATATATATCTATATATATAGTATATATATACATGCCTTAACCAAGGGAGACTGCATGCAGATACTGCAACAGAAGGCTAATGTGTTATAATCCCAGTTAGCACACACAAAGTTCATTACATCTGGATTATATCTTCAAGTGAGAAGTAACTGTGTATAGTAGATTAACTCAGGTACTTCCATAAAACAATGAACGGCAAAGGACATATTAACTCAAGTACTATCAATCTTTACTTCTCTTTGTCATCTCCGTCGAACAACTTGTGCAAAACCGGGTCCGCAGTGTACAAAATTGCGATTAAGTTAGAATTTCTCGGGATGTTATCATTAATTTTTGTATGTATACTGTGAGACCAACCAATCATGAGTGGTTTTTCACTTAAATAAGCAAAAAGGGCCTTGGTATTTTGGTTTATGAGGATACGTTCTGGCATTTGATTCTCTACTTGTCCGACACAAATAAGATGAGTGTTGGTTACTTATCAACGGGGCCTACAGCTTATTGTGGGATCCGAACCACAGCGAGAAATGAATTTCTATCTCCAGAAATAGATTCCTCTGATTCAGCGTTGGTACAGCTGGGAATCGAACTCGGACTCCTAGTGATTAAGAATGAAGTCTACGAGGAATTAGAAAAAATGTAGTGAGTATATATATATATATAATATATATATATATATATATATAATATATATATTATATATATAGTATATGTATGTATGTAATTATATATACATATATGTAATATGTATATATATATATATGTAAATATATATATATATATATATTATATATATATATATATACTATATTATATATGTGTGTGTGTGTGTGTGTGTGTGTGTGTGTTTGTGTGTGTGAGTGTGTGTGTGTGTGTGTGTGTGTGTGTGCTTACGCTATTTCCGGATTTCTAGACCAGGTAGTTGGCAAGCCTTGAACTTCAACAGCCCATGAGGGGCATTAGTAGTCGCTGTGTTGAAAACTTGACAGAGGAACTGAAGAGAAGAATTAATGGGTGTCAATTACTTAAGTAAACCACCAGCTTAAATAAATAAGGTAGGTGTGTCAATAAACTGCGTTTCAAGGAACAATTTCTTAGGGTTCCTGAGATCAAAGAAAAAGTATGTAAAACATACAAAGAGTTAGTAAACGCTGTAATTTAACTGATTTAGTTTGCAATGTGTGGGATGAAGAACATGTTTGAAAATACAGACATAAGATTGACTGATTTTGTGAAAAATCAAAGGTCTGGGAAGAAGTGTGACACCTTAGAAACGGAAGTAGATGTAGGTGTAAGGTTGTGGGATTTGGAGTGAGTTAGAAACAATGGAGAATGATTTGGTGAAAAGAAGGTATAGTCTAGAGCTGGCTGTGGGAGGGGAGGGGAGAAAAGGTAGACCGAAGTGCTCGTTCGATAGCGTGAAACATGTACTGGAGTCGGTGGGATAAAATATCCTACATTCATTCAGGTACAAGAACTTTTTTGTTCTGTGTGCTTCCTAACTTTGCCCTTTCCCAAGTATATTTCTTTCTCCTGCATATTATAACCTTCCCTCCTCTATCCCCTTCATGGTTAAGTCCATTTTATTCCTTTCCTTTTCGTTTTCTCGTTTTTTCTTGGGGCATTTGTAGAAAGGGAAACAGATCACCAGACCATCAGCCTTTGCACTTGAGGAAATTTTGAGAGAAGGCCTACACGTTGGTCTTCCTTTTATTCTCCTGAGATGCCAAGCGCTGTTTCCCATTATCAAAGATGGCAACCTCAGATGCCCTGTGAGATTAATATATTTAGTGTCCTGTTTCATTACTCTTGAATAATCATACAGCAAAACAACCACATTTGAGAAAATATAACTTTTCGTTTCCGTTAGCAAAATAATCTGTGTAGTGCCGCTTCATTTGGATGTGATTTTAACATCTCAACTATAGCGTAATGGCGTGTCACAAATGACATTTTCAAGAATGAGTCGATGCTGATTTTGATCGCCGATAAGCCGGTATTTTAGAACACATCGTTGAGGGAAAGTTTCTTCTCAAAGTGTAGCATTGCAATAATGCAATAATGAACGGAGACGAATTCCGCTTTAAATTAGTTGGTCGATATTATTGTTTACCTTTGCATTAGAAAAGTATCGTTTTGTGTTTTTGTTAAGTTTCATTCTATTTTTCATCAATTCTGTGACATTTATTTCTTCAGTTAGGCTCTAATAGATTATGAGTTACGAAAATAACTATTCCAGTGAGACTATAAACCAGCCAGTCACGAAAAGCGATCTGAGGTGCAGGTGCTAAGACTTTTTTTTTTTTTTTTTTTTTTTTTTTTTGCGAGTAACATACCATTTTAGTTAAATGAGAACAAAGACTGGTATATCTATATATTTTCGAAAGAGCACCTGAGTTTTGCTTTAAAATTGAAACTGGCCAATGGGAACTTTACAGATTGTGACGACCACCTCCACATATTAAGGTATTAGACCAGGCTCTTTTCACCTGTCCTCATCTGGGCCAAAGCGGATTTATATTCCAAAAGGGCTGGATTTCATACTAGTACAAAATGACAAATAAAAATAAGGGGTACTCAGCGAGGTTTAAAGTTACCACGCAATAATCAACCAATAAATTATTACAAAAGATAAACTCGCTAAACTGGTGGTCCCCGGAAAGGTGGCACGATCCTTGATGCTAATATGATGATGATAATTATCACTATTATCATCATTCATCATATGAAATCTAAGAATGTAGGATTAGTGTGCATTTTTTTTCATATTTTCCTTTCAAGTAATAAATACCCATAGTAGCATTTAGAAACTGGAAAGGACCCATTTATGTTGAACATATTAGAAAAATCGCGAGTGTTAGATAAACCGGAACGGGAAATGCAGCGAAGTGAAATTTAGAGCAGCGCAGACGACAATAACAAAAGAATAATCAAGCATTCGACCACAATCATTCTTGATAAAATGTCTTCCGAAACTGACAAGTAAGTCAAAGTAGAGAACTCCTGACACTGTATTGACAATTGAGA
>NC_087220.1:23997597-24017597 GCF_015104395.2 Macrobrachium nipponense | reverse complement strand
AATGCGTCTTAGTCTTGAGTTTGCGTGTGGATTTGTGATTGTTCCAGCGTTTTACTTTTTCGCATAATTTTTCTATCTTAGTACTGCTAAGAATATGAAAGTAGGTTTAAAGAAACAAGTTTTTTTAATCAATATAAAAATAGCAATATGTGTATATACAATATTTCATACAATCAGTCAGTTGTGCTAACATTTGGCAAATTTTCTGATCATATGTGTACACAAAAGAACTATAATGACATTTAAGTACTAAAATTATGTACAAAATCATCACAGTAATGTTACCACAAGGTACTCAAAAAGTAGCAATACATTATGCTAAAAACACAAAAGTCGTTGACGTCCTAACTGTTGTAAAAAGTCACAGAGCGAAATAGGACAGGAGCTCTCTGTATCGCTATTGTTCCAAAAAACATTATTTAATTGAATGATTCACTTTCTGTCGGTGCTATGATGATGATAAAATAACGAACGAAATGGCTTCCCAACACATCGCTTTGGGAGTCCGAAAATAAAACTTCTGGACAAAATAACCATGGAAATGGAAAACCGATTCAAGCAAAATGTTCGACGCATTTTTTATATATTGCAGAAAAAGTGTGGGAACAATTTCAGAGTTGAAAGAGCGCTATTGTTTTGGTGAATGACTGGACCCCTCGTCTCTCCTCGTTTTAGGTGCCATGTAGAATAGTATCCCCGCGGCTTTCAATTATTTCTATTATTTTTCAGTGTAATGGAATCCCGACACTGCTTCTGTTTCAAAAAGAATTTTAGGAAAGGCAGGTGTCCGTGCAGGATTAATAGAATCACATCTCTATTGTATGTTATTTACATTTTAAAGGGAATTAACACTTCGAACCATGATCTATAACTCTTAGTAATATAACTCACGCTGAATAGATCTGTCGTTATTGTCGGGGTTAAACTCATACGTCTGCTTTCCTTTGACCACTTCTTGTTTTCCTCTGACTTTTGCTCTTTTAAAGTATAAACTCTAAACCCGAATCCGAAAATGGACTCCAGCATCCTGAATAGCTTAACCTTAATCCGATCACTAAGCTTTGAAAGATCTTTTGGATCGACAGACAAACAACTAAGAAATGTGCAGACACAGATGAACGCAGTCATCTTCCGAAACTCTCCACGTGCATTAAACAGCGATGAAAGGCCATTGCTCTTGAGATGTACATTCTAAGATTTTTTGTCATTTTTCTAGGCTTTTACATGTCGGTCTGAAACGCACCTTTATTTTCAACACAATGGTCCTGCCTTTTGCAACAAAGCTCCTTTTCCATACGTGCACCTCATCAATCGGATTATCAAGTTAAAAAAAGGTGTTTGTTTGAGGATTCCATATATATATATATATATACATATATATATATATATATATATATATATATATATATATATATATATATATATATATATATATATATATATATATTCATTCTTCAGCTGGTACCACCCATCATCACCATGTTCACTATTGAGTTAATGTATAGTGGTTATCGAACTGTGTGTGTGTGTGTGTGTGTGTGAGAGAGAGAGAGAGAGAGAGAGAGAGAGAGAGAGAGAGAGAATGACTGACTTACCTTTCTATTTTTTCTATGGTATCTGTGTCCATGAATCTTCAACCATTTCCCCGTAATCAAAATGATTCTGTAACGAACATGGAAACATAGTTGTTAACATTCTTATTTATATGTTTATGATTTTTGCGGTCTTCCTTTTTTTTTTTTTTTCCTTTTTTTTTTTTTTTGTAATATGTCTTATCTTTTTTTTTTTTCAATCTATGCATGTCATTAATTGCTTTCATTTAATTTTCTTGTTTAATAATTACGTATTGGAGTCCGTATTTGGTAGTGCAATATCAGCATTGTTGTTATAAGAGCATTGCCATTAAAACTCGAAGTTAAATTGAAGCAATAAAGGGCTTTCTCAGACGAAGCAATACAATATACAACGAGGGTCCTTCCTCGGCAACACCGTTGCATTGTCATTTCTCGGCCACACACGGATCATATGCGATCTGTCTAATTGGGGAAAGTGGTCTCTGTTGGACAGCCCGGCTGGCAACAGGGAGTATGGGAAACAGTTATATATACAGTATTCAACTCTTAGCTTGTTTAACGTTCATCTGCGAATCCACGAATTCACAAAAACATTCTTACCCAAACTGTATAGATAGGTTACGCCTTATGTAGACTTATCAAAATGGTTTCATGATTTATTAGTAATTGTGACAGTATATCTGCAAGATATTACGAAAATTCTTCCAAAAAACAAATATAGGGGTTCTTTATTCATCAAGTCTCTCGCAGGTTACAAATTCTTGTTCTTTAGATAATGTTTTGATAAAAGTACTTCATTTAATACTTTTGGTTTTCGCCTTCACCTATAAAATTGATTTTAATAGATCCTTTTGTTTAAAAACGTCAACGGAATCTAATTAAGGGACAGTGACCTGATTTCAAATACCATGAATTATAGAAGTGCCCAACATATCAATATTGTTGTTATATATGTTTCCGGCTAAAAATGTATTTTAAATGTAATTAGTGCTCAGACCTTCAACAAGCTTGTTATTTAGTTGAGCAGTTACAGTGTTTACGGAAGCTCACCTTTGTATATCTTTTGTGTATATGTTTAGTCGTAAATAAACCACTATATAGGAAACGTCTCTTAAGTATCCTATCTAACATTTGGTAGCAGAGCGTCCGATCTGAATATTATACCTTGGATTTACCATTTTAACGGAGTTTTCTGTGGATTTATACAACGTAACATCATTATGAGGATGGAGTAGACTTTCCCCTTCACTGCTGGGGGTGTGGGGGATTTCCTGGTCATGTGGGCAAATGCTTTTACTTTCGGCATGTTCCTGGCGTCAAGTTTTCGTAGCATGAAGCTTGATACCTCGAAGTCGAGCTGCTTGGATGTTTGCTGCTGGAGGAAAAGGAAGTATTGGACGCCTTGAAGAGTAAGCCGATAGTATCATGGTCTTCGTTTGGATGAATTCGTAATCTCTCACCTGCCAAAGCTTGGGACTGTGCACTGATACTGGAAACACATCGTGAAATTAATGCTTAAAGTGGAAGAAACTTACTGAAGTAATGCTTTCATGTAGAAATACACGATGATTGTAATGTCAGTCTTTGCTTGGATGTGATAGCTGAGGGCAATAAGTGGAGAAAATCTGAAGGATTTCCGAACGTATTAACGGCGAATAACGTAAATTTGGAAGCTGTTCGTCTTCCCTGTAGTCAGTCCTTTATGTATAATAATTCATCTAATTTTGCCCAGTTTGGCCTGGAATGATCCTAGCCCTCCGGTGGTGGTTTTTTGCATAAAGTATGTTTTCATTTGACACTTCTGGATATAAAAGTGATGGTGATCTTTCTGATGATATTAGTAAGCTTGAAAAATTTGGAATAATAAACAAAATTACAGGAGAATTTGATTTCTTAAAATGTTAGACTTGCAATGGTCCCCTGTTTGGTCATATAGGTACAGATGATGACTGTGTAAGAAAGACAAGAGCTAAGAAATTCAAGGATGAGGAAGCAAAGATTTTTATGGATCACTTCAGAAATATGACCTGTTTCAAGCTCAAGATGCTCACAATGGATACTAGAATATCTCAAACTTACTGTGATGCTTGTGATGTGATTATCGGAACCAGATTGGATTACATTATGCATATGGAGTCAACTCACAAGACAAAGGTTGGTGATTCTCGAGTCAATGGCTCAGTGGAAAATGTTGGCTATGGGTCCGATTTGACAAATATGTTGACACAACAAACAGTGATTTTGTCAAAGCTTTTAGATAGCACTTCGAAAACAAAATCTTTTCCCGATACAACGACTCAGATTACAAAAGCCAAACTACCACCGATTTGGGTTGGACAAACTTTTGAAAGATATTTAAGGTTGAAATTGAAGATTGGAGCACTAATAACAAAGATAGTGAGTATAATAAATAATAATGAATTAATTGAAAGCTTGAAGAAGAATGAGAGAGTTAAGGAATATGTGATTACAGTCGTAATAGATCGTACAGTTAACAGTTCTTTGAAGACCGTTCACAATGTCTTAGAGGTTCTGGCAGAGAAATATGCAAAAACTAAGGCTGAAAAGTGTAATGACATTATACAGAAAGTTCTTGCCTTTTCAACTGACAAATCAGAGAGTTGCGAGAAATTCCTAGATAAGTTCGAAAGTTTGATGGCTGAAATATCTATGGAAAAAAATAAATACTTGTCTTAATTATGTAATGAGTTTGTTAATGATAAAGGCAGCTTATGAAGGAGGAAAAATAACAACGGATGAAAAGACCCGCCTCAAAGAAGTGATTGAAGATGGGTTGAAAAGGAAACCTGTTGATGAAGAAAAATGTTGTTCATAAATTGAGATGGAATTTAGAAAGCTAAAAATAGAAACAATAGAGATTCGATGGCTGTTAAATCTTTTGACAGCTCTTCTACGTTTTACATGGATAATAGAAGTCGTTACCAGAATTGGAAGGAACTTAAAGAATCGCCAAACTTCTACAGGTATAGGAGGTCCACTTCGAATCCTGGATATTGGAGAACAGAATCCGGTAACTATAGAAGAGGACCTTCCAGAACACAATGTAGAACGTCCTCAAGAACGCCTTTTAGATCATATTCAAAAACGCGTAATAATCCTGCAGGAAGGTTCGATAGATCACCTAACTTTAGATCGCAATCAGATAAGAAAGTTGATGAAAGATTAAAAAATCTTGAACAATGCTGTGAGAAGCTTATGAAAGAAATGAATGAATTAAAAGAATTGATAAAGAATGCAAATAATGTCAGATTTGTGTCCGAAGAAAACAAGGAGATATTGATTGGTCGTACTATGGAGTGCACTTCACAAAAGAAGTTGAAGAAGTGGAAGCTATGATTGTTGACACTGGGTGTCCGAAAACTCTCGTAGGAAGGGAATGGTTAATAGATATCTCTTTTCAAATAACATAAAGAAGGAGGATTTGCAAAGTAAGTCTTGTTCACAGGATTTTAGATTTGGAGATGGACCGGTTATTCACAGTCCAGAAATAATTAGTCTTCCAGTTTCATGGAAAGAAAAAGATACTGAAGATGGTTTTTTTGTGAAAATGTTGGTGGATGCATATGTGATTAAGAAAACGGCCAAGAATATACCTTTTTTGTTTGGGAAAAACACCCTAAAGGAAGGAATGGAACGTGGATATAATGCATAATAATGTTTATGGTCATTAATTTACATAAGTCAAGAAAATTTCAATTATACGACACTGATGGAGGACATCAAGCTTTACAATTATATAAATGTGGCACGTGGACAACGGACGAAACAGTTTTCTTTATAAAAAAGGAAAAAGAAGTACAAAGTTATAGTAAAGTCAAGAAAATCCATGAGGTAACCAACCATAAAGGAGAAGAACAGTTAATTTGGGCGTATAGAAATGCTAATTTACTGAATGATGAGATCAGGAAAATTATAAAAAGAGTTGTAATGAACTGTAAAGTTTGTCAAAAATTTAAAAGATCTTTGGGAAGGCCGAAAGTAGCAATCCCAAAAGTAACTGATTTTAATCAGATTGTTACCATTGATTTGAAACAGAATGGAAGTAAATACATACTTTGGATGGTCTGCTCGTTCACAAGGTTTCTTTCTGGTGTAGTAATTTCAAACAAGCGAATGGAAACTATAGTTGATGCTTTGAATAATGGCTGGAATTGGCGGTTTGGTTTTCCTTCAGTTGGCTTTTGGGCTGATAATGGAACCGAATTTCAGAATGAGGGGTTAAATGAATATGCTAGTAAGTTTGGCTTTACTGTAAAATTTGTCCACCATACTCTCCTTGGAGTCATGGATTAAATGAGAGAAACCATCATTCAGCCGATGTTACAGTGAACAAGATGTTAGACGCAGACAAAAAGATAGATTTGAAAATGGCAGTAAATATGGCAGCATGGACACACAATACAAATGTGAATATTCTTGGATACGAACCTATGAGATTGGTGACTGGGAAATCAGTTATTTTTCCAGGAATTTCAATTGGAAATCTAGCCACAGAAAGTTTATTCGATAGTGAAGCAGTGTCAAAAATTATGGAAAGGCACCATGAGATAACTAAAAAAATTTAGGGAAGAAGAATATGGAAGTAAGTTTATTATGGCTTCCAAAGTGAGAAAAATAAAGTAGCTTTAATGACATAAAATACGATGAAGGGGATCTTGTATTTTATCAGGAGAAAAATAATAAAAAGCTGGTCTGGTCCTGTAAAAGTATTTTGTCATAGGAATAGAGTTGTTTTTATTTGGGCAAATGGTGATTTGAAAAAGGTTGCTGATTGTAAAGTACAGCCTTACACAGTATATGCTCGTGAAGATGATAATAACGAGGGCTAAATAAGAAAGTCTCTGACACTAGTCAGGAGAAATATGAAAAAGAAGAAAATTCCTTATTTGAAGAGAAAGACGAAGTAAAAGAGGATTTAAGAAGAAACACGAGATCTCAGTCTAGAATGGTTGAATTTTTAGAAGAGGCAGAAGATGAGGACAAAATGTATAAGGAAATTAGTAACTATGCGGAAGAGAAGAAGAAATATAATAACGGTACCATTAATTTTGTTGACAAGAAGGATGATGCTATAGGTGCATATTGGATGAAGTCAGAAAAGGCTGAATGTTTTGACTTTGATAATACGGTATATGTGATGGAACTTCCAGTTAAGTATCATAATTCGCCTGAAGTGCTTATAGCTAAAGAAAATGAATATAAAAATCTTACTGAGTACAATACTTTTGAAGAAGTGAAAGATGATGGACAACAGAGAATCAGCAGTAGGTGGGTATTACAAAGAAAGAAAAACATGATGGTCAAAAAAGTGATTATAAAGCCAGACTGGTTGCCAGAGGCTTCCAGGAAGAATGGAAACCTCAAGCTGATTCTCCCACAGCTATGAAAGAAAGTGTTAAAATATTTTTAGCCGTGGCAGCAAATGAAAAGTTTGATCTTCAGTCCATTGATATTAGGGCTGCCTTCTTACAATCAAGAGCCTTGGATCGAGACGTCTTTATTGAACCTCCGAAAGACTTGAAGAAAGAAGGTGTACTTTGGAAATTGAAGAAGCCTTTGTACGGACTTGACGATGCCAGCAGGAAGTTTTGGCTTAGAATAAAGGATATTTTTAAGAACGAAGGATTGAAGAATGTGAGTGGCGATGACGCATTTTACTATCAGTATGAGGAAAATAATCTTATAGGAATGGTCATTACCCATGTCGATGATTTTAGCATCGCAGGAACAGAAACACATTTGTAATAATATCATAGAAAAGATTAAGAGTGTTTTAACAGTGTCAAAGGTTGAGAAGAATGTATTTAGATTTACTGGTATAGATATACACAAAATCAGAAAACGCGATTGTGATATCGATGGAGGATTATGCAAATAGTATTGAGGAGATACAAGATATACGTAAAGCCAATTCTGATGATCTGTTGACAAAACAAGAAATGAAAGTCTGTCGAAAGTATGCTGGTAAAATAGGCTGGCTGGCTGCGAACACTAGACCAGATTTATCGATAACTGCTCTACTAATGTCAATGAAGAATAACGATGCGAAGATAAGAGATCTTAAGCGAGTAAATCATGTTGTTAGGAGAGTTCATAGCAAACCAAATAAAGTCATGTTTTCAAGAATTGGTAATAAAGACGATCTCGTTGTATTTGGTCTGGGAGACGCTTCGTATCGGACTGATAACAAAAGCATTGGAGGAAATCTTGTTTTATTGGGATCAAAGGAAACGTACAATGCGGTACCTATCTTTTGGAAATACAAGTTAATACAAAAGGTGTGTCACTCTGCAAAGGCAGCTGAAACTAGGAATTTGTCTAAACTGGTTGATGATTCCGTATTCTTCGCTAAACAAATTGGGCAGTTAATCTTTGGAAAACTCTTAAAGACTCGGTAACCCTTCCTGTCAGATTGTTCCTGATTCTAGGCCTTTGTTGGAATCGATAGGTAGTACAAAACAGGTGGAGGAGCGTTTACTTCGAAATACCATTACAGATTTGAAGGAAAAGTTGGAAGATAATTCTGTGGACTCCTACACCTGGCTCGACACGAAAGATATGATAGCAGATATTTTGACAAAGGAATGTAAAGATAACATAGAAGTTCAATATTTTTTCTCAGAAATAAATTTTGTCATGCTAAAAATAAAAAAAATATTGTGTCTTGTGTTGATGGCGAAATTCGCATTAGAAATAAAGTGTAAATGAAAGTATTTACTAATATTAAAATTTACTCGTGTGATGTAAATTTTATATTAACTCATGTATGAATCCATTGCCTTATAGTTTTGACAGCGTGTGTTATTTATATTAGTATTTTGGTTCTCATGATTATTTGTTTATTTAATTTTTTTTTTTCAAAATTTAAACAAACAGAGAAGGGCGGAAACATGTTATATATGTTTCCGGCTAAAATGTATTTTAAATGTAATTAGTGCTCAGACCTTCAACAAGCTTGTTATTTTGTTGAGCAGTTACAGTGTTTACGGAAGCTCACCTTTGTATATCTTTTGTGTATATGTTTAGTCGTAAATAAACCGCTATATAGGAAACGTCTCTTAAGTATCCTATCAAACAATTGTCTTACTTGTGACTGACCACTAGCGTGTGAGGCAGCAATCGGGAGCAACCAATGCTTCTCAGACAAAGGGAAAGAGGAAAAGGAAACCAAATCTGTTATGATGAGAATAACGGAGTGTAGATCACTCGTCATTATTAGTAATAAATATCACGAAAATGGATCACTAATGCCAATGTTTTCCACGCGTGGCGTGTGAATGAATAGTGTTTCTGTGGCATTGGGGACATCATTTTGTATGATCGTGCTAGATCGTATAATAGAGAGCAGTGAAAAGCAAATAGAAAATTATTTAAATTTCATATTTCACGGCAAGACAACGCTTTCACCAGTCATTACCCTACAGGGATTTATTAGATTATTAAAGGCTTAATTTATCAACAAAATCATTAGCTTTGTATAATATATGTAATGCAAGAACGAAGTGAGCTTGTCAAATGCGTGTTACATTGAAAAATGTGAAATTGTACTTTGATGCGAAATGTATATTTACTCCCTATAGCTATCCTATTTTCCCTGGTGCTCTTCATACTACTCCTTTCTCACAACACTAGTCTTTGTCTTATTCCCACCGGGAGTAATGAGAGTACTTATCTCATCAAGGCTTAGTATTAACATAAACAAACTTCTAGAAGCTCATTTTGACATCCTCCCCTGAGCCACCTTTAGCCTGTCAGGATTAGGATTAAATTCTTGCTGTGATCCGGAGAGTGAGTGGATGTGATCCGCGGGAATTAGTGTCCGCGTCAAGATTATTCAACTCAAACACAAAGTATCGTCTCTGTTGTTCTTTCTATTAGCACAGATATTTGATATTATACGGAAGAACTATTGTAAAACCAGTCTGCATTCATAACGGCAAAACTTCTCTGACCTGACATAGCGATCAGTTCATTTCCTCTAGGTCCACCATTTATACTGGGGAGAAAGATGATAATTGTAGTACAATGATAGGGCAAGAAACTATTGTTGTATTACCTGCAAAGTTATATTATTGAAATGATCCAAATTAATTTTCTTTATAAAAACGCATACGTAGTTTTTATACGGAATCCATCTCCAGTTCGTAATTAACGGTTAGTGCTTAAATACAACATTGTTAAGGCTCGGTGGCAGTTAACCTTAATTTAGGCAGCCAATCGAACCGAGTTCCTAAGAACGGAATCAAACTGCATCTCGTCAACTTTTGTTCCCATATTTCCCCGTCGTATACATCTGTCTTCCAAGAAACCCTTTTGCACTTGGGCATATAACAATTGCCTGTCTGTCGTCTGCCTGTCCATCATCACTGAAGGATTTTGTACTTCAGAGGAATCTTATAATTTACCGCTTGGCTCCTTCTTTGTCGGAAGACCTTTGATGGGCGTCTTCCTGTTGTTGCTGGAAAAGCTTTTTGCTTTGATATTCACCTCTTCCAATCTCGATAAACCAATTCGATGGAAAAAACTACTTTAAAGGAAATGAGAAGAAACGACTATCATGCACTTACGAACCTTGCACTAAAGTTTAATCTCATTTTGAGTATGCCATGTGCTAATTTTTTTTTTTTATGTTTTGTTATATATGCCAAATGAATAGTTTAATCTTCTTTTACAGATGAATAATGTTTACTCTTTCACTGACTCTGTCAAATGAGTTTTGATATTCCACTTTCTTATGATGGTGATTAGACTGAGATATAATATTTACAAGGTTTAAAGTACAAAATTTACCTTATACTCTGGATGGCAACATTTATGATATGCTCACTTATTATCCAGCAAAGGGGTGTCAGAAAGGATAGGGAAATGTGTGATCTTTAAAAGGAAAAAAATATCTTTTTATGTTTTCAGTAAAAGAAAATCAGAAAATATCACCATTTGACATAACCAGAAAAAAACATGTTTTTGTAAAAAAGCTTTATTTTGCAGTCATCTCTTGCATATTGGGCATTCCAATAAAGGATATGCAAGTGATCGTTTGTGGAAATTTATTCAAAAGGCATTAATGGATATATTCTATCAAATAACAAAGAGAGTTGTAGTGGGATACAACTTCCAGAAAAGAAATATCATCGTAGCTCTGGCAGGGATCTCACTTCAATTAAATTAATGGTTGAACACATCCAGAGATTGGTTGGTATAGTCATTCCTTTCATCGCCTCTTGTGGTGTTCCCCTTCCTCTCGTCCTACATTCGCCCGTTGCATTTATATATATTCTTGTATGGCAAGGCATCATTTCAACCAATGTTCACCGCTCCATCTTCATTAATTTACTGTAATGACCATAATGAATTATGTCTTCTAATTTTCACATTCTACACCTTTCTCTTATAAATAACTTAATATTTTCTCATATTTCTCTGAAGTTTCTTTTTAAACACATTACCAAATGATCATCCACAAATATCAGGAACTCCTCAACCTTATTCTCATTTCTGTCTAATACCACACAGCCATAGAGATATAATGGGTCCTAGTGTACAGCCAACTTTCATATAAAACCTGTCACTCTCCTGTCTACATGTTCTCACGTGAACTGTACTTTAATCTTAAACACACACAAAAATGTTTCCAATGGTACTATGCAACTGACTTCCCTCTACACTGCATCTTTATTAATATTATATCATCATCTTTCTTGAGGTCCCTATATACCAAATGCAGATTTCTCTCTCTCTTCTCAAGCTCATGGAATTCTTCTTTTGATAAACGCTTTTTAACACTTCCTCTTCTTAGTTTAAACTGTTCTTCTATTGCCAGTCCTATCAACCGTCGTACGTTTGCATTCAGACCCACACCATATACTTTAATAAGTCTTTCATTCATATCCACGTCTATCACTTTTTCTCTTATATATGCGTTCAATGACTAGCTCACGCACTCCTGAGCAATTCCTTTTACAGAGATCCCTTACAAACACTGCTTGTCCACACAAGTTTCAACATTCTATCAAATTTTTCAAATCAAGTTATAAGTTATTTTTTTTACTTTGTTCTCACCAGTCTTGGAATACATAAAAGCACCATTTAGAACGTATTCCTTTTATCACATGCCCCTCCAACCGCTTCTTTTTTGCTATATCCGTCAACTAATATTTATCATCTGACAAATTATTTTCGTACCCAGTTTCTCTTTACAAAGTTTGTTTATGTATATTCTTTATCTGAATCTTGTATTCTCAATAAAACTAATTTGAGAATACTTTTGCATTGGACTTGATCCTTTCTCAAGCTTTCTAGGCATTTCAGACTCACCAACTATGACAGATTTTTCTCAACAGCTATATTGGGCTGAACCACTGTTTACTATTTTGTTTTCTGACCCATAGAGAAACGCCTTCAGATTATCCTAAAGCCTTTTCATTTTTAATCTTATTCTTCCCATTTCCTTCACAATATACATTTACTCATATTTTATCCTTTTATTCTTAATATCACCTGCATGATATTAAGAATGGTACGACGCGTCGTACCATTTCAGTTTTATCATGAAAATAACAGAAAATGCATTTGTTTATTCAATCCTAATTTCCAGCCTAGATGTTTTTTCTGATATTCTATATACTTAAATAATGTCATTTCTTATACACGATCAAATTATTTCTCGTATATCAAGTATTCGTTGCATTCCTGGCATTTCCGTATCACCTCCCCCAATCTCTCTCTCTCTCTCTCTCTCTCTCTCTCTCTCTCTCTCTCTCTCTCTCTCTCTCTCTCTCTCTCTCTCACACACACACAAGGTTAATGCACAAGATTTACGTGACTGTTTAATCGGATGTTTCAGAACAACTGGTTTCTCTATCAGTCTCTGTGCCATTTCGACTGCTGCTTAACGTTTCACCATGAACAAACGAGACAGGGGACACCGTTAATTCACGACGAAAAATAGGGGAGTCCTGGGATAGAATCGATAAGGAACAGACACTAAACGCCTTTGAGAGAGAAAGATTTTAGGGATCAAGAAAACGCTTCCCATCTTCTGTTAAGCCCTAAAAAAAGTCACAAAATGGTTGTAGAAAAAATAAATTTTATTTTCCCCCCGGGGTTATTACGTACATGGTGTCTCTCCGGTCTTTAACTTTTCATCGTAGAATTCCTCAAAAGAGAGAGAGAGAGAGAGAGAGAGAGAGAGAGAGAGAGAAAGAGAGAGAGAGAGAGAGCGAGAGAGAGAGAGAGAGAGAGAGAGAGAGAAGATATGTGATGAGACGACAGGGAAATAAAGTGATACGTTCTTGCACAAACGACATCAATGGAAACCAGACGATTATAAATGGGACACACATTTTGAGATTTGTATAATCGTATCCAAATGGTCAATGCTCCTTTGTTTGACGTAAATAGCGGATTAACATCTATAAATCAGTCGACCGTGGCGAATCAAATCTCGAGTGAAGGAGGCATGGCGCTGAACCAGAATGCTGATATCTTCTGGAGTCATCCGTTTAAAACGGAAAATGCTGCCTAGATACAATAAACAGCATAACCTATATGATCGCTATGCATTTGAAAATAACGTTGATTATTAAAACATAAAATTAATTTCCGCTTTCTTACCCACTGTAATTCCTAATTGTGAAGCTGTAGGAGTAAACTACTGCACTTAACTGTACTGCTCTAAAATTACCTCTAAATGAACATTAACGACTGAAATAATTCTTCTGTAGGTTTACGCAACAATAATCCTTTAAGATCGTCTCCCCTGCAGGATTCCATTTATTCCAGGATTCGTTCTTTGTTTTCTTGTAAAAAGCGGACGAGATAATGGACAGCTTACGTTTTCCTTTCAAGTTGTGAAAAGAAAAATGCTAATGTTTTTGGCCGAAACGGAACGAAGACGTAAAATGAAAGATTTTGTGAAGAAAACGTCTATTATGGTAATGGGAAAGTGAGAACCCTTTTCTTTCTTTATAGAGAGGTATTGAATACTTTAAATTCTCAGAAAAAATAGATTAAGCCTAGAGTATTTGTAATTCTACATAACCGGAAGCCTTTCTATAAGGGATTTAAGGAAAATTTCCAGGAATTGCTTGATACCCAGTTCAGAACAGTGTGAACAGTATAAGAACAGGGGCATTTTACGAAATTCTTTTTCCACCGAAACAAAATGAATAGCTTGTTTGTTCTTTATATATTTATTACCTTCTAACAGTGTTATGCTTTTGATAAGAATTTTCTGCCCATTACTGTTTGTTCTCTGTTCTTTAGCAGAACTCTGACGAAAATATCAGCAAATGTGGCTGTATTGATCTGCAAGTCTTCGATTAGAATCCTGAAGGAATGAATCGTTCGATCTTCAGTGAAGGTCACTGGTCAAAATGAATTTACCTTTGGTAATGGCCTATGAGTTGTTTGAAATAAAGGCTTTCCTAATAAAGCAGTGTGCAGTTCAGGTCAAAGACAAGGTCATATTTAGAGGTCAAGGGTCTAAATGTCCTCAACTGACACGAAGTACTCAAGAGATCTAGCAATAGTTCGCCAGTGTATGCAGAAATGTCTTCAGGAATATTATTATAACCGAGACCATCAATACGAGTCTGATCTAGAACATGTTTGATGCTGCACTACTACATCTACCTGAAAATACTTTGAATTTAGTCCTTCTCTTACACTTGTAAGAGAAAGTTTTTTTTAGATTGAGAGACAGTCTGCCTACGAAGACAGCACGTTTAGGACTGCTTCTATTACCATAGGAATAAAGTTTTTATTATTTTTTTTTATTTCATAAGAATTATATTCTTCCATGTTTGCTGACTGAAAAATCTCACTGTATTTATATGAATGTTGCTCTTCCCATCGTGTGTTGTTGCATATCTATGGGATAACATCATTGCCCCTATTTGGTTGTTGCAGTGCAGTAAATATGTAACCATTTATGTCTTTACCACGGCTATTCAGACTACAGCCACTGACTACTTTACGTCAGGTTTTTAAAGGATAGATTTAGTCATTACTTTCGTCATTTCAATTTCATGCACGTTCAGTGGAGCTTTAAATTTATCAGGCCATTCAAGATGAAGCGGTAGATGACTGCCGATATCATGTTATCTACAATAATAGATAATGAGCTCAACAATGATTCCTGATGATATACGTGAGCCTGATATGACAGATCTCGTGCAAATCTTCGTTTCAAACGGTAAATAACATCTTGGGCCGCAGATGGTGCTCCTTTGATGATGGGCAAGAAAAATGGCTGCTCAAAATTGAAAAAAAATGAGACTCCGGAGATGCTTCTTGTACACTGATATTCATAGAGAGAATTTAGCATCGAATAATATTTCTCACGTTCTTGATGATACATTGAAATCAGCTATAAAATGAAGCTCCTGCTAACCGTTAAAGGTAAAGCATTTGTGAGTTATTTAAGAGATGTCTTTGAAAAAACTGAATATGTTGAATAAATAGCTTCAAGGAAAAAATAAAATTTATTTATGGCTATAATTATGACCAGTTTTTATTGGCTAAAAATAAATGTGAGCCGACTGGATCATGTGAAAATATTGTCCTCTGTTATGAAAGAGATTTTTTAGTTTAAAACTTATTTATTTTCCAACAAGGGTGATGCAGCCAATGTTAGAAGATTTATCAGAAGTTGATGCAGCACTAAGAAGAACTCTCGGAACAAGCTGAGGAGTCAGTAAAAACTTTATTAGATTAATATAAAAGCAGCAATGGCTGACTTTGTGATGAGACAGAAACTAAATACCTGAATTCTCCCAGTTTTGCGAAAAAAATGTGGCCTATGTGCCGTAAATGATTTGCAACTGAAGCAATGAAATCGACTGGATACTGCTGAACAAGGTGGTTTGAGACTGAAGCTGACAAAATTAGGGCCTAATATAAAATCTCTCTGCAGCAGGCATGAAGCACAAACATCTAAGACTGATATCTTGAGATGAGCTCTCTCTTCTCTCTCTCTCTCTCTCTCTCTCTCTCTCTCTCTCTCTCTCTCTCTCTGTTACCATTGAATACTCTTTTATTATCATTATTATTATTTTTTTATTATTATTTTTTTTTTGGCCTATCACAGTCCTCCAATTCGATTGGATGGTATCTATAGTGTGGGGTTCTGGGTTGCATCCTGCCTCCTTACGAGTCCATCACTTTTCATAATAGGTGCGCCGTTCCTAGGATCACACTCTTCTACATGAGTCCTAAAGCTACTTCAGTCTCTAGTTTTTCTCGATTCCTTTTCAGGGATCTTGGGATCGTGCCTAGTGTTCCTATGATTATGGGTTCACTTTCTACTAGCATACCCCATATCATTCTTATTTCTATTTTCAGGTCTTGATACTTATCCATTTTTTCCCCTTCTCTTTCCCTCTTCAACTCTGGTGTCCCATAGTATTGCGACGGCAATCAGTGATACTTTCTTCTTGATTTTGTCAATCAACGTCACGTCTGGTCTATTTGCACGTATTACCCTATCCGTTCTGATACCATAGTCCCCGAGGATCTTTGCTTGATCGTTTTCTATCACTCCTTCAGGTTGGTGCTCGTACCACTTATTACTGCAAGGTAGCTGATGTTTCTTGCACAGGCTACAGTGGGAGGCTTTTGCCACTGAGTCATGCCTCTTTTAGTACTGCTTCTGTGCAAGGGCCGGACATTCGCTTGCTATGTGGTTTATGGTTTCATTTTTCGTATTGCACTTCCTACATATGGGAGAGATGTTATTTCCATCTATCGTTCTTTGAACATATCTGGTTCTTAGGGCCTGATCTTGTGCCGCTGTTATCATTCCTTCAGTTTCCTTCTTGAGCTCTTCCCTCTGTAGCCATTGCCATGTGTCATCGCTGGCTAGTTATTTAGTCTGTCTCATGTATTGTCCGTGCATTAGTTTGTTGTGCTATTCCTCTATTCTGTTTGTCATTCTCCTGTCTCTGTATATTCCTGGGTCTTCGTCTACTTTTATCAGTCCTTCTTCCCATGCACTCTTGAACCACTCGTCTTCACTGGATTTCAGATATTGGCCCAGTGCTCTGTTCTCGATGTTGACGCAGTATTCGATACTTAATAGTCCTCTCTCTCCTTCCTTTCGTGTTATGTATAGTATGTCCGTATTTGCTCTTGGGTGTAGTGCTTTGTGTATTGTCATATGTTTCCTAGTTTTCTGGTCTAAGTTGCGGAGTTCTGCCTTCGTCCATTCCACTATTCCCTGCGCTGTATCTGATTACTGGCACTGCCCATGTGTTTATGGCTTTTATCATATTTCCTCCATTGAGTTTTGACTTGAGTATCGCCTTGAGTCTCTGCATATATTATTTCCTGATCGTGTCCTTCATCTCTTGGTGTTTTATATCCCCTCCTTCCATTATTCCCAGGTATTTGTATCCCGTCTCATCTATGTGTTTGATGTTGCTCCCATCTGGTAGCTTTATCCCTTCAGTTCTCGTTACTTTGCCTTTTTGTATGTTGACTAAGGCGCATTTTTCTATTCCAAACTCCATCCTGATGTCCCCAGATACAATCCTTACAGTCTGGATTAGGGTATCTATTTCCTTGATGCTCTTACCATACAGCTTGATGTCGTCCATGAACATCAGATGGTTGATACTATTACCTCTTTTCTTGAGTTGGTACCCGGCATCCATCTTCTGTAGTACTTTTGTCATGGGAATCATGGCTACTACGAAGAGTAGTGGGGACAGTGAGTCGCCCTGGAAGATCCCTCTCCTGATATTAACCTCTGCTATTCTTATTCCAGAGCTTGTAAGTATTGTATTCCAGTTGCGCATTGTATTTTTGAGGAAGCTGATGGTGTTTTCCTCTGCCCCATATATTTTCAGGCATTCTATTATTATTATTATTATTATTATTATTATTATTATTATTATTATTATTATTATTATTATTATTATTATTATTATTATTATTATTATTATTATTATTATTATTCGCTATTGAAAGAAATGGCTGCATCACCTGCATTTACCTTGTAGAAATTCTTTTCTATCTTCCTTATAATGGTTTTCGCCGTCACTACAACGGGTAAGTAACACGCCAATCGAATTAGTAGAGAAATCAATAATAGAAAGTTTCACCAAATTCTGTTATGGGTGTAAATCAAATGTGGAGGGCAAGTGACAGGTGGCTTGAGAGAAAATGCTCTGTAGCCAATAGGATGCCAGCTCCACGCCGCCAACCAATGAAAATCAGTATGCGGATGACCCCATGCTGATCTGCGACTTTCCAAAGAGTACCTCCCACCAGCACCGACAGTCTTCTCAGATCAATTGCCATGACCATGCTCGTTGCAGCCGAGAGAAACATTGGATTTTTAGCCCTATACTTATCTGTATAACTCTTCTGACTTTGCCCACCACATTTGATTTACTTCAATTACAGTTAAATGAAACTCGATTATTGAGTTCTCCTTTATGATGACGATGAACGCATTACTTGCCAGTTGTAGTAACAGAGAAAACCAACAAGAAAGTGAGAAAAGAGTTCCACCCCCCAAAAAAAATAGCACATGGTTAAAAGAGGGTCGCCTATGAATCTATTATTATTATTATTATTATTATTATTATTAATGTTGTTGTTGTTGTTGTTGTTGTTTTTGTTGTTGTTGTTGTTGTTGTTGTTGTTGTTGTTGTTGTTGTTGTTGTTATCAATTTTTTTAATAAGGACAAATAATTTGCATTATAATTTTATATTTCAAATATTTTTATATTTTATATTTTGATATTATTTTTACATTTTATATAGTCTACGTCGTTTGCAAATGACATAAACATTTTTTTACCTAAATTCCTTTTATATAATAAATTATTTTTGGTAGCCAATTGAATTAAATAAACTAATCAATATATGAAAAAGAAAAAGAAATTAGTTAAACCATTATGGAAACGACATAATGTCAACTTTTGAGAAAGGATGTTTATGATAACGAACGCTTTAAACTCACAAAAGATGTACAAACTCCGAACTAATGATCAGAGCAAAGAAAATACAAAACCAGGTAATCAGCAGAGTATTACCATCGACTGATTAATGGGTATTTTTGCCACTACTTTTCAACACCTCTTCCTCACCATCTGTGCTGTACTTGCTGGATTCTCCTCCCTTGTAACCATATATTTTCATTAGCCCATAGAACTTTATTCTTTTCACACATTTCCTAAATTGCACAAAAAATACTACGCAAACAATTCTTGTTATAAGATGGACCTCTAACTGTTTCTTTGCCTTCAGCAACCACACTTGAATTCCATACAAGAGAATTAGCTAAACAGTTCGTTCATGCATATCAGTACTTCCAAATACTGACCAATTCTGCTTCACCTATTCTAAATCATATAACTTTTCACATACTATCTCCACGTACTACATTTACTACCAAATAACTTTGAAAGTTTAAATTTCTTCCAAACTTTCACTATTCTATTATATTTGTGACTGCAGCTTTCTGGTTTTTACCCAACTGCTAAATCTTACTCCTGTTTACATTAGTTATTCATTTTGGCGTTGATATATATATATATATATATATATCTAGATATATATATTATATATATATATATATATATATATATAGATATATAAGAGATATACACATATATATATATAGATATATATATATATATATATGTATATATATATATATATATATATATATATATATATATATATATATATATATATATATATATATATATATATCTATATATATATATATATAGATATATATATATATATATATATATATAATATATATATATATATATATATATCCTCCTGTTTATCGCAGCTGTCACAAACATCAAGATTTTCATAGCCCACTGACAACCCATATTCCAGTCCTACGATTTTACATCGACATGCAATGACCCTTCTTTGAATTCCCGCTTCCCCCACCCATAATTATATCAAACATTCTTGGGGAAACAGCACACTCTTCTCTGTGACCCTCTTTTGTACTAGATCAATCAAGAGCAGTCAAAATTCTTTCATCCAGAATGAGCTAAATACCCCCGAACTGTCTTGATATCAGGGTTGTCATTTTCACAATTGAATTCAATATTCAAGTCTTAAGAAATTTGATCAATCAGATAAAATGTTATATACAGCAAAAATAAAATGTATGGCCTCAAGGGCTTTGGAACAAATGAGGAAATTGAAAATTAATAACATCAAACAAATAAAATAAAATAAATGTATCTGGTATAAATCATATTGCATGTTACGGAAACAGTGCTTGATAGTTTCAGCTTTTGTCTGTTAGTTTCTGCTTAGCATACTCAATTCGGCTCCATAAAAAATATATTGCCTAAACAGTTTCTTTAAGCATTGCAATCTTCTTCTTTCCCACCGTTATCCCTACATTAAGGGGTCGGTTGCCTG
>NC_087220.1:23970097-23992597 GCF_015104395.2 Macrobrachium nipponense | reverse complement strand
ATATGAAGCTCAATAAATTTTCATGACTTTGCATTTTTCACCTTATACCCCCATATATAAGGGTTCCGGCCGGCATTAAGTGTTGAGTTAGCTTAAAGGTACAGCTAAGCTACAGCTGCATATTATCTCCGGTACAGACAACTGGTTTTGTGAACATCAGATTTAGACATCGAAGAAGCTTTGGGAGCCATTATTTCATTTATTAAAAAAGCTCCTAATTCCGGCATGACTCAACCTTTATTTAGTTTTACCATTTTTTCAAATTGATTAATTTTTCACCACTTTTCACCTTCAGACCTCTGGTACCTTAATTTTTTGGGGCAGAGTATACATGTCAATGAACATGTTTCAACATTAATTTTTTACGACTATTCCGCCCTGAGTATCGTTGCGGGTGTGTAGTTACTTCAGGCTTTCGCATTTCAGCGATACTGATAAACATCAATAGAGGTTTAAACAAACAAGTGTTTGATTGTGCGTGTGTTTGAGAGAGAGAGAGAGAGAGAGAGAGAGATAGAGTATATTCACAACAGCTACTGATGGCGACAATTTTCATGAATAGGGTACCGTACATCTTAGCCGAGGCTCACTTGTCTTCGAAATTGGTTTAGAGCTCTGTATCGCTAATGTTCCAGAAGGCTTGATCTAACTGCACTTTCCTATTTCTTTCATTAGTCCCGTCTTTTCACGGTAAGTATCGAATGAAAAAATAATCATTCTTACACTAGCTCAATGTGCTGATGATGATAATATAAAAAAGTAAATAATGCACTTTCAAGGACATCCCCGCATACTTATATGACAAAAGCCACCTTAAAAGAACTATCAAAATCATTTTTTGAAAGTAAATATAGTGCAATGTACTCTGAAACTAACTTCTAAGAAAAATAAGCATGAAAGAACACGGTCTTCTTCACTTATATAGTTGCAAGTGGCATGAGGAAAACCTCGGCTAGTTTAGCGTGGCGAAGTCGTCCACGAATTTGCAAGCGCTGGTTTCATTTCCGCCTGAAAAGATATCAGCAACTTCCCGCCATTCTCTGTTACAACGAGGGGAGTTTCCAACTGCGAAGACTTCACACGAAAGGAATGGTACAATGACATCGTCGCTTCCAAGTCGTACAAGTATCACTGCAAAATTGTATATTCTATCAACTATGACGGCAAGGTGAGAGAGAGAGAGAGAGAGAGAGAGAGAGAGAGAGAGAGAGAGAGAGATTTTATTTGATTTATGTAGATTTTTGGCATTATGCCAAGCACTGGCGTGACTAAGGGCATTCAGCGCTGAAAAGTGTGTTACAGGATGAAAACCTCAAAGTAGTTGCACTATGAAACAACTGTTAGGAGATGGTGGACAGTAAGTTGGAAGAAAGAGAATATGAATGGAGGTACAGTAAGAGGAATGAAAGTAGTTGCAGCTAGGGGCCGAAGGGACGTTGCAAAGATGGCAGTACCCACCTATGGAGAGAGAGAGAGAGAGAGAGAGAGAGAGAGAGAGAGAGATAATTTAAGAATTTAAATGTTTGCACTTAGATAACAAGATGTGAATAGTAAGCAATAAAGGCAAAAAATATAGTTTTCTTTCTTTGTGCACTACAAAGGCAATAAAGTATAGTATATATCCCGTAATTCACAAACAGCACTGGGCGAGTGGTCAACATTTTTAATAGATAATTATTGCAAATTCTGTTGTATATATCTTCGTTACTATTTATAAAAAGAAGGGGAACTATTCCTCCAAATATATTCTTTGTTAACTCCCAGCTGATCTTATTTTATTCCAAGCATTTTTTATGTACTGATACTTGCTTTCAGTTTGGGCATGACTTGTCTTTACTGAAGTATATAACTGACGCAGATTATTCAAATTCATCGGTGAACAAAAGGAAACCGAGAAACCTAAGCTTTTAGACTAGATACCAGTGCAAGAGAGTTTTCATTAGGAAATATGCAACAGCTCCGTAGTGTACAGTAGTGTTACGATCTTTAAGGCTGGAACAAGTTGTTTCTATCTGTTTCGTTACCGTGACTGTACATTGACGCTATTCGGCGACCAATTAAAAGTTTTGAAGTTTCGAAGAGGATTATTTCTTAGACAAAACAAACTGTGTCCCTGAAGTCTGAAAGACCCAACACATCTGACTGAAGTGTGGACTGCTTCACGAATAATACGGAACACAAGAAACCTGTTACGAATGCGTGTCGTTTAGTGAGCGGCAGTTGCCAGTTAAGCTTCACATAATATATATCTATTATTTCAAAGATTTATATATTGGTTATGGGCTGGAGGCAGAGATTGGCGAAGAGTTAAGAAACAATTTAGTAGTGTAAAGCCCAACATTAACAAAAGCTCTGTAACAGAACCAGTGGGAAAATTCTATATAGATTACCCTCACTAAAAAAAAAAAAAAATCATGAATATAATTCTAAGAGTAAAATTTGGGATCTAAAAGTGAACTTAGGTGAACTTTGTGTTTCCCTATGACACTTTCTTTACTCATTTAATTTACATGAGAGAAAAGTATTTTAAGCTGTACATAAGGATGATCTGAGGGAATGTAAAGATTAAGAACAATTGCTTCTGAGATACAAAGCATCGGAATTGACGTTACACATGTTTTTACCAAATTATTTGTGTACCTTACAATTGGGGAAATGTTTTTATAATATTCAGGTAAACAATAAAAACAAAGCACAGCATATCGATATGATAACAGAAATAAGGGATAACACAGATTATGGAATAAATTATAAGTGTTATTGTATTGAGCTTCCTCTAATTTCGACAAAATGCTTTTCAGTAATAATAATAATAATAATAATAATAATAATAATAATAATAATAATAATAATAATAATAATAATAATAACAGCGGCACAAGATCAGGCCCTAAGAACCAGATATGTTCAAAGTACGATAGACGGAAATAACATCTCTCCCATATGTAGGAAGTGCAATACGAAAAATGAAACCATAAACCACATAGCAAGTGAATGCCCGGCACTTGCACAGAACCAGTACAAAAAGAGGCATGATTCAGTGGCAAAAGCCCTCCACTGGAGCCTGTGCAAGAAACATCAGCTACCTTGCAGTAATAAGTGGTACGAGCACCAACCTGAGGGAGTGATAGAAAACGATCAGGCAAAGATCCTCTGGGACTATGGTATCAGAACGGATAGGGTGATACGTGCAAATAGACCAGACGTGACGTTGATTGACAAAGTCAAGAAGAAAGTATCACTCATTGATGTCGCAATACCATGGGACACCAGAGTTGAAGAGAAAGAGAGGGAAAAAATGGATAAGTATCAAGATCTGAAAATAGAAATAAGAAGGATATGGGATATGCCAGTGGAAATCGTACCCATAATCATAGGAGCACTAGGCACGATCCCAGATCCCTGAAAAGGAATCTAGAAAAACTAGAGGCTGAAGTAGCTCCAGGTCTCATGCAGAAGAGTGTGATCCTAGAAACGGCACACATAGTAAGAAAAGTGATGGACTCCTAAGGAGGCAGGATGCAACCCGGAACCCCACACTATAAATACCACCCAGTCGAATTGGAGGACTGTGATAGAGCAAAAAAAAAAAAAAAAAAAAAAAAAAAACAAAATAATAATAATAATAATAATAATAATTGAAAAATGAAAAAGAAACCCACAAAATCACTTTGTAACTTGTTTACTTCTAAGTATTTACATTTAGTTTTACTCCACACTCGAGTACTTTCAGGCCCTTCTGTGGCCCATTCTAGAGAAAAGTAACAATAATAAACTGCCCTTTTTAGACATACTAATAGAAAGAAAAGAAACAGGATATGAATTCAGCACTTATAGAAAGCCCACACATACAAACTCATATATTCATTTTTTCTCTTTTTATAGTCATGATATAAAAATAGGGGTTCTAACAGGTTTATTTCTTAGGGCAATGAGAACGTGTGACCCTTGCAAGATAGAGCAAGAAATAAATTACATCAATAAAATCTTCAATGCATTAGCATACCCGGAATGGGTATGCCCTCCCTTTTATGCCTAAAATGAAACAAATCACTTCAAAAATGAAAGAAAGTCAATATAAATTTGTATATACCTTTGATAATACCGTAAAAAACAAAGTATGTAAAAATAAATTGGAAGGAGAAGACAGTAATACAGATGATGTAGCGGGGGTATACATAATAAATTGCAATAATTGTGGAGACAGATATGTGGGGGAATCAGGTAGGGGAATAAGGACTAGAGTCCAAGAACACAGAAGGGCAGTACAGCTTAACTCTCAGGGGAGTGCTGTAGCTAGACATTGTTGGGAAAATGACCATAGGATGGATTTCAAAAACAGTAGGCTTATATACAAAAGCAACAAAATTAGTCACAGGAGGGTAGTAGAAGGTGCACTTATCAGAGAGATTAGAGTAATTGAAGGAAACAAAGGTTTTACCTCAGAAGATCCCATAAGCAGAGCTTTGATATTAAAAGATGCTAAGATTGACCCTGCTGACCTGGAGATTAGGTTTCCTACCCAACAGACATTTGGTGACCACACCCTTACCACAAGGGTGAATCCCATTGACCATCAGCTCAGGATATCAGAGCGACAAGAGGGGATTGGCAACTCTCAAGAAAACCAGAACAGCCATCACATAAATGACAGCTCAACGAGAAGAAGTTCCAGAAGACTGCTGGGCCTTGACCCAGGCTAACGTCCCAAACATCTCTTGAGAATTGGCCACAGAAGGGCCTGAAAGTACTCGAGTGTGGAGTAAAACTAAATGTAAATACTTAGAAGTAAACGAGTTACAAAGTGATTTTGTGGGTTTCTTTTTCAATCTTCAGAAGAAAACTGAAAGGAGTTTTTGTTTGGTTTAATAATAATAATAATAATAATAATAATAATAATAATAATAATAATAATAATATAATAATAATAATAATAATAATAACACTGTTAAGGAGCCTATTTGTCTCACTTGTAGAGTGGTAGTTGATAACTCTAGGATTGATTCCTAACGGAGGTAAAAATTATATGTTCACTATTGCACGTGTCATTTTGTGCTGATTTCTATCTTATTAACTAAGAATAGTGATTCGAATGAAATATTTTCAAACGAATAACTGTTTACTAGCAAATTTGGGCGAAGATTGCGGGTATCTCTGGTGCGCATCCTACCCAGGTAAGTCTCTGGTTACTATTTGATTATATGGTTTCTGGTTTACTATAACCTAAAGGACATATTTGGTACTCCCTTGGCGCCAAGTTCGATACCGATGTGGGGAAGAAATTTATTAATAACGCTGTTTTTCACCTGAAATCTATTTGTAATTCATGTGTAATTCCTATCATCATATGACACCCATTTCATTTCAGATGTAAAGTGAAATACACGATTTTTCTTTCTTCGGCTCTTAAATGTTCCAGTAAAGAACATTTCGAATGTTACCGCTGTAAACCAAGAAGACAATGTCCCTTTTCAATTCTTTATAATTGACGCTTATAATAAGAGAGATTTTCCTTTTGTCTGCGCTAGAATGGCCTTCTAGACTACCAAATAATCTTAGAAATTATATTTAAAAAGGAAAAAAAAAAGAAACAGGAAACTAAAGACCCATTTTTGCCTAACAGAAAAAATCATTGAATTATGATGCAATTGGGATATTCAATTTGTGAGAATTGAGATTAAAATAGTATTAACGAATTTTAGTATTTTCTGTTTCTCCTTATCACAAAAACCTTAGCTTATTTCATTTTGGTGAATATAAGCAAAATTTTGTATTCGTCACATATTTTCTGGAATATTGAAAAGTCGGAGTGATATCCGTAATATTTTTCCTTTCAGTGTATCCGAGAGAAACAAATCTCCAGAGTTCAGTGAACATTCATGCAAAAACTTTTATTTTTTTTCTCAGGGAATTTTTTTTCCAGTTTCCAACAGAGGTCCAAACATATATTTTGAAACGGAACTGGGGAAAAAATGAACACCCTTTCACTCCTGACCGTCATTCCATTAAGTACTAATGAAATGGGCTCTGGGTATGATTGACGTTCGCTTCCTTGCAAATTGGAAAAAGTGATGAGCTAAGTGAACGATTTTACTTCCTTTTATATGGAAATGAACCTACATATATAACTCTCTCTTTATCCCTCCCTGCCTCTCTCTCTCTCTCTCTCTCTCTCTCTCTCTCTCTCTCGTCATCTGCTTCCATCTCTCTCTCTTCTCTTCTCTTTATATATATAATTATATATATATATATATTAATATGTTATAATAATATATAATTATGTCTATATATTGTATATATAATTATATAATATATATATATATATATATATATATATATATATATAATATATTATATATATATATACATATTATATTAATTAATCTATCTATATATTATCTATTATATATATTAATATTACATATATATTATGTATATTATTATTAATCTATATATGTATACTGTAATACATATAATATATTATATTATATATATATATATATATAGATATATATATATTATTATATAATATAAGGTACAGGTAGACCTCAGTGCCTTTTTTTTGGGCCCCCCCCCCCTTCTTAATTTTTCTATTGAACTAATTTCAGGCCGTTACAAATCAAAACCATCCTATCATCAGCCATCTAAAAAATATAGCAAATAAACACGATACTAAAAGAGCACTCACTAAAATAAACCCATCAGAACGAAATATCAAGAATTAAAATTGTGCAGTACCGTTTAACCTACAAAAACAAGATTCGATTCAAGACAGGAATAAAAGGCAATTACAAAGAATGTTACATAAGTTATACAAAATAAAAAAACAAAGCAACTCAGCTGACCTTTCATTATTAAAGGGTGATGGTTTTTCTCTGATGGTCTACAATGTTTCAATTGTGGTTAGTTCCACATCACTAGACTGACTGGCTAATATACTAGATAAAGAATCTACAGTCAGAGGATGGGAATGCTCACAAATGGCACTAAATGCTTGTTTGTTAATTAGCGTTTTTGTTCTAATTGATTGGCCTAGGTGTTCAAAGGCACGGACCCGAAACTGGCGTTATGATTTTTCCATATAATTTTGAACTTGAAAAACCTTTGTAGTACATTTTTTAGGCCTGAATATAACTCTGAGATTGACTTGAAGGTAAAATTCCAGTAGTAATCTAAGATAGTCTGTTTCTCAAAGAAAAACTGCTTTTACCCATGTAAGGTAAGGAAAAATAAAAAATGGATTTTGGGAGACGTTGGCTTCTTAGATTTTGGAGCTGTTTACCAATATGTGTCAATGAATTTCTGCACCGAATCCATTATGAATAAGAATATCCTTGATACAAGAAAATTCAAAATATACGCTGAAATAATCGGAACACATGAGAAATGCCTATCCACTAAAGTTTTCACTAAATTTCCCTTAAAATCAATGAGTATAAAAGATGGAAATTTGGTTGAGCCCTGTGAAAGTTGGTTTTCTATACACCTCTGGTTGAAACTCATCTTCTTTAAGGCTTACGAGACCATCCAGAAAGACCAACTCTCCATTCAGAGAGCTGAAAAAAGTCATGAATGACCCCATATCCTGAGAATGTGCAGGGCTGGAGAGTAGGGGAGACGATCGTCGTCCCTATAGGATAATAGATAGGACGAGGGAGGATGATTGCAGCTGGACAAGAAAGAAAGGTTAGAAAGAAACTATTGAGCCATTACATTCCTCCCATTTCGCCATTTTACTTTCTTGGAGGGAAATATACTAATAATGCTTTGGGAAGAAATGTCTCGTCAAGGAGACACACGAAGTCATTAAAAAATTAGTAATTGTTGTAGCGTAGTCATGGGATAATTTTGTCGACTTCTGTCAGCCTGGATATCTCCCCCAGCATAAATATATATATATATATATATATATATATATATATATATATATATATCACAATTCTACGGAAATTAAGGTAGCGAGATCGGCTCACTGTAGACTGGTTTGAAGGATCGGAATACTCGGTCCCGGTGGAAATAAATCAACGGGTATTTGATGAATTCCTGAGTCACTCATTTACAAGAGTCCACTGCCCACAGCTGAGCAAATGGTAGGGCATCTGCAAATAGATTGCATCACTTCATATATACGCTGGCTACAAACGTGGCAGGGATCGGGGACTACTACGATAAAATTAAACATAATAACTTTTTCTGGAGTTACACTACCAAGCAATCACAAGGGTGTAGGGTAAGGGCTAAGACAACTAGATTTCGTTTTACTTCCCAGTAACAATACCGACAATATGCACAATGGGAACACTTACTAATTCAGATAGCACAATGGGAGGAACTTTACAGCATCACAGAACGAAAGAGGGGAGCACCTACGTGGTACATTGACTGGGAGGCGTCATGTTTTGGGGGAACTAAGGCCCCTTTGTTGCTTGTAGCCATGAAATTGAAAATAAAGTGATTGACTACCTGGGCCATTACCTTCACACTTTACCTGATAGCCTGGGTTCGTCTGTCTTCAATGGTGGCATTGATAAGGGAAAAACGCCAAGGAGAGAGTCAATGAATTCATGGAAGCAATCTGAAGGAGATAGGGGAGGGGGGAGCACTTTGCTCAAGGGGGAACACCGTGGTCTAAGATGGGGAGTCGATGTTTAAGGCCTTTTCTTCATCTGCAACCCTTCTTATAATCTCAGTCCTAGTCCTGATTCAGATCTATCTGGTAGGTGATAGGTGTTCTGTTGTAATCCTCTGGCCTCGTTGCTCTCCAAATTCTTCATGACTCACACGTGGTTGGGGCAGCTGGCTTATTTCTTGGGCTTTCAGGGCCTGTGAAATTAAATGGCCAAAGGCAGTCGTTTCGGAAGGAACAGCTTTGAGTCACAGAGAGATCTTTTATAGAGGAAGTGGGAGAATCATAGAGTGGCTACTGTGTTGTGGATTTATATGAATATTTTATATTATTTAAGCTTGAGAATGTTTATGATTTAGAACACCTCTCCAATCTAGAGATCATTTCAACCAGGCACGAACAAACATCAACTAGGGAAAATAACTCTTCTTTCCACATCATGATTGATATCATAACTATGTGGACATAAAACTACAATTTTTACTTATCAAATTATTTTACTTTCTTTCCAGAGTGTGATGGTAATTGCTTCATAGCAAAGGAAGATGAAGGAAAGGAGAACGCATTTTCGAGAAGTTCGGCAGTAAGGAGGTTTTCGCGCCCGTGTTGGAGGCGTCTTTTCCTCGCGGCTGTTCTAGGCGTGTTGTGGAGCGCAAAAACGCGTCAATGTTACGTGAGAAACGCCGCGATTTCTACTGCAATACATCGTCTAGATTCATCTAGGGAGTCCTAGTAAACTCGGGAGTGTGTAACACTCACCGTTGGCTCCACCCCCTGAGTGCCGTATAAATACGACGAACGAACTTTGGAGAGCAGTGATTGTAGAAGGAAGAGATCGTAAAAGAGAGAGATCACCAGTTAGTAAGAGCCACAGATCAGATTATCAGTGAGAGATCAGCAGCAGTGATCGTCAGAGATAGACTAGAGACGAAGGAACCGACTAAGTCTCAATCAAAAGAAGAGTTGGTCGAGAGTTGGTTGGATATTGGTCTAGTCATTTTCAGGATTGGACGGCCAAGTTGTCTCTACGTTGAGCAGACTTCGGAGAAGAAAAGGGAAGAGGTCCTGCCTTACAAATAGACTAGTTTCTGCAATACGGAGTCAAGAGGATGACTGCAATTGCCGCTCTACATTTATGAAGCCAGCGCGTCGAATCGCCAAATAAAGTAGCAAGTATTTGAATTGGCTCACTGTTCCCCCAGTTCATGCAGTGTAAGATTCTATCTTTATGTAAATAGGAGATACCATTCTGCATTTACCTTTGTTAGTAAGCTTGTAAATAAACCTTTGTTGTGTTAGTGTTTCTTTCTATATTCGTATCCCCAGTTCCAACTGTTTGTGTTGATATATTTTTTTTTTTTTATTTATTTCATATCGAACCTGAAGCAGACCTCCCTCAGAGGCCGTAACGTTGTATCCACCCTTGGCAAGGATATTTCGACACCGTAACATTGTCTCTGAGATCTACAGAGTCCGTAACATTGTGGCGACCTTGCCAGGATATTTCGACACCGTAACATTGTCTCTGAGATCTCAGAGTCCATAAAATTGTGGCGACCTTGCCTAGGCTATCAACACTTTAACAGTTTGAAACAGGGAGGATATAGAAAGAATCAGAATGTGTGAGATGGTGAAAGAGTTTATTGAGTCGGGTAGGCTACTAGGTCTAGAGGGGAATGATCTCCGTGAGTATGTTGAGAAGAAAGAGAGAAGTATGAGAGAGAAGTAATGAAAATGCAGCAAGACAGAGAAGCAATAAAAATACAGCAAGAGAGAGAGGCAATGAAAATGCAGCAAGTGAGTGAGATGTTGGTAATGCAGCAGGAAGAGAGAGAGAAAGAGCGTATGCATGAGCAGGAAGAGAGAGAGAAGGAACGTAAGCATGAGTTCGAAATTACGTGGTTAAGACAAAGTACTCGTAACAGTCGGACAGGCGAAAACGAAAACGAAACTGATAGGTTAGGCATGAGTGCAGTGTTGAAATTAGTACCAAAGTTTGATGAGGAAGATGTTACGACATATTTCATGTGTTTTGAGAAGTTAATGGAACGAGTAGGTTCTCCTAAAGAAACGTGGACTTTGAGTGGTAGGGCACTTACTGTGTATAGTTGCATGTCTAAGGAGGAATGTGATAATTATGATATCGTGAAAGAAACTGTTCTTATCCCATATAGAAATTTGAGAAAGGATGAAAATGTTATGTATGTAGAATACAGTAAGAAGTTAGATAGACTGTTTTTTATTGGTTAACTTCTGCTAAGGTTGAGGATTTTGATAGTTTGAAGAACTTAGTGTTGTTAGAACACTTCAAAGATAACGTATCCCCTGAGATTAAGCTTTATATAGAGGATAGGCGAGAAGTATCTTTTGCAGGAGCAACTAGGCTAGCTAAACGAATATAGTCTAACTCATAATTTGAGTGTTAGTAAGAAACGAAATGATCCTTCGTCTGGTAGAGTACAAAGCAGTAAAAGTTTCAGTCCTAGTAATAGCAATGCGAGTAAAAGTGACTATTCCTGTTATACATGCGGAAAACCTGGTCATACGTCTAAGGTTTGTAAGAGTAGAATGGCATATAGTGGCTCTGAATTAACTTGTTTCCAATGAAATGGGAAAGGGCATTTAGCGAGGAATTGTGCAGTAGAAAGGAAGGACGGTAAGAAACCAGTGTCTCTAGTTAACCTTTCGTCAAATAGGGATGATGTGATGAGAGAAACTAGGAAAGTTTTTGGTGAATTTCTGTCGGAAGGCGTAGTTTCCTCTCTTGGAGGAGTAGATTCGAGAGAAGTGGTCTTGCTTCGAGACACAGGGGTCGCTGTATCACTGATAAGGAGTGAGTGTGTGCCGAACAGGGCAGAAATCAATATGGAAGAGAAAGTTATGTTAGGTGGATTTCCTAACACTTGTGTTCTTTGTCCTTTGTTGAAGTTGAATTTAGAAAGTCAGGTAGTGTCATGAGAAGTAAAACTTGCAGTTGTGAACAGTTTGCCCGTTGAAGGCGTTGACATTATTGTTGGTAACAATTTAGCTTTATCCAAGAATGTGAATCCTATTGTGAGGAATAATCCAGTGCCTGAAATGGTAGTAACTAGGTCGGGTTTAGATACAGACGCAGACTACGGTCATAATTTGTTCGTGGATTCGAACGAGTGTAAGTTCGTGGATTCAAATGTGAGTGAGTTCGTGGATTCGAACGTGAGTAAGTTCGTGGATTCGAACGTGTGTAAGTTCATGGATTCGAACGAGTGTGAGTTCGTGGACTCGAACGTGAGTGAGTTCGTGGATTCAAACGAGTGTGATAGAGGTGGCGAGGTTGATCTTGGCATGAGTGTGGCTGAGACACCGGACTATATCGTGGTTGACAGTGGTAGCCAAGGGGAAGGCGTAGCTGTCGAGAGTAACGTAGTAAATGTACCTGTATGTAGTCCTAGTTACAGTGATGAATTAGGCTTTAACATCTTGGATAAGGATGAGCTAGTCAAGTTGCAGAGAGAGGATGAGACACTAACCCAAATTTTGGAATGTGAGCTGGATTATCTTGAGGATGTGTGTAAGGAAACTTTTTGTGTAACCGACGAAGTTTCGTGTTATGTTTGTCCTAAGTCAGGTAGTGAAGGGGGTATCACAGAAAAATTTGTAGTTTCTAGGAAGCTTCATGAATTAATTTTGGAGTTAGCTCACGATGAGCAAGGACATTTAGGAGTAAATAAAACTTTCAGGTCTATTAGTAGGACGTACTTTTGGCCTAAGATGAAAAATTATGTATGTTTTAAGAGTTATGTTTTAAGCTGTCTTGAATATCAAATTGCCGGGAAACCAATTCAAGTAATTCCTGGAGTTCAGTTGTGTAATATTCCCTCAGTAGGCAAATCTTTAGAGAATGAATTTATAAATATGTTCGTACCTTTGCCTAGAAGTAAGGGTAGAGGTGATTGCATAACCAATCTTCAGTATTATAAAAACAACTAAGAGAAGTATGGCAACTTGCGGAGGAGAACGGAAGCGCTTGGCACTTAGCGAAAGAAAACCCGAACGGAAGTCAAGGGGAAACTGAAAGAAGACCTGATCTTAGAGCGAAAGTGAGAAGTTTGTGTGTAAGAGATAAAGTTTTAGTACTAGTACAGAAAGAAGGTTCCTCTTTATCTCATAATTTCGACGGTCGTTTTTCAGTTTTAGAGGAGAAGGGAAATATACATTATAGAATTAATGTGGGTAAGAATAGAGCAAAGGCAGTAAATGTAAATTTGCTTCAGAATTATAAACAACGCCCTGTGCCGTGGCCTCCGCCCATGTAACAGTGTTACTGAGTGAGATTAGTTTTGAGAAAACACAAGAGGTGTTTTAGTATTTATGAGTTTTAATCAGAGTTCAGAAAACGGAAAAAGTAAGAGAGAAGGATAATGTATTAGCTGATAGCTTCTCTAGAGATTTCTCAGAATGAGTAGCCTAGTGACCGTTTTCTGTTTTGCCACTACTGGTTGAGTGAATGAAAAAGTATGGAAGCTTTATGCAGAATTGTTTCCCCGCTGTTTAATTTTTGCTTCTCTTTAGAAAAAAAAATAAAATCAGTTGATTTCATTTTTTTCTCTTTTGGGGGGAGTGTGATGGTAATTGCTTCATAGCAAAGGAAGATGAAGGAAAGGAGAACGCATTTTCGAGAAGTTCGGCAGTAAGGAGGTTTTCGCGCCCGTGTTGGAGGCGTCTTTTCCTCGCGGCTGTTTTGGAATCATCGGGCGTGTTGTGGAGTGCAAAAACGCGTCAATGTTACGTGAGAAACGCCGCGATTTCTGATGCAATACCTCGTCTAGATTCATCTAGGGAGTCCTAGTAAACTCGGGAGTCTGTGACGCTCACCGTAGGCTCCGCCCCCTGAGTGCCATATAAATACGACGAACGAACTTTGGAGAGCAGTGATCGTAGAAGGAAGAGATCGTAAAAGAGAGAGATCACCAGTTAGTAAGAGCCACAGATCAGATTATCAGTGAGAGATCAGCAGCAGTGATCGTCAGAGAGAGACTAGAGACGAAGGAACCGACTAAGTCTCAATCAAAAGAAGAGTTGTTCAAGAGTTGGTTGGATATTGGTCTAGTCATTTTCAGGAGTGGACGACCGAGTTGTCTCTACGTTGAGCAGACTTCGGAGAAGAAAAGGGGAGAGGTCCTGCCTTACAAATAGACTAGTTTCTGCAATATGGAGTCAAGAGGATGACTGCAATTGCCGCTCTACATTTATGAAGCCAGCGTGTTGAATCGCCAAATCAAGTAGCAAGTATTTGAATTGGCTCACTGTTCCCCAGTTCATGCAGTGTAAGATTCTATCTTTTTATGTAAATAGGAGATACCATTCTGCCTTTACCTTTGTTAGTAAGCTTGTAAATAAACCTTTGTTGTGTTAGTGTTTCTTTCTATATTCGTATCCCCAGTTTCAAATGTTTGCATTGATATATATATTTTTTAATTTATTTCATATCGAACCTGGAGCGGACCTCCCTCAGAGGCCGAAACGTTGTGTCGACCCTTGGCCAGGATATTTCGACACCGTAACATTGTCCCTGAGATCTTCAGAGTCCGTAACAAGAGTAACTAGAGCTATTGGTACTTTTTGAGAAGTAATGAGACAATAAAAGTCTAACTTGACTTAATCTAAATGTGAACTAGACAATTCTCAAATTACATAGTCAGAACAACAAATGACTCGGAAAACTATTAACTCACTTTAATTATGATTAACATTAACTGAACAGATAACTACTTTTGAAGAACTAAGAAAACGAAATTGTGACGAACAAAGATAAACTGGAACTCAGATACCTTTAAAATTAAAATAATAGTCACACAAATATCTACTAATAAGTTATAGCAGTTATTTCTTATAAATTATACTAACCTTAAAATATAGGATTAAGAGTGTTAATCTTAATCAATTAATGCTGGCACTATGATAACAATAACTTATGAGGTTTATTACATTTGCATTACAGAATAAGCATTTTCTCCTAAGAGAATATTAGAGTAAATGAAAAGGATAAAATTAATTAAAGGAGTAACCCTCCTCAGAGAATGGATAAAATTATACAAAGTATATATCTCGTCAGAGAACATTGGGAATACACATAATGTACAGACTAGGGAGAAATGCTTAATCAAGCAATTACATTAAATCGAGCTATTAATAGTCTAAGTCTATAAGTATGCCTAGTCTCATATAATATTAGGTGACTAGAGTGCGGCACTCTCATGAGAAGCCTTTGCGCTTTAAGGGGCACACCTTTGAAGGCTGTGTATGCCTCTATACTATTTATTAATGAAGTACTAGTTTATAAGGACAGAATTCTTGGCGAATGGGCTCTACCTAAGCAGACTGGTCACCTGCTGACACAGAGGGAGAGGAGAATGTAACTACGTTCGTTATTAGCTCACAAGCAGGGGTGGCCAACTCTGGGGCTCTTTGCTAGGCCACACCATTGGTGGATGGTGGAATCCCTACTGAAATTGGCTCTTCCTCAACTGCTGGCATCAGTAGCAACACAAAACTGGAGGAAATGTGACCTGGTGTTGGAGCTCTATGAAGTAGACTTGATTCTTGTCTTGTCCTCTCCTGGCATAGTGAGAGGATTCCAACGTGGCTAAACTTCCATGATGGTTGGAGTATGGCACTGCCTGGTACCTTCAAGTAGCATTGGGCATGTCGAGGTAGATCTTGAAGTGCCGTAGGATTGGTTGGGAGCTACGTAAGGGTGAGGGCCCTGATACTGTAAAAAGGGGAGGGGGGGGGGGTGACTTAAAGTCTTGGCCTAGCAAGACACCATAACCCCCTGGGATATAAGTACCTACCACTAGAGTAAAAACTTTAGAGTGATGTCGTCATGTGACTCTCAACCAGATGGTAGACAGGAACTGCTTAACATGGTTTAGTTGTCAAATGCTCAGACTTGGTGAGCAGGGTAGTGACCATTGGGAGGTGCAACAAGTATGGGGCCCTGAGCTGGAGGGCCTAAGGTTGACCATCCATGAACTCTTCTGCAGATAGTGGGTGTTGTAGGTGTCCGACCACTTACAGCACTCCAAAATGGTTTTTAACAAGAAGTCCTCTAGTTGAAAAAGTTCTAAGACCTCCTAGACGAATGTTGCATTGGAGGCCTTCATCTATCTCTGGAGTGTTGGCATCTTCTTGGCCACCCACTCTGTCCAAGTTTGGTTAGCCTCCTTGAGCATGCTCCTCCACTTCTGCCTCCACTGGACTGGGGTCAGCTTGTAAGCCCCAAGGATTGCCTTTTGAATAAGGGCAAGGTCCCCTAGCTTGGGGTGCAATAATGCCCTTTGCCAACATGACGCTTGCTCAGGAGGAGGGCCATTTCCTGAGGGGTAGGATTCAAATTTTCAAAGACACCTGCTCAACATGATCAAGCCAGGTTTTGGGTTCGCTATTGTCCACAGCCATAATGAGGGTTCCCATGCTGTGGTGGTGAGAATGAGAGGGAGGGATCACAGGTGGCATTGCACTTGGGGATGCCATAGCCAACTGATGTGCTCTTTCTGCGGCTTCTCTTTTCTTCTGGTCTACTCTCTCTGCAGCTTCTCTACTCTTTTGGGCTACTCTTTCCACAGATTCTCTTCTCTCTAGGGCTTATCTCTCCGCAGCTTCTCTTCTCTCTAGGGCTTATCTCTCTGCAACTTCTCTTCTCTCTTGGGCTTCTCTCTCCACAGCTTCTCTTCTCTATAGGGCTTATCTCTCCACAGCTTCTCTTCTCTCTTGGGATCCTCTCTCCACAGCTTCTCTTCTCTCTTGGGCTTCTCTTTCCGCAGCTTCTCTTCTCTCTTGGGTGGCTTCCCAGTTGATTAGTTTTGTGTTCCCCAACTCCAATTCTTTTCCAGCCACAGCGACGGCCATAACCCCGTTCACTGCTGCATTGCTGGGCATTTTGACCGGAGTGAATGCTAGCAGCACTAGCCTGAAGAGTTAGTTATAGGCACAGCTGTGTAGACTGAAAAAATAGATGGCATCCTGAAATGATAATTCAGGTGCCAATAAAACGTTGATTTATCTTAGAAATTTTGTGTTAAACGTGTGGTCGGGCGGGATAAACATCACCAGTAGCAGGCGTATACTGAAAAAATATGTGGATTCCCGAAGTGGGAATTAAGACATCCATAAGATGTAAATTTATCAAAGGAACCGTGAATTACATGCAGCGGAAAGGCAGAATAAAAACGTTGCCAATTGTGGGCGTACATTGAAAATATACGGATTCCCGAAGATGGAATTCAGACATCCATAAGACGTAAATTGATCACATGAATTGTTAATTAAATGGGGCGAAAAGGCAAGATAACATGCTGCCAGTCACAGGCGCACGCACAGTCGTATAAACTGAAAATAAAAATAATAGGTGGATTCCTGAAAGGGGAATCTTACGTCGTTCAGATAGTAATGGCAGTGAATGACTGGTAAACAAAAAACAATTGCAATCCCAGTATGGGGTTGCACGCACACAAAATGGAGTGGAATAAAAATTAATACAATTCCTGAAGTTAATATATCTCCCACCTGCAACACGGGCCTACAGATTTCAGGCTTAGACCATTGTGAAGTGGTAGGCCTGTGGGGTGTTGATAAACAATAATAACAAATGTTAAAATAATCAAAATGAGGGATATTAGTGTCTAATCCACAGTTTTCGAGAGTACTGTGATGAATAGTGACCCTCCTGAAGCCTTGTATGTCCAAGTTTAGCCCCAACAGGTTATGGGGTATGTGAGAAGAACTATCTTGACAGGAGAGAGAGAGAGAGAGAGAGAGAGAGAGAGAGAGAGAGAGAGAGAGAGAGAGAGAGCTGAATATGAAGAAAGAGCTGTCTAAAATTCAGTTATCAAAGAAAACGCTGAGGAAGTATTTGTTGTAATATGTAGTAACATTATTCGATCAATATGATGATGGATTTGGTCAATTTTTCGTCAGAGATGCCTCGGAACTTTGCAGCCGAATTAAGCTAGTTTTATAACAAATTTGTGTGACTGTTTTGTGTTTTAGTGCAAAGAGATTATTAAGAATCCTTTGTGAAATGTAACTCTGTAACATTTTGTGATATACGTTATTAATCCAGATTAAGCATTGTTTTGAAACAATTATACCAGTCACCACCGATGTCCCTTTAGATGAAGAGAGACCCTCAAAACTAGCTGTTAGACACCCAGAAAGGAAGAGAATCTTAGAGTTATCTTCTTTAACCCCAGGCAGCTATAAAGGAGTTGAAGTTCAATGGTAGGCTCTCAGGTTTATGTTCATGAGACAACCCCATTTGCATAACACAGAAATATTCCGAAAGTCTTGTCCGAAGGCTTCAATTACCATAGCACTCGACATATAAAAAAAATATAATATGCATCATGGCTAAATTTCCTCAGTGTCATCTACAGTTGTATTTGTACACGTATTTTTGGGAGGAAATGCATAGATTGCTCTATTTTATTATCTGGTGGATCTCATTTACTGGAATATGTTTGTCCTTAGTTTCCGAGCCTTCTAAACCTTTCGGATGATAATGAGTTCCTGTGAACCATGATGACTGGAGAGACATAGTAATCAACGAGGAAGACCTAGGAATTAAGTTAAATACACGAAAACGAATTCATTGCTCTTATTTGGTATCTAGTTTAGAGAATGTATATAACGATGAACAAATAAACAAAAATAAAATAAATATAAAATAAAATAAATTTTTTTTACTCATCTCAGGCAACGCGCCAGAGTCAAAATGCTTCTTCATAAAGCCATATAAAAATGACATAGCAGGGACCAACTAATATAAATCCTCACCAAAGCAACAATGGAAGATCAAATGAAAACTCAGACGAATTAAAAGATCTCAGTAAAATTCTGATGAAAAGCCCATCTCAAGATATTTTTGTTAGTCAAATGAAATTGTAGATTTTTCTCCAAAAAGGTGTTATTTCAAGAGCTCTAACACTTTTCGACCTTCCAGCACTCACTTTAAAGCATTATAAAACACAAATCCTACAGCAGAATATGAAAGGCTTCCATTTATGTTTCAGGGTCTCAGGGTTTAAACAGAATTCTTTTTTTTTTTTACGAAAATTATCAAAGGATCTAGAGACTGAAGATATATGCTGATGACAAGCGAAAAAAGAATAGGAACATTTGGTGGCGGGTAATTTCCTTAACAGGAAGGAAAAGACCGGTTGAATGAATGACCAATTAGCGCATTGCAATTAGAGAACACAGAGAGGAAACTATTCACACTTTACATGCTGAAGATTTGGTTTCAAGTTCAGTTTGCTGCAGATTTCGACATTTTAGAGGTTCTGTATTCCTTCAAGATGAAATATTTTTTGGTTAAAATGTAGCTAAAGCCTCACTTTTGTGTTTTAGTTTTCGTTTTACCAGTGAATTTCTTGTGTCTTAGTACTTCCCATTTTAAATTTAGGTTATTTAAAATCTGCATTTTGCCTTATTTTCTTAATTTGGATTAATGATAATTTAAACTTCTTTATAATCTTTTTTTATTAATTGTTGGCTGCATTATTATGAATTCTATTCTAAGACTGATAATGTTATTATCATTATAATTCGTAGATTCATATCCAGTGACAGTGTTAGTCGAAACATGTCCCAATAAAGTTGTGAAAAGTGCAGTTTCGGGTTTTGGCCTTGGTGGCCTTATTGATATGCAGATGGCGCTTCCCTGCCGGTGTATGTATTGCTCTCTCTCTCTCTCTTTCTCTCTCTCCCTCTCTCTCTCTCTCTCTCTCTCTCTCTCTCTCTCTCTCTCTCTCTCTGTATATATATATATATATATATATATATATATATATATATATATATATATATATATATATATATATAATATATATATATATATATATGTGTGTGTGTGTGTGTGTGTGTGTTGTGTGTTTGTGTGTGTGCCATAAATACCGTTTAATATCTAATTCGCTACATCCAAAAGTAAATAGAGATACGAAGTGATTCGACCCACGCAGGATTCGAGCAGATGCAGGTTTAGAAACAGCGATAGACAGGGATTCAAACTACCCACCTGTCACAACGTATGTGAAGTGATGTCGAATTCAGATTCTGTACTGAGAACTGTATATTAGACGATATTTGTGGTGTAATATCCGTGTATGTGAAAAAAAAAATGCGAAGCCTGGATAGATGACAAAACTGCACAATTAGCCAAATACTGCAAAGTAATACTCATTATTTATATTTTTTCTCATAATCGTTTTCCTTTAGTTCTGAATGTTTATAATGAAGATTCAATCAAATGCTAGATGTCAATGCAAGTTGCGAAAGATTTTTTTTTATGGATGTAGGATACAATGATGCTGTCACCTTTCATCGCTGAATTACAGAGGAACGCGTTTACTCATATGTAGGGAATGGCTAAATACCCAATACCTTTTCTGTATGTTTATGTTATTATTATTGTTGTCGCTGAGCGTGTTGTGTAAGGAACTGGTTTACTAAACCTAAGAAAGATAGGGTCCTTTTTATGGGGTGGGATTGGGTACCGGGGTCCTTCAAGATAACAGGATTTAACCATTAACTAGACAATAATAGCTGACAAAGATGCTCTCTCTTTAGTGTAGCCACATTTCTGTTGACGGTAAAGTTTATCTCGTGTAAGTTAAAGTTCAACCTTTGAGGAGCAACACCGAAACTTTCTCTTTTGAGCGTCTGGAGACAAAGGTCCATCGACGCCAGTGGAAAGTTCTCCTGTCTCTCACACAATGCTGTCAGGGTAATTGTCTCTTTGTTCCTCTTATCATTGTTGTCATTAAAAATAGGAATCAAGATTTTGTTTGCTCGTTTATTTTTCTTATTCGTATTTTTTTATCATTAATTCTTTAGGTATTCTAATTCTATTACTATTTTATCCTCATTATTACCTTGAATTTTATTCCCTCTCGTTATCTTACCTGAATAAACATTTTTTTTTATTAATTTCCTAAAGTCACGTCAGAAGATAAAGTGATATCGGAATACGAATGTTTTTCTTCTCGATCTCAGAATTTTGTTGCTATGTTTGGATGGTTTTTTTCAATATTGTCATCCTGATTTATTGTTACAAGTAACAGGTCACTGTAAGGACCAACCTTTCATTTTTCGCTGATTGTGATAAATTTAATGGCTGGGTATCTTGGTGGCAATATTATTCGCATAAAACGTAGTCTACTTTTTATCATATTTCCATAGTTCATTGTAATTGGATTTTTCTTTCATTATTGAAATTAACTTCCAATTAACGCTTTGCAGTGTTCAGTCAAATCTACCCGATTGTTATGACTGTAGACCTACTGGCTAAATATAATGCAGTTCCTTGAAGTGGACAGTTTTGGAAAACAGTAAATATTTTCATCACCATCATTTCATTGACAATTATAAGATAGCATTTATGGAATACTACTGTCTTATGAAAGAATTAACGGTAACCGTATATCATTGACGTCCATTCTGTATTCTAAAGTACATCTTAGTTTAACCAGACCACTGAGCTGATTAACAGCTTTCCTATGGCTTGCCCGAAGGATTAGATATTTTTACGTGGCTAGGAGCAAATTGGTTACCTAGCAACGGGACCTACAGCGCATTATATCGAGAAATGTATATCTAATCATCAGAAATAAATTCCTCAGATTCCACGTTGGCAGAGTGATGAAGCGAGCTTCGGACTATTGAATCGGTAGGCGAGCAGGTTAATCACTCGTCCAATTCAAGGCCTATACTATGTATAGGCCTTGGTCCAATTATAACTATATCTCATACCCTATATAGGAAAAGAAAATACCGAAGATACACTGAAAATCAAACATATTATTTAATATATTTAAGAATGATTTTCACGGCTCTGTGTTACGTAGGTTCCTTTCGGGCAACAAAAAATGTGGAATGGTAGCTGATCATATTGGAGAAGTCTTCGAAATAGAAAGCAAAAGCCACTTGTTACTAAAGGAGGGGCAGGGAAACTTGTTAGTGGGGATTGAACGCTGGCAGGGCACTCGGTCGACCTCCTCCGCCATATCCTCCCCTTTTCCTCCAGCCCCTCACCCCACAGCCTTCAGAATACAACAAAATAATTTCCAGTAATGATTGACTTGTAACACTCCCCTGCCTACATTTCTGAGCCTGTGACAGTGTGACATTCGCTATACGAGCGCAACGTTACAAACGTGATATAAATTCTAGATAGTTTCCAATAGCAAAACGTAGGTAATATGAGTGTGGTGACATGAGATACATTTTTATATCACCAATGTCCAGAGCAATCTATTCTGGAGACAACTGTTGAATGCATAGAAATCACATTACATTAAATCTGACCTGCGTGATATTATCCCTTAGAATTCATATTGATTTATGTATGAAATTTGATCTCAACATTTTTTTTTTTACATGCTTTCAAGCAATTTAGTAAGAATAAGAGAAAGCTTTAATTTTCAATAAAATATTTTCTACAAAGGATCTTTTAGCATAATAATTCAGATGTCAATATTACCAATTTTCACCAGGAGTCAAATTTCAGATATAGCATTTCAATTTACGGTTATTTTGATATGTCAGTGTGTTTATTTTGATCATTAATTTTCACTGGTCATTTATCCCTCTTTGAAGTGGTGGCTTGAGAACCCATAATAATATGGACCATAAACAGAAACCGTAAAAACTACTGTCTTTCATGAAGGCAGCTTTCTTACTGTTAATGTCATTACTATGTCGCTGTAAATAGGTTCTTGTTACTGGAAAAAATATTAATTTAACATTTGTGGTGGGATTTTAATTATCACTTTATTATTAAACGGTTTAGTAGCATTTCCACTCTCTCATATGGAAAAAATTTTCTAGTTGATACT
>NC_087220.1:23952831-23967831 GCF_015104395.2 Macrobrachium nipponense | reverse complement strand
TATGTACGTCCCTGTCTCTGTATATCTTTAAGTTGCTGTGACCATTATTTGGTAATAGGACGAAAGTACTAAGCGTCTTAAATATTTCAGTTTTCCTTCATGGCTGTAAATTTGTATATCGTCAAGCTTATACATTTTCCTTGATTAATGTCATATATATATATATATATATATATATATATATATATATATATATATATATATATATATATATATATATATATATATATATATATATATATATATATATATATATATATATATATATATATATAGATATATATATATATATATATATATATATATATATATATATATATATATATATATATATATATATATAAATATGTGTGTGTGTGTGTGTATGATGTGTGTATGTATGTGTGTTTAAAGAACAGTTTATATGCAGGTATCATACTAAACTCATCGTGGCATCTCGTAATCTGGCAATTCAAATGCTGCCACGCAGTAATGTGTGTTGCGGTCTCACCATCGACATGAGTTCTAATAAAGTCATTGTGGTAAGCGTAAATGCAAAGGGCTTACGCAGCTTATGTAGTTTTTTCGCGCTGGTAGTATTTTGTCAGAAATCTCAGTTTAACCATGCATATATTCAAAATCAATAAAGAAAGTAGACTTGTTTATAAAATATATGAAAAGAAAGATGATTAAAGCGACAATAAAACTAGGGACTCTACTTGCGTGCACTCAACCTTGTCTCTTCAATAAGTTTTTTTTTTCTTCCTCTTCTTCTTCTTCTCTAGGTTTGTTTCCACGTCATTGGTGCTGTAAACAGAAAGTTTCTTCAAGCTTATCAATTCTGGAAGACGTCCTCTTCCAGTTGCTATACCATTTTCTGTATTCTTTTTTTTTTTTTTTTTTTTTTTTTTATTCGGAGATTTTTGTCGGGAAGACTTTTCATCAGCACAGTCGATGGTTTATAAGTTCTTGTCCAGATCGTCTCATGTAATCAGAAGTCGCTAAATGTGAAACTCGAAAGCATGGACTACTTGATGTCTGTGCTCGCACTGAATCATGGTTGAACTTCATACTCCCTTCTGCGACTCACGGAACCTCTACAGATGCCATATCTCACAATTTCTTTGACAATAATTATAAAAATTTACGATAACAGAAGAAATATTGCATTTTCTTGTACGGATCAATGTTTTAGGCTTATTGAGTTGTTTACTAATTACCCTGTAACTACGAAAGTAAGAGCAATTATGACGAAATATTTCGTATACGTATTCTCAATTGCTATATGAAGCTCAATAAATTTTCATGACTTTGCATTTTTCACCTTATACCCCCATATATAAGGGTTCCGGCCGGCATTAAGTGTTGAGTTAGCTTAAAGGTACAGCTAAGCTACAGCTGCATATTATCTCCGGTACAGACAACTGGTTTTGTGAACATCAGATTTAGACATCGAAGAAGCTTTGGGAGCCATTATTTCATTTATTAAAAAAGCTCCTAATTCCGGCATGGGGCAGAGTATTCATGTCAATGAACATGTTTCAACATTAATTTTTTACGACCATTTCGCCCTGAGTATCGTTGCGGGTGTGTAGTTACTTCAGGCTTTCGCATTTCAGCGATACTGATAAACATCAATAGAGGTTTAAACAAACAAGTGTTTGATTGTGCGTGTGTTTGAGAGAGAGAGAGAGAGAGAGAGAGAGAGAGAGAGAGAGAGAGAGAGAGAGAGAGAGATAGAGTATATTCACAACAGCTACTGATGGCCGACCAATGTTTTCATGAAATAGGGGTAAGCCGTACATCTTAGCCGAGGCTCATTTGTCTTCGAAATTGGTTTAGAGCTCTGTATCGCTAATGTTCCAGAAGGCTTGATCTAACTGCACTTTCCTATTTCTTTCATTAGTCCCGTCTTTTCACGGTAGAGTAGTCGAATGAAAAAATAATCATTCTTACACTAGCTCAATGGGCTGATGATGATAATATAAAAAAGTAAATAATGCACTTTCAAGGAAATCCCAGCATACTTGTATGGCAAAAGCAACCTTAAAAAGAACTATCAAAATCATTTTTTGAAAGTAAATATAGTGCAATGTACTCTGAAACTAACTTCTAAGAAAAATAGGCATGAAAGAACACGGTCTTCTTCACTAATATAGTTGCAAGTGGCATGAGGAAAACCTCGGCTAGTTTAGCGTGGCGAAGTCGTCCAAGAATTTGCAAGCGTTGGTTTCATTTCCGCCTGAAAAGATATCAGCGACTTCCCGCCTGTCTCTGTTACAACGAAGGGAGTTTCCCAACAGCGAAGACTTCACACGAAAGGAACGGTACAATGACATCGTCGCTTCCAAGTCGTACAAGTATCATTGCAAAATGTTATATTCTGTCAACTATGACGGTGAGGTGAGAGAGAGAGAGAGAGAGAGAGAGAGAGAGAGAGAGAGAGAGATTTTATTTATTTTATGTAGATTTTTGGCATTATGCCAAGCACTGGCGTAACTGAAGGCATTCAGCGCTGAAAAGGGTGTTACAGGATGAAAACCTCAAAGTAGTTGCACTACGAAACAAACTTTTGTTAGGAGATGGTGCACAGTAAGTTGGAAGAAAGAGAATATGAATGGAGGTACAGTAAGAGGAATGAAAGTAGTTGCAGCTAGGGGCCGAAGGGACGTTGCAAAGAACCTTAAGTAATGCCTACATTGCACCGAATGAGGTGCACTGACGGCACTACCCACCTATGGGGAGAGAGAGACAGAGAGAGAGAGGAGAGAGAGAGAGAGAGAGAGAGAGAGAGAGAGAGAGAGAGAGAGAGAGAGAGAGATAATTTAAGAATTTAAATGTTTGCACTTAGATAACAAGATGTGAATAGTAAGCAATAAAGGCAAAACAAAAAAAATATGGTTTTCTTCTTTGTTGCACTACAAAGGCAGGCAATAAAGTATAGTATATATCCCGTAATCCACAAACAGCACTGGGCGAGGGGTCAACATTTTTAATAGATAATTATTGCAAATTCTGTTGTATATATCTTCGTTACTATTTATAAAAAGAAGGGGAACTATTCCTCCAAATATATTCTTTGTTAACTCCCAGCTGATCTTATTTTATTCCAAGCATTTTTTATGTACTGATACTTGCTTTCAGTTTGGGCATGACTTGTCTTTACTGAAGTATATAACTGACGCAGATTATTCAAATTCATCGGTGAACAAAAGGAAACCGAGAAACCTAAGCTTTTAGACTAGATACCAGTGCAAGAGAGTTTTCATTAGGAAATATGCAACAGCTCCGTAGTGTACAGTAGTGTTACGATCTTTAAGGCTGGAGCAAGTTGTTTCTATCTGTTTCGTTACCGTGACTGTACATTGACGCTATTCGGCGACCAATTAAAAGTTTTGAAGTTTCGAAGAAGATTATTTCTTAGACAAAAACAAAACTGTGTCCCTGAAGTCTGAAAGACCCAACACATCTGACTAAAGTGTGGACTGCTTCACAAATAATACGGAACACAAGAAACCTGTTACGAATGCGTGTCGTTTAGTGAGCGGCAGTTGCCAGTTAAGCTTCACATAATATATATCTATTATTTCAAAGATTTATATATTGGTTATGGGCTGGAGGCAGAGATAGGCGAAGAGTTAAGAAACAATTTAGTAGTGTAAAGCCCAACATTAACAAAAGCTCTGTAACAGAACCAGTGGGAAATTCTATATATTACCCTCACTAAAATGAAAAAAAAAAAAAAAAAATCATGAATATAATTCTAAGAGTAAATTTGGGATCTAAAAGTGAAACTTAGGTGAACTTTGTGTTTCCTATGACACTTTCTTTACTCATTTAATTTACATGAGAGAAAAGTATTTTAAGCTGTACATAAGGATGATCTGAGGGAATGTAAAGATTAAGAACAATTGCTTCTGAGATACAAAGCATCGGAATTGACGTTACACATGTTTTTACCAAATTATTTGTGTACCTTACAATTGGGGAAATGTTTTTATAATATTCAGGTAAACAATAAAAACAAAGCACAGCAAATCGAAGTGATAACAGAAATAAGGGTAACACAGATTATGGAATAAATTATAAGTGTTATTGTATTGAGCTTCCTCTAATTTCGACAAAATACTTTTCAGTAATAATAATAATAATAATAATAATAATAATAATAATAATAATAATAATAATAATAATAATAATAATAATAATAATAATAATAATAATAATAATAATAATAATAATAATTGAAAAATGAAAAAGAAACCCACAAAATCACTTTGTAACTTGTTTACTTCTAAGTATTTACATTTAGTTTTACTCCACACTCGAGTACTTTCAGGCCCTTCTGTGGCCCATTCTAGAGAAAAGTAACAATAATAAACTGCCCTTTTTAAACATACTCATAGAAAGAAAAGAAACAGGATATGAATTCAGCACATATAGAAAGCCCACACATACAAACTCATATATTCATATCTTCTCTTTTCATAGTCATGATATAAAAATAGGGGTTCTAACAGGTTTATTTCTTAGGGCAATGAGAACGTGTGACCCTTGCAAGATAGAGCAAGAAATAAATTACATCAATAAAAGCTTCGATGCATTAGCATACCCGGAATGGTTCCGAAAAAGGGCACTCAACAAAGCTAGAAAAATTTTTTACAGAGCGAATGTAGAGAGTACATGGAATAAAGAAAACAAGAAAATAGTTGCCCTCCCTTTTATGCCTAAAATGAAACAAATCACTTCAAAAATGAAAGAAAGTCAATATAAATTTGTATATACCTTTGATAATACCGTAAAAAACAAAGTATGAAAATAAATTGGAAGGAGAAGACAGTACTACAGATGATGTAGCGGGGGTATACATAATAAATTGCAATAACTGTGGAGACAGATATGTGGGGAATCAGGTAGGGGAATAAGGACTAGAGTCCAAGAAGGGCACTACAGCTTAACTCTCAGGGGAGTGCTATAGCTAGACATTGTTGGGAAAATGACCATAGGATGGATTTCAAAAATAGTAGGCTTATATACAAAAGCAACAAAATTAGTCACAGGAGGGTAGTAGAAGGTGCACTTATCAGAGAGATTAGAGTAATTGAAGGAAACAAAGGTTTTACCTCAGAAGATCCTATAAGCAGAGCTTTGATATTAAAAGAACCTAAGATTAACCCTGCTGACCTGGAAATTAGGTTTCCTACCCAACAGACTTTTGGTGACCACACCCTTACCACAAGGGTGAATCCCATTGACCATCAGCTCAGGATATCAGAGCGACAAGAGGGGATTGGCAACTCTCAAGAAAACCAGAACAGCCATCACATAAATGACAGCTCAACGAGAAGAAGTTCCAGAAGACTGCTGGGCCTTGACCCAGGCTAACATCCCAAACATCTCTTGAGAATGGGCCACAGAAGGGCCTGAAAGTACTCGAGTGTGGAGTAAAACTAAATGTAAATACTTAGAAGTAAACAAGTTACAAAGTGATTTTGTGGGTTTCTTTTTCAATCTTCAGAAGAAAACTGAAAGAAGTTTTTGTTTGGTTTAATAATAATAATAATAATAATAATAATAATAATAATAATAATAATAATAATAATAATAATAATAATAATAATAACACTGTTAAGGAGCCTATTTGTCTCACTTGTAGAGTGGTAGTTGATAACTCTAGGATTGATTCCTAACGGAGGTAAAAATTATATGTTCACTATTGCACGTGTCATTTTGTGCTGATTTCTATCTTATTAACTAAGAATAGTGATTCGAATGAAATACTTTCAAACGAATAACTGTTTACTAGCAAATTTGGGCGAAGATTGCGGGTATCTCTGGTGCGCATCCTACCCAGGTAAGTCTCTGGTTACTATTTGATTATATGGTTTCTGGTTTACTATAACCTAAAGGACATATTTGGTACTCCCTTGGCGCCAAGTTCGATACCGATGTGGGGAAGAAATTTATTAATAACGCTGTTTTTCACCTGACATCTATTTGTAATTCATGTGTAATTCCTATCATCATATGACACCCATTTCATTTCAGATGTAAAGTGAAATACACGATTTTTCTTTCTTCGGCTCTTAAATGTTCCAGTAAAGAACATTTCGAATTTTATACCGCTGTAACTAAGAAGACAATGTCCCTTTTCAATTCTTTATAATTGACGCTTATAATAAGAGAGATTTTCCTTTTGTCTGCGCTAGAATGGCCTTCTAGACTACCAAATAATCTTACAAATTATATTTAAAAAGGAAAAAAAAGAAACAGGAAACTAAAGACCCATTTTTGCCTAACAGAAAAAATAATTGAATTATGATGCAATTGGGATATTCAATTTGTGAGAATTGAGATTAAAACAGTATTAACGAATTTTAGTATTTTCTGTTTCTCCTTATCACAAAAACCTTAGCTTATTTCATTTTGGTGAATATAAGCAAAATTTTGTATTCGTCACATATTTTCTGGAATATTGAAAAGTCGGAGTGATATCCGTAATATTTTTCCTTTCAGTGTATCCGACAGAAACAAATCTCCAGAGTTCAGTGAACATTCATGCAAAAACTTTTATTTTTTTTCTCAGCGGGGGGGAAAAAAAAAAAAAAAACTTTTTTTTTCCAGTTTCCAACAGAGGTCCAAACATATATTTTGAAACGGAACTGGGGAAAAAATGAACACCCTTTCACTCCTGACCGTCATTCCATTAAGTACTAATGAAATGGGCTCTGGGTATGATTGACGTTCGCTTCCTTGCAAATTGGAAAAAGTGATGAGCTAAGTGAACGATTTTACTTCCTTTTATATGGAAATGAACCTACTATATACTCTCTCTAACTCCCTCCCTCTCCTCTCTCTCTCTCTCTCTCTCTCTCGCTCTCTCTCCTCTCTCCGCTCCGTCTCATCATCTCTTTCTCTCTCTCTCTCTGTATATATATATATATAATATATATATATATATTATATATTATATATATATATATATATATATATATATATATATATATATATATATATATATATAAGGTACAGGTAGACCAGTGCTTGGCTAAATATTTTCTATTGAAACTAATTTCAGGCCGTTACACAGCCTATCATCAGCCATCTAAAAAATATAGCAAATAAACACGATACTAAAAGAGCACTCACTAAAATAAACCCATCAGAACTAAATATCAAGAATTAAAATTGTGCAGTACCGTTTAACCTACAAAAACAAGATTCGATTCAAGACAGGAATAAAAGGCAAATGCAAAGAATGTTACATAAGTTAAACAAAATAAAAAACAAAGCAACTCAGCTGAACTTTCATTATTAAAGGGTGATGGTTTTTCTCTGATGGTCTACAATGTTTCAATTGTGGTTAGTTCCACATCACTAGACTGACTGGCTAATATACTAGATAAAGAATCTACAGTCAGAGGATGGGAATGCTCACAAATGGCACTAAATGCTTGTTTGTTAATTAGCCTTTTTGTTCTAATTGATTGGCCTAGGTGTTCAAAGGCACGGACCCGAAACTGGCGTTATGATTTTTCCATATAATTTTGAACTTGAAAAACCTTTGTAGTACATTTTTTAGGCCTGAATATAACTCTGAGATTGACTTGAAGGTAAAATTCCAGTAGTAATCTAAGATAGTCTGTTTCTCAAAGAAAAACTGGTTTTACCCATGTAAGGTAAGGAAAAATAAACAATGGATTTATTTACTGTCACTTTTGGGAGACGTTGGCTTCTTAGATTTTGGAGCTGTTTACCAATATGTGTCAATGAATTTCTGCACCGAATCCATTATGAATAAGAATATCCTTGATACAAGAAAATTCAAAATGAACGCTAAAATAATCGGAACAAATCAGAAATGCCTATTCACTAAAGTTTTCACTAAGTTTCCCTAAAAATCAATGAGTTTAACAGATGGAAATTTGGTTGAGTCTTGTGAAAGTTGGCTTTCTATACACCTCAGATTGAAGCTCACCTTCTTTAAGGCTTACGAGACCATCCAGAAAGGCCAGCTTTCCATTCAGAGAGCTAAAAAAGGACATGAATGACCCCATATCCTGAGAATGTACAGGGCTGGAGAGTAGGGGAGACGATCGTCGTCCCTATAAGATAATAGAAAGGACGAGGGAGGATGATTGCAGCTGGACAGGAAAGAAACGTTAGGAAGAAACTATTGGGCCATTACATTCATCCCATTTCGCCATTTTCCTTTCTTGGAGGGAAATATACTAATGATATTTTGGGAAGAAGTGTCTCGTGAAGGGGATAAATGAAGCCATTAAAAAAAAGAATAATTGTTGTAGCTTAGTCATGGGATAATTTTGTCGACTTCTATCTGTCAGTCCGTCTATCCCTCCCACCACACACACACACACACACACACACACACACACACATATATATATATAATATATATATATATATATATATATATATATATATATATATATATATGATATATCATTCAAGCTACAAATGTCCTTTAATATCTAAATTCACTTTACTCCCAAATGATATATGTACCGAAGGGGAATTTTTTTTAGTTGATAATAATTTCGTCCCCCCATGGGATCGAACCACCGTCCAAGTGACGGGGACGAAATCAGGACAGTCACTGACTGTCCTGATTTCGTCCCCGTCCACTTGGACGGTGGTTCGATCCCATGGGGGGACGAAATTATTATCAACTAAAAAATTCCCCTTCGGTACATATATCATTTGGGAGGTAAAAGTGAATTTAGATATTAAAGGACATTTGTAGCTTGAATTGATATATAAATGGATCACGGTTCGATGTGATAATTATTCATATATAATATATATATATATAATATATATATATATATATATATATATATATATATATATATTATATATATATATATAATATTATTTTGTTTGTTGTTCCTTCTTAAAGTACAGCGGATCTGAATTGGGATTTTTAAAGGCAAAAATGACTCGAGGAACCATAATAAAAATGAAAAAAAAAAAATGAAAGATTATGGCTTGTGACCGATTTCAGACGGAAGAATATATTTCACTAGTCTACGGAAATTAAGGTTGCGAGATCAGCTCACTGTAGACTGGTTTGGAGGATCGGAATACTCGGTTCCGGTGGAGATAAAACAACGGATATTTGATGAATTCCTGAGTCACTCATTTACAAGAGTCCACTGCCCACAACTAGGCAAATGGTAGGGCATCTGCAAACAGATTGCATCACACCATAAATACGCTGACTACAAACGTGGCAGGAATCGGGAACTGCTACGATAAAATTAAACATAATTCCTTTTTCTGGAGTTACACAGGGGTGTAGGGTAAGGGCTAAGATAAGTAGATTTCTTTTTACGTCCCAGTAACAATACCAACACTATTCACAATGGGAACACTTACTTATTCAGATAGCACAATGGGAGGAACTTTACAGCATCACAGAACGAAAGAGGAGAGCACGTTCGTGGTACATTTACTGGAAGTGATGTTTAGGGGGAACTAAGGCCCTTATGTTGCTTGTAGCCATGAAATTGAAAATAAAGTGATCGACTACCTGGGCCATTACCTTCACACTTTACCTGATAGCCTGGTTCGTCTCTCTTCAACGGTCGCATTGATAGGGGTAAAACACCATGGAGAGAGTCAATGAACACATGAAGCAATCTCATGGAGATAGGGGAGGTGGGGAGCGCTCTGCTCAAGTGGGACCACCGTGGTCTAAGATGGGGAGTTGATGTTTAAGGCCTTTTCTTCATCTGCGACCCTTCTTATAATCTCGGTCCTAGTCCTAATTCGGATCTATCCGGTAGGTGGCAGCAGTTCCGTTGTAATCCCCTGGCCTCGTGGCTTTCCAGATTCTGCATGGCTCACACGTGGTTGGAACCAGCTGGCTAATATCTTGGGTTTTCAGATCCTGTGATATGAAATGTCCAAGCCAGTCTTTTCGGAAGGAACCACTTTGAGTCACACAGAGATCTTTTATAGAGGAATTGGGAGAATCGTAGAGTGGCTACTATTTTATGAATTTATATGAATATTTTATATTATTTAAACATTGCAAGTTTATGATTTAGATCACCTCTCCAATCTAGAGATCATTTCAACCAGGCGTGAGCAAACCTCAACAAGAGAAAATAACTCTTCCACTCCACGATATATCATAACTTAAAATTGATTATGCGGATATAAAACTGCAATTTTGACTTATTAAATTATTCTATTTTCTTTGTAGAGTAGCTAGAGCTATAGATACTTTTTGAGAAGTAATGAGACAATAAAAGTCTAATTTGAATTAATCTAAATGTGATCTAGTCAATTCTAAAATTACAAAGTCAGAACAGCAAATGACTCGGAAAACTATCAACTCACTTTAATTATGATTAACATTAACTGAACACATAACAAAACTTCACAATTAGCCAAATACTGCAGAGTAATACTCATTTATAACTGCACATCTATTCTATCAAGTGTAATCAAGTAATTCATTATTTATATTTTTTCTTGTAATCGTTTTCCTATGCTTCTGAATGTTTATAATGGAGATTCAATTAAATGCAAGATGTCAACGCTAGACAGGAAAACGAAAACATAAATTTTTTCCTTTCAAGTTGTCAAAGGAATATTTTTATGGACGTAGGATATAATGCTGTTTTCACCTTTCATCGCTGAATTACAGAGGAACGTGTTTACTCATATGTCTGGAAATGCTAAACACCCAATACATTTTCTGGATGCTTTTTTGTTGTTACTGTTGTTGCTGAGTGTGTTGAGTAAGAACTGTTTCCTAAATTTAAGAAAGCTAGGGTGGGGTGGGATTGGGTATTTGGGTTCTTCAAGATAACAGGATTAACCATTAACTAGACAATAATAGCTGACAAAGATGCTCTCTCTTTAGTGTAGCCACATTTCTGTTGACGGTAAAGTTTATCTCTTCTAAGATAAAGTTCAAACTTTGAGGAGCAGCACCGAAACTTTCTCTTTTGAGCGTCTGGAGACAAAGGTCCATCGACGCCAGCAAAATTCATTAAGAACTTCAGCAAAGTGGAAAGTTCTTCTGTCTCTCACGCCGTGATGTCAGGGTAATCGTCTCCTTATTCTTCTTGGCATTGTTGTTATTAACATTCGGAACCAAGATTTTGGTTACTCTTATTTTTCTTGTTCGTATTTTTCTACCAACAATTCGTTAGATATCCTTATTCTTTTTTTATCTAATACTAAGCATTACTACATAAATCTTATTACATTTCGTTATCTTAACTGAATAAAACAGTTCTTTTTATTAATTTCCCAAAGTCACATCAGAAGATAGAGTGAAATCGGAATGTGAATGTTTTTCTTCTCGATCTCAGAATTTTGTTGCTTTATTTGGATGGTATTGTTTCAATATTGTCATCCTGATTTATGTTTAAAAGTAACGGATCACTGTAAGGTCCAACCTCTTATTTTTCTCTGATTGTGATAGATTTAATGACTAGTAACCGAATTCTATCTATTCAACTGGACTTTCCGAGTAATAACTGTTTAGAGAAGGTCGTTTAGATCCTAATTTTTTATTTGTATATATTGCGATAGTTTGAGCGGTTACTTGAAGTGGACGCTTAAGAAAAAGTCTTCATCGCCATCATTTCATTGATAATTACAAAAGATAGTATTAATGGAATACTACTGTCTTAAGGCCTGTCCACACGAGCGGGCCTGATCAGCATGCTCTGGGGTTGGAGGGCAAATTCTGGCAGGCTTACTCGTGAATGTTGTCCACACGGGTGAGGCAATGGAGAGGTGGGCGTACCCGACGATGCCAGTATTGTGTTCAATGCGGTACGATAAACATGGTGCCTACCGCAAAGAAGAAGATAGTGTAGTATGATAATTGCTTTGTGTGACGAAGAAGAGAATATCGTGCAAAGAATGGCTCGGTAAAAGAAATGTATATGGTTGACGTACGTCAGCCAGGGTCGAAGTTCAAGCCATCGGGCACCACCATGGTGATTTTGCTACAAGACCCATCGGGCAATTTGACGGTTTGCCCGTCAAGCGTGCCCGTTAGAGGGGAAGTCCGCCGATCAGGCTCGATCGAGTGGACAGGCCTTTATGAAAGAATTAACGCTAACCGTAGAACACTTGACTTTCATTTTGTATTACACTAACGCCAGAAGTAATCCCCTATTTCGACAAAAAAGAAGTAATAACCGAAGATATACAAAAGATCAAACATATAATACTAACCTATCTTCAGAGTACTGATAAAAGTGGTAGAAATTCGTCATGTATATGGTAGTGGGACAGTACAACGAACATACAAACTGGTCACTTACCAGATATATGTATTATCAAAAACCCCATTAACCTCTTAACCTCTTTTTGCAAAAAAAGAAAAAAAAATGATAAGGATAACAGCTTAAGTTTAAAATGAAAAAGAATTGGTGAAAAGAGAACATGCATTACCTAAAGCCCCACCCAGCCCCAACCAAAAAAAAAAAAAAAAAAAAAACTAATAAAACATATAATTACTAGAACCAGCCAAATATGCCACAAGACTAGGCAGTGAATCAGGAAGTAGAGCACACTAAGGACAAACTGTTTGACGCTCTAAGCAGAAGGCAGTTGAACGCTAACGATTATATGATAGGAGTGGTTTGACATATATAGATTTCAAAATAAAATTAATGTTTCATCAGCGACTTGCGTTATAATTTCAAAGCTATCGTGAGACTACATTAAATTAGCATGTGATATAACTTGGAGAATTCCTTACTGCTCAATATATATTATTTGCATGGCTAATTTCACGGATACAACTGATTAATTGGCAATTGATCTCTTGGAAGACAAAAGACATGTCCCAGCTTGCATCCTAAGTAATTACGTTAATTTTATTAATCAATGAGAAATGCATACCTGCCTTAATTAAAACTCACTTTGTTTTTTAAGAAAAAACACCCATTCTTAATAATATGTTGAGTAAACAGAAGAAAAAAGGTTGAAATTATTCGTGCAAGGAAAGAAGTACATAAGTCAGTTTTAGGTACAGGATAGACAGGAAATAGAGATTTTTTAATTAATACTATATGAACTATTGCTCAGAATATTTGTCAAATTAAATTGTATGAAATAAATATCATGCAAACAAGTTCTAAAAGATTCCACCTCATTGTGAAGATGTATCAATCATAAATGCCAGAAAAAGCTCTAAATAGGAATAGCAGAAGAGGAGAAAGGATGCATTGATCTGGTGATTAGTGCGTTAAAAGTACTATGCCGTGTTTGACTTATAAAGTAAAGTAGTATTGTAATGATGGACTAGAAATATTTTCAGTTCAGAGCATCATTTAACAGGAGCAACAGATTTAAAGAAATATTTGTGTTCACGGTAGAAAGAAAATAATAATTTGCCTTAATTTTTGGACTTTTTAATCACTAGATTCCGCCTGTCCTTTTGTATCTATACAGATTTTTGCTCTAATTCTCATATTTACTTTTGAATATTGACAATAACTTTTGTGATTCCTCTGATTCACCATCTTTTCTCAATGAGGCTGGATCCTCAGAAAATAACTGCATGACATTTATTACCCAAGATTCGTATTTGGCGAATCAACACATTTTTAAATAACCAGTTTTAGCTCACAGCTCCTTATCCCTTTGTACTAAAACCTAATTCTTTAACATTTTTGCTCCATGAGAATAATGTTAATACTTTTACTGTTCTAACATTGGTCAAGAATTTTGTTATTAATCTTCGTTACCGTAGGAAGTTATCAAAGCGATTTACTCCTGCGTTTTCAGTTTTACAAAAAGTCAGTGTGGTTTGGAAGGCCAGGCGTATTTAACGAGGCCTGAAGAGCAGAGGCAGCATAAAATGAAGGACCTCTAGGGAACGATGTCTAAAGTAATATTCATACATTAAGTAGAAAATTGCAAACTGACGGTGGAGATGGAGTAAATCCATTTGAAGTTGGACTGAGCCATTTCTACGTAAGAAATACGAAGAGGATATATTTAAAAAGAAAAGTGGTCTTAAAGGCATTAAAATGAAATAACCACATCTTGTAAAAATGGAAAGGGAACGTGGGATGATCTGACAATAATAAACTCATCGGCAAATAGACGACTAAAGGATGCATACCACTTAAAACGGATATGTGTGACCAAGATTTAAAATAAGGAAAAGACCAGATGTATTATCGTCAACTTAAACATAATGTTAATAGTATGTAAGGAAAGCTGAAAAGAGATTGGAGGGCTATAAAGTAAAGGAAGGAAATGTGACAAATAGCTCGTGTAGAAATTCTAAGATCGTGAAAGTAAATAAAACTTTGATAATTCTGTCTTTAAAATTCCCGATAGAGTACAATTGGGGACATAGAAAATAGAAAAGATAACAATGTAGAGTTATAAAGACTTGAACTATGGCAGAAGTAAGATTAATTCTATGATGATACTTCGATTTAAACGATCGCCTATTTTCTGAACAAGTTCTCCAAAAGTCTAAAAATACTGGGAATAAGTCAATCTAAATCACTTAACTTAGAGATGAGATCAGTGGGCTTTTCTTCCCTTTAGGAATTCCAGAACAACGGACTTCTCATATAAATATTTTATTAAAATGGATACCACAGATAAGGGAATTTGGTTCTGGCTTCTGAGATGAAGGACTTGCAAAGTGATGCAGTACGACTAGTCCAGAAAAATTTTGACAGATAAGGAAATATAAATCTCCATACAATATGCTCTCATAAAAATACGTTACCGGAAAACGAAAGATAGAACTAACTATGTGTCATCAAGTTAATAATCTCGATTAAAGTTATTAGCGGCTGTTAAATATAATGAGTTAGATTTTACACAATTGTTTGAGTAATTAGGTAACCCTTTAGTAGATCATATTGTTATTACCAAAACAAAATAATTATAGGGATTATGAAGATTGTTTTTGTACATTTTATTTTATTTTCCCCGCAACAAATGTTCGGTCATTCAGACGAGAGAGAGAGAGAGAGAGAGAGAGAGAGAGAGAGA
>NC_087220.1:23935331-23947831 GCF_015104395.2 Macrobrachium nipponense | reverse complement strand
AAAAGAGCAAATTACTTTGAAGAATTATATAAATGTTTTTCTTGTTTTTCAGGGAAGGATTTGTTTCGGGTTCAGAGAGAGAGAGAGAGAGAGAGAGAGAGATAGAGAAGAGAAGGGAGGAGAGCGGTAGGAGGAGAGAGAGAGAGAGAGAGCACATATATTGCTTTTGAGGTTCCATTGTTAAGGAAGAATGTGGGTAAGTACCCGGACGAAAGGATAAAAACTGGGAAAACAAGACAAGAAACGATAAGAAGATAATCAAATTCAATGGAGAGCTGTTGTGAAATGGAGGGAAGCATTCAACACCAGAAGATGATCTGATGCGGAATAAATAAATGAAGACAAAAAAACTTGAGATTTAATGAAAATATTAAGATGCATGTGAAGGATTTATTTTTCCTTGAATGCTAATAATATACAGGAGTCACAATGGCTTGCAAAGTAGATAGGAAAAGGAAAAAAGATACATTAAAGTAATTCGAAAATATTAAAGAAGGGATGTGGATACAAAGAAGAGACAACAACGATGATAGAGGACAAAGTGTCTAGAAGAACTCGGAATATCTATGGACAAACGAGGAAGGACATATTGTAGGAGAAAGGCCGTCTAGGAAATTAGGTTTGTAAAATTGATTGAAAATAACGTCCGGATTATTTAACCTAGAACCTTAGATAATCTGCCTGAAAATCAAAGTATCAGCTTATAGCAAAAAAGCAATGAAAGAGAGAGAGAGAGAGAGAGAGAGAGAGAGAGAGAGAGAGAGAGAGAAGAGAGACTTACGGAACAAAGATGGATGGCACTAGAGGGGAACGTAGACGAAGTTCCATCAGCATAGAAACCTAAATATGCGCTTCAAGAGCAGAACAGTTTTGTAAATGGTTGTTGGAGCCAAAGGGAGGACTGAAAAATATATACTGGTAAGAGCAAAAGGAGCTGGTAAATTCGTCTTTGCAACATCAGGGAGAAAACAGTTGTAGGATTTTTGGGGAAACGAACATGAAATGGAAATACCCTTCCGGTGGAAACTGAGTAAAAGAAGATGAAATAAAAGGCTACTTTGTAAAAGGAATGTGAAAGATCAACTGTAAAGATACGCAATACAGGTAGGGTGAAGGTTTGAACAGAAACAGATGGTGTCATAGATGAAGTGAAGAATTTACTTGCAAAAAGATAAAAAAAGCGAGATTTCTAAAACATGATTATTCGCCTTGTCCTCTAAAATGGAACCTGAATCTAGCAAAAGAAAAATTAAATTGCTTAAATTCTGACTTTTAAATTTATCTATGACGCTAAAAAACATGAGAAGGTAAATAAGGCTAGTAGAAATTATTGCTATTCCATGTTACATATATAAAAAAAAAATAAAACTGAAGACGGAATACCTCCATATTTAACAGATGATATAAGTAATCGTTACATTCATCACGGAATGCAATCATTTCATACACTGTCTCTTGGATTTTTTTATTCTGGGTTCCATTTGTGTATTAACTCTGCATTTTCCTCTCTCTCCACCACTTCTAACAATTGTCTTCTTTACCTCGCTTTCTTCCTGACTAACTGCCCGACAGCGGCAATCACGCTGCTTTTTTATTTGCTTCCTGCGAGAAGATTGTCATAGCGATATGTTGAGGAAAACAAAAGCTTTCTGTTAGACTGAGAGACGAAGTGTTCTCTCAGCGACGGTAAGGACTAATCAGATCAGATAACTGAAGGAGGTTCGTGAGAGAAATGATGAAAGAAACAGAGAAAGGCCAAATGAAAAGAATAGTATAAAAGAAGAGGAATGAAGTAAATACAGAAGATAGGGAAAGAGAAGAAGACTGAAGTATTGCAGGAAAACTAAGCATCCTATTTCTTCGAAATGATTGCAAAGATGAAGAACCCTTTTCCGTTTTTAATACCTTGTCAACCTCGAAGGAAAGCGCTCTTCTTCAAATGACAGGTATTCGTACTGGAAAATTAAAACAAATGATCATCCAACCTCGAGAAAAAGAAGCTATTTATCTTCGCGAAACCATTCCATTCACGTTTTTGCCTTGCCTAATTAAGAGCAATTTTTCTGAATGCATTTTGCAGGACAGATGGCTAAGAAAACATGAAAAATTAATGGAGCCTTTGACTCAAAACTGAATCGGAGAGAAGTCTATCCTTTCCTAGTTAAAGATCATAAGGAGAGCTCAGAAGACTATCAATATTTAGGGAAATTCTTGAATAGTTTTGCAGAATTATCAGTCTGATTCATCAAGTAAGCTTTATAAGGAAAATGTTTTTGATGGTTCATAATAAAAGAGAATATTCATTAAATCTATTCGCCTTCACGCAGAGCACGAATTCAAGTATTATTCTTACATGACGCAAAGTACAAAACATAAAATATTCCATCAGTGGTTTTTCTTTGATACTTTTTGCTGTTAGAGTCCCAACAGTCAGTATCTAGGCATGATTATAAACTTTCTAAATCTTTTAGTTATAAAGAATGACGTCCAATTGCTTAATGATAATACGCCATATATTTCTTTTTTGCATATTATGGCTTTTTCTTTACAATACACATCCCTTCGTGTTTCTGCACCATCCTACCTGTGAGAACTTACCTCAGAAGACAATCCATTCCGCCATGCTGTTAGCAAGCTGCCTGCTTCTACAACTGTTAACAATATAGCAATTTTTGTACTCACGAGCCACTGGTTATTATTTTCGTTACTAATGAGTATAAATTTTCAATTTATTTATGAAAGCCAGTAATTGTGAAATTTATCTTAATTTTATCGTTGAATTTGCCTTGCTGGACTGCATACTAGTCATGTCGTATTTCCGCTGCTGGAATTGTGTGAAATAAAGTATTTTAATGTAACTACTGACTTTCCTTTTGTTTAAATGTAACTCGAAGGTAGGATATCTTGAGTGTTACATTTTATTACGTATTTGATTCTGGGCAAGTGTCCCTTTGGGCCAGATTTCAAATTCAATATTCTCTTTACCTTGTCAGGCTCAGAGAAATATGTAAAAGTTGCAGACCTTGCCAAAAATCCACTCAGTAAAATTAACATTGCTGATACTGTACTGTGGATGCAATCGAACCTTGAAACTAGTATAGATTAACTGTAAATTGATACCTCACAAGACAAACTAAAGGCTGGACAGAAACGAGGAATGCGTTAGGTAGGGAATGTGTTAAATAAGTGATTATTTAAACATAAAATTTGCGAAGAATAGATGAATTGGAAGTGGATAGCAGCCAAGTGATTTTAAAATTCCCGCCCGGGACATCCTTGAGATGAGTCAGAGCATCGAGTTACCAAGTTAGGGATTCGTTGTCCAACTCGCAGGCCAGTAATGAAATTATGTTGAATTTCTAAATAGATTAGGTTATTACACGTGACATGTGAGTAAGTGTTTGCAGCTTCTCTCACATAGGAAAAGGGACATTTTGTAAGTCCATAGGATATAGGAATACCACGTTTGGTAACTCTCAACTCGCAAAAATAGCCTACTGCCACGATGGACTACCTGGTGTCGGCCACCTCGCACCCCGCCTCACAACACGCTCACAACCATCTCAAATTTGTTTTTTTCAATTTCAGAAGTAACATAAACTTATCATTGTTGCGATAAGAAGTCAATCTGTATCTACGCATACTTATAAATCATTCTATCTCAAAAAGTTGTGCTTTACATTTTTTATGTATCGTAAAGTAACAAAACAGCGTGTGTTCATAAGTTGGGACTGCATTGCATTGAGGGAGTCCGCCATCTTGGCTGGTTGTCCTCTTGAAGTCATGGTAGCCAAGATTGTTTATAAACAGAGCCACGTGTTGCTTTGTTTACCACAAACTCACTTTCACGACCATGAGCTGTCATTTCAAATCGCTGTCATTTATTGACTATGCCAATAAGCGTCTTTCCATTATTTTACCTGCATACCTTACATAAATTGAAAATCTTTTACAAATTGATTAAAGTAACGGTACCCAGAAAACTTATTTCATTTTAATCCCCGAGTTACAAGGGGTTACATGGATTAGGATGTCTCAAAGACTTATTAGTCCATCAGAGGAGACATCGTTTGCTCACTTACCTTACCTTTGGGTCAGGTTTTACTGTTCATTCACAGTGTCGTAATGATTTTGTCTAGTTTCTTTTAAACTCTTCCACACTGTTGCTGTTTACAACTTCTGGCGACAGTTTATTCATTGGGTCACATATCTTGTATGTAGAGAACTTATCATAATGGGAAGTGTTGTATCTCTTCAGTTCTAGTTTCTATCCATTATTTCTTGTCTGGTTTTCATTTAATGTAAATAGGTTACTATCTACTTTTGCTATGTTATGTTTCTATTAGTTGTCCTCGCAATTGTCGTGTTTCTAAGCCATACATATTCAGGCTCTCCAGTCGTCTTTGGGAACCTGTTTGCCTGATGGATGGAATTAACTTTGTGGCTCTTGCTCTTACCCCTTCTAATCTATTTATGTCCTTTCTTAGTGTTGGTGACCAAAACTGTACTGCATATTCAAGATGTCTAACTACTGATGTGTAGAACTGCAGCACTGTTTCCTGGTTTATGTGTCTCACTAGATTCTGTGCCTTCTTTTCTTTTATGCACTGTTTTGTGGATTTTAAGTCCTTGGTAATACCGACTCAAAGGTCCTCTTCTTGTTCTTCACTATTTATGCCATTCCCATGAAGCACGAAGAAGCAAAGGCAGAAAGAGAAGAACAAAGGAAGGCGGGAGAAGAGGAATGGAATTATGAAGAAGCAAGGGGGAGAAACAAAGATAGCATGAGCTAGCTCTCAAAGAAAATGAGATCGAGCTGGTGAAGGCTTGACAAAAACAGTGCTGAGGCTCTGGCCCAGCAACAAACCACTAACCCCTCATCTGCCATGCCTAACTATTATATGTCCAGTCTCAATTCGCTGGTGCCAAAGTGGCCAGAAGATGAGCCAGAGGCATTATAAGAGGAGATAGACGCCATTTTTCCAAACTACACTCCCACTGAGACAGAAAGGGCCTTGCTTTTCTCCAAGCATATGGAGGATGAACTCCCCTAACACCCTTTTGTTGTCTGGATACCCCCACACTGGAGGCATTGACTGTAGCATCACCTAACAAGAGTGTTGTCACATTAGAGAGGGTGCCACCATCAACAAACAAACCTTATGCCTGCCACATTGGGTGATGGAAGGGGAACTGGAGATGTGAATCCAAGCAGAGTCCTACCTCCTCACAAAAGGATGGCCACAAAAAACTTCCCCCCTCAAAGTGAAAGGAAGCTACCAAGATGCAATAGCTCTGTAAGAATTGCCAAATGAAAGGGCATTATACAAATTGGTCTGCATGCCCCAGCAAGCGATGCACAGTTGTCATCAAAACCTAAAACATTCCCTCACCTAGACCTCTGCATCCCCAGGTTCCTTATCACACACTCTTGACCGTAAATCTCTGCAATTGGCACCTGAGCACCATGAGCAGGGATACTCTATGTCCACCACAGACATTGAACAGTTACCAGAAATTAATTCTATTCCTGGCCCTGATTTTGTGTCAGTGCCAGTGCCAGCTCACGTCACTGAAGTCCTACTAGAAATCTACCTAATTTAACTGAGTTGGTCATAGCCAACTGTGGGCTTGCAGCATCCGATAATTCTACTTATTCATCACCTCCATCCTCAGAAGATGGACCTCAGATCGACCCTAATGCTATACCTTCTCTAGTTGACCAGACAAGACGCAGAAGCTGTTACTGCCCTTGCATCAGTTTCTGCAGCAGCCAGAGTAGGGAGCCTTCCAATCCAGTAGCCTCTAAATTACCCCTGACTTTACTCCTGATGGCACTTCTGGCCTATCCTAAGCAGCAGTGCCCTCATCACGTCCTAGGAAGAAGAAGAAAAATGGGTGGAGGGGAACCAATTAGCCTACTAAAGCCACAAGCTCGTCTTGGCCCTTGTGGTCCATTGGACACAGTGGCTAGCCATCTTTCATGGGTTCTCTTGTAAAGGCAAATAAGATGTATAAATTAGAACTATCCTCTAGCCTCACAAGCTGAAGGACATGTTCTAGCCATTCATGCATGGCATTTAACTCATTAACTCTTCAGGTTGCTTATTCTTTAGCATGTTTGTGTATAAAATAGCATAAGAATATTGTGATTTGTAATAATAATGCACTATAGTTAGATCATTGTCACTCAGATTGGTGTTGCAATAGCCTGATGATATGTCATGGCAATAATAATGTGTAAATGTTAATTTAAATCTGGTCTATGACTGCATTTTAACTGTAATCAGTTGCAGTTACTTGTGATCCACCTCTCAAGGTCCCATCAGTAGCCCAGAAGGTAGTGTAATCCAACCTATCAAATGGGACAAACAAACTGCAGAGAGGACCTAACACAACCAGTCTCCTCCTCAGGGGAGACTGTGGGTCTCCTCACCTTCGTTAGGGTTACCTGGCTATTAGGTCAACCTGGAACTGCTACCAGTACTGGTCAAAACCAAAGCAGGGCTGTTGCTGCAAGTCACAAGAGCGACATAACTACCATGCCCCCTTTGCCTCTGTTTGCCTTCCTTTATTGTCTTTGTGTAATGCTCAGAGCCTTTGAAAAGGTACGGATTTATAATGAGTCAGTGTCCTGCTTGATAAATTTTTACCAGGAAATAAGCACAGAGATTGCTGGGGCGGCATATAACATCACAAAAGGAGTGATGCAGGGAGACCCTAAGTCTCAACTAATTTTTAATATTGTGCTAGATCAGGTGCTAAACAAGATTCCTGAGGGTGTTAGGGCCACCCTACTTGGAGAAAGAATTAACTACTTGTCATTTGCAGATGATTTGTAGGGGTGGCGACTATGAGAGGAGGTCTAACATCGGCATTAAAGGTCCTACTTGATGAGGCAATAAAATTTGATTTGGAATCTGGAATTAGGAAGTGCGCCACCACTGGATTATGGCTGACCCAGGGAGAATGTCCTAGTATCACATTGATCAAACCATTTCCTTACAAAGTCAAACCAATACTTACTTTGTCTGTGAACAACTTCTACAAGTATCTCGGAGTTGAAGTTGGAGTCGTCCAAACACCAAACAGCTCAAAAGCGTTAACTAGGATGAAACTTGAGGTGGGAAGTTTGCAAAAGGCACTACTGAAACCACAGTAAAAGCTGTGGGAACTTAAGGTTGTACTGGTACCAAGATACCACCATGTTTTACATCAAGAGTTAGTAGCTAAAAGAGTTAGATCGTGATATAAGGAAATTTGAAAGAAAGGCACTCCACCTGCCTAAAGATACGCCTTTGGGTGTGTTCTATGCTAAAGGAGCAGATGGGGTATGGGTATTGAATGCCTGGTGGAAAGTACGCTCTCTGCAAAACAGAAACTGTTAGAGCAGCTATAAAGATCAGCAGATGAACTGGTTAATAAGATTGTGATAAACACCTGGAAGGATATCTCTCACCTACTGCCACAGACTGAAAAGGAAAGGTATACAAATTTGTAGATGAAATTGGATTGAAGGAAGCCTCAGATTCTGTCAAACCAAAATGGATCAACACAGGAAATTGCCTCATGAGGGAAAGAACATAATATTTCAATGCTGTAAACCTGTAAATGGACATTCTAATAATCACAGCCCAGTGCACCTGTGGTAGAGGTATACCGAGCCAATGCTACTTAGGCTGTTATTCTCAGGCCATCTACACCACATCCTGCTGGTGTACTCCGTAGTCCACCCATGGAGGTTAAAGAGACATGACAGTATCGTGAAAATCCTAAGAACTAAAGCACAGACAATTGGTTATTAATGCCACGTTGGATTACAGATAAGTGAGAGAGGACATAAGAAAGCCAGACCTCATTGCATGGAATAAGTCTGGCTCAATGGTAGTTAACACACAAGTAATAGGAGACAAAAAAATCAAGAGTATTGATGTTTTCCATGCTTCTATGATCACAAACATCAGGAGATGAGTAGAAGAAATGACAGGAACATGTCCCACTATAGGAGCAGCGACCGGAAACTGGAGAGGTGTCTTGTCATGACAGACCATCTGTGTGCACCAGCAGCTTGGCATGAGGGCCCCAGACATAGAGCTGTTCTCTGTCAAGATCACTGGGGACAGCCTGAGCATCTATGTGAACTACATGGGAATGTTTGGGGATGTAACGTTACATAGGCGGCGGTGGTCACGGCTAATTGGCCATCTGACGTTCCTCCAGACAAAGAAGAACTTGACCTCTGTTGAGTGGAGATTGTGGAATACTGGAAGTTTTTAATAGTCAGTAAGATCATGTTATGTATAAACCTTTAGTACAGTCTCTCAATTGTAAATAGATAGTTATTAATTAGGGAACCTTATGTATTGCAATGAGGTAAATGCGACTAAGGTTATGTTATGTGATGGTTAATATCTTGTGTAGGTATGTAAAGGTTAATGTATGCTTGCTCAATAAAAGAAATAAAGATACGAAAAAATAAGGAAGTTAGTGAAGTACATATTCCCATCTAGAAGTTAGGTAGATCACCTTAGTTGTCTGTATTGCATGGACAAGACCTATTAAGGGAGGAAAGTAACATAATTGTAACAAGCAGCCTATCTTAGCACAGGCCATCATGCCAAAAAGGGAGTGGAATGCTTGCTTAAAGGGGAGCTGTCACAAATGTATTCTGCTCTTGTCTCTCTGTTCTATTACAAATAGACCCAAAGTCCCATCCATTAAGGAAGGGTACTCCATGCCCTGCAGATTGGAAAGTAAAGTAGTATTTTTTGGGTGAAGTTGGAGAATGGTCGAATCAGGTAGTCAGATTAGGTGAGTTATTTGGTGGATAGGCATATTAGTAGTCTTTCTATATCCTTCTCCTAAGACCTATGTCTCTGTGCTCTCCTTTCTGCTGGTTCTTAATTATTTTCACAGGAATGTCAGGCACTCCTTACTTAAGACACCATTTCCGTGACCTGTGGTCCCATAGGTGAATAACAACCCAACGGAAGACCGAGAGAAAGTCAGTTCACACTCAAACTTCAGGCACACAAGACCTCTGACCCTCTAAGTCCCGAATCTTGGGCTGTACTTATCTATCTTGGCTTGGCGCCACAACTGGTGAATAGGTCACAAACGACCCATACTACAAGAGTTCCCACCATTTGTTTACAGAAGATATATTGGATCATCTAGCTATTTTGCAAAAGTGAACTTGCAATCTGGATATACCTGGTCAGTCTGAAATGAGCAATTGAGTACATGTTACTGTTTCTCTCACTAAATCCCCCATTTCATTTTCACGATTGCATCTCCCAAACTAAATCATTTGCTGATACCAAAGTAATACTATTATGTAGGCCCCCATATGAATTAAATTCAGTGATAGAATAATCCTTCGTTCAGTGATAGAGTTAATCACCTCTCCGTTGTGATAGATTATTGCAGGTGAGAGAATATTTTCTGCAGAAATCCTTATCTGGGAAATCTATTGCCAGAGACGTGTTATCTCATCCCCATCTGTTTCTGCCACCATCCCACCTGTGAGAAGTTGACGTGGAAGATAATCCACTCAACCTTGCTTCAAGCAAGTTACCTACTTCTGCAACTAAAAAGGGAAGCTTGTTTTGTTCTAGTGACCAGGAATGATCGAGGCTTCTACACGGGTGTTTTACGAAAAAAGACTTACTGGTTCAGTAGTAACTTTTATAGCTCTAGTTTGTATAATTTCAAACTCACTACTATCTTAATTCTCCTCCATAGGACCATCATCCATACCTCTAATTGGTTCACATTTAACGGGGAAATTACCATATTATATCAATATCTTAAAAGTAACTGCTTCCCAGATAAACTATTGTTTAGAATGCTGACGAAAATGCTGGATGCTTGGTTCATAGAGGTGCCAACAGTTTTGACCGCACCAAAGTTCAACATTTTTATTAACTTCCCTTTTTATCATAAAGACCTTTTCAAAAAATAGTTCCTGACAATTATGCAAAAAGAATTCCCGGCGTCGAATCAAAAAAAATCCATTAACAATCGGATCTCTGACTACCTTAGTCCTCTTCTAAAATCTAATGTTGCATGTAAATAAACTTGCCCGTGATGTGATCATGGGACTAATGTGGGTTGTAGAGGAGGTTACTAAAAGTGAGAATAGATTCTCAGAGGGGCGTAAGTTTTAGAACAGGAAATAGATTAACAAACCCCAAGCAATCAATATTAGAAACCACTCAATGTTATGTAAAAAATATATTGATGATAAGGACTTTACAATTATGTGTCAAGTATATAATGAAAATGACCTACAATCTTGGAATCTATTATGTTAATAACGATAGTTCCATCTCTAAATACACAATCCTGCTCTGTTCAGTTGTTTATCGCCTAAGGTGCGCTGTTTGTTTTTATGAAACTATTTTAGTCACTGCCCAGACCATCCTTTGCGAGGATAAGGCTCAGGATGGACATAATTATTTTAGGGTTTTATGTATTATGTGATTTTACTGTATTTAGAATCATAGAGATATTTTCTACATAATTTTAATGTTTAGCATATTTTCCTGTCATAAGAGGTTCATAAATTATTTCCAAATATTCTACGTGCCGGTGTTCATTAAATTTTATTAGATATTGCATATTTTTTTATGGATTATATTTTTCTTGGTTTTATAATTGGCGTTTCTATCTTTATTTTGAGCTTGAAGATGCAACTGTAAGTCATGAAATGTTGGCAAAATAAATGTACCTGAGTAGGATGCCTTTCCCTGTGTATCTCTTCATGAGTTACACACAAACACATGCATACACACACATACATACATACACACACACACACATATATATATATAATTTAATTACACATTTTTGCAATATTGCTATATGGAAATTAAACTTTCATTTGGGAGGCGTTCATACTGCAGTAAATACTTAGGAAGCAGTAGATGATGTCAGATAAGGGTAATTACACAAATAGTGGGAAGAATTTCCATTAACAGAGGAAGCTAAATTTGAATATGGCGAAAATTAAAGGTACAGTAAATGTGCCTGGGTATGACAAGGAACGAATTTAAGCTCTCTCTCTCTCTCTCTCTCTCTCTCTCTCTCTCTCTCTCTCGCTCTCTCTCCTCTCTCTCTCTCTCTCTCTCTCCCCTTAAAATATGAACTGTAAATGGGAAGTTTTGCTTTTTTAGCTATAATCACAATTCTAAGAAGTTACTAATTAAGAAGTTCAAATGAAGAATACTTCGCAACTATTTCTAGAGCAATACGTATTCTTTGTATACCTAATTCGTAATTCACACGCACCCAGAACTACACACAGTGATAGGGATGGTTTCCCCCTCCATGAACTTGGGAGGGCGGGTGGTTCTCATGTACCACCATTCGCAGTCCAGGAACTGGTCCTGTTTCTATTTACTACCCCACCCCAACCCACCCCCATCCATTATAATCCAAGAACTAGGAGAAGTCCTTATGCACCTCATCCACAATCCGTGAGATAATTTGGTTCCTATTCAACACCACCCACAATCTATGAACTTAGTATCCCATAGTGCTTTATGAACTAAGGTCTAATAATAATCATATTAACATTAGATAAGGTCGTTTGGTTGGTACCTTATATATATATATATATATATATATATATATATATATATATATATATATATATATATATATATATATATATATATATATATACACACACACACACACACACACACACACACACACACACACACATATATATATATATATATATATATATATATATATATATATATATATATATATATATATATGTTTAAACTACCACGATCAGAATGTCTGTGGATGAGATGACATGAACTGCTGTGAGCTCGGAGTCAAACATGTTATTTACAAAGGATGACCCCAACCCCAGTCATCAAATACTCTCTTCAGTGAAGTTTGCACTACACACCGCCGATTAAATTATGTAAAGTACTAATAGGCAGTATGGTTGAAATAAAGAGAACATAATATATTTGAGCACGACAAAATATTAGTGAATGGTAACAGGGAGAAGTTAATTACTATTAACAGTTGTATCTTGAATCTAATGTGATGTACAAAAGAGTTTGAGATTTGCGTTTTATAAAAAAGTTTAAAGCAAATTAACACTTTTAATGACGGTAAATGGAAGTCCGGAAAAAGTGTAAATATCCGCATGGATAATGGAAAAATGAAGTGATTGACAGATATTTAAATACAAATGCAACGATTGGAAGAAAGGAGAACTGGTAAGTGACCCAACACACGAAGCAAGGAATGTAACATCATCAGATAAAAGCCTTCTTTTCACATAACCTTACTTGCGGGTTTTTATTCTATGTGCGTAGTCTTATCTGATAACTCTAATTAATTAAATAACAATAACTTATTGCATTACTAACCATAAGGCTGGAAAATGGTATCTAGGGAATGTTTTGACCTTACGGTAATTTTCAGTAATCAAAATTATAATTGACGGAATAATGATCTACTCTAGGTTA
>NC_087220.1:23893810-23929831 GCF_015104395.2 Macrobrachium nipponense | reverse complement strand
TATCATAAAAATACGTTACGGAAACCAAAGGTAGTACTAACTATGTGTCATCAAGTTAATAATATCGATTAAAGTTATTAGCGGCTGTTAGATATAATGAGTTAGATTTTACACAATTGTTTGAGTAATTAGGTAACCCTCAAGTAGATCATATTGTTATTACCAAAACAAAATAATTATAAGGATTATGAAGAATGTTTTTGTACATTTTAATATATTTCCCCCGCAACAAATGTTCGATCATTCAGACGAGAGAGAGAGAGAGAGAGAGAGAGAGAGAGAGAGAGAGAGAGAGAGAGAGAGAGAGAGAGAGAGAGAGAGAGAGAAGAGAGAGAGAGAGAGAGACGAGAGAGAAGAGAGAGTGAGAGAGAGAGAGAGAGAGAGAGAGATTATGAAATGATAGCTGGAAGTAATTTTAATTTGTCTCTTCTTTTTTTATTGCCGCTACTGATCTGAATTACCTCGTACGTTTTGTTACGTAAGTTATTTGAGTAAATACTCACATCCCCTTTGTTAAGGCCTTTCCTAAACGCTTTGATTCCAGAACTGTTTTTTTTTTTTTTTTTTTTTTTTTTTTTTTTTTTTTTTTTTTTGAACTAGCAGAACACTGAGCTATATTTTGAAATAACAATCGTACATGTATCAATAAAAAGAGTCCAAGGCGAATCTAGTACAGTTTCCCATCATATTTTAATGCAATATGTAAGGTAGAGCTAATTACATATTAGATTTAAATTACCGGGAGGTCATCAGAGTTCGTGAGTATTATATAGTTACTAGAAGGACCATGATGAAAAAAATATTCATTTCAGTTTGATTTCATCGTAAATCAAACTTGTAACGGAAATTATTTTATTGCGGCTTTTGTTGACTGATTAAACACGGTATATGTGAGCATGATTAAATTATATATAATTCGTGTGCAACATTTTTCTGGAAGAGTGATTTAAGTTATTTTTTTTTCTTTTTTACTTTTACGGAACACAACACCAGAAGGATAACGACTGAGTGTCTTTTTTCAGCAACGATGCAAAATGATAATCACAACAATTTAAGGATTGTTTAGAACTTACTGGACTGAATATCTGAAAAAAGAAACGGACGATTATATTTCGTCATGTAAATTGAACTGGAGAATTTCTGAAAATGCAGCTCAGTTTTAGGTTTTGAAAAGAGGGGATGGAAGCTAGGAAAGTATTTCTGCCTCACTCTTTGCCTCTGACTCTTGCAGCGTCATATTGTATAGGAATAATCTTTACCCAGTCCATCTATGCAGTTGAAGATTAAACTGGCTATATGCCAGCTTTAAACTCCAAGATCAGCCCATATATATATATATATCATATATATATATATATATATATATATATATATATATATATATATATATATATATATATATATATATATATATATGGGCTGATCTTGGAGTTTAAAGCTGGCATATAGCCAGTTTAATCTTCAACTGCATAGATGGACTGGGTAAAGATTATATATATATATATATATATATATATATAATATATATATATATATATATATATATATATATATATATATACGTAATATAAACGAGAAAATTTAAATGAGAGCCTGAGAAACATGAAGTTCAAAATTATGACTATAATTGATCAGGAAAAGAATTTTATAGAAATGTTGTTCCCGCGAGCACAAAGTTACCTCCTTCCATTTTTTGCTTTGTCTGTCAGGTGGGAGTCACAAAATGTCTGGTCTGCTGAAATTGTACGTATATTTTTAATACAATGCGGAATGTACCTTTGAATTGAAAATGTCTAAATAATTGTTTTGAATTTCCATTTTTGTGCCATATTCTACGAGGATGCCCATCTAGATGGGATAAATTGTATATTCTCATTTTATGTATCCATACAATAGTACGACAAAGCATAAAAAAAATTGGTAAACTTCGGAAATTTATCCAATTTACTCTCCTGGACAAAAAAAAAAAAAAAAAAAAAAATCAACATTTTACTGATTTAGTTTGAATTATCGTGAAGTTTTACAAACAGTATTCCTTATTTAAGCCTCAGATTCCATGTGAATGCATATTTCTATGTTTTTCGCTTTTAAACGCATAAAAAATGGAAATTCAAACTTGTCCTAATTACTTATAAATAATCCACAAATGCAAAGTACCTTATAAAAATCATTGTGTGTATTCTGAAATGACAGAGATACAATAAGGGACGTTGGTGTAATTTTCTAATAATTTGAATTTCATTTTTAGATTACACTTAGATATAAACGATCGTTGTGGCACTTTAAGACTAATGTATTGTTAGCAGAAAAGACTCTATTTGTAAAATTAACTTCATTGACAATAATTAATATATATTATTAAGAATGTGAAGCTTTGGTAAAAACGTCAGATGGGAAGCGAAGCGACTTATCAGAGTTTAGAGATTGTCTGGTTGGTGATGTGGAAGAGATGGAGGATGACAGGTTAGTGGGAAGTATAGAAACATACACACACACACAGACATATAGACGTACATGTGTATGTACTTATTATATGTGTGTGTTTGTGTATATAGAACGTGATGAATATATAGATGTTATTTTACTCAGACTGGGAACGAAGCTCGGTCTCCTCCCGAGTGATAGGCCAAGGTGGTAGCGACTCAACCACCAAAGTCATTCGAATTACCTTTCAATGTGAGATACGATGGAATTAATGAACACATGAGTACGTGTTTCATAGGGATACCGGATGGATTAAGTAGTTCATTTGCTATTTCAGGTCCACCTCTCTCTCTCTCTCTCTCTCTCTCTCTGAATGTGTTTTCAGCATCCGAAAGTATATGATCAATATTCAGGTCAAATCACTTGAATGATGCCGGTGAAAGATGCGAAAAGTTCTTGAAAAGAAGGACAAAGGAACTTCATAAGTGAAGAGGCTGACGTCCGGACGTCCTTTGAAATGAAAATAGAAAATCCCCAACGCGAATGAATAGAAAAAAGTCGTAATGTTTGAGGGTAACTTTTCAATGGACGTTGAACTGTAAGATATATGAGCCATTATCGTCAATGACAGGAGATTCCTAATGGAATATAGAAAAGTTTAACTGGGATATTTTGCTGACGTAAAGAATATACGTCAACGACATACTTCTTTTAAGTCGACGAAAGAAAAAAACATTAAATTACTTTGAAGAATGGTTTTATGTAGGTGAACAACCGGCAACTCTCCAACCAATTATATAAATGTTTAATTATATAAATGTTTTTCTTGTTTTTCAGAGAAAGATTTGCATCGGGTTGAGAGAGAGAGAGAGAGAGAGAGAGAGAGAGAGAGAGAGAGAGAGAGAGAGAGATTTCAAAGTACAAATGAGAGAGAGTTCTTGTCATTCACAACTGGAGTTGAGACTTACGTTGAGGTTGACAAAGGAAAGATCCAGTGATCTCTATGGAGGAAAACTGGGAAATTCCCACGCACCTGAAACACGTTATTTACTTTTGAACTTTCACAATTGTAGTCTTTATTTGACTTATCTTTGGCACTGTGAAGGCTATCAATTTACAAGTGAAGCCATTGGAAATGGAATGAGACTTCTATTGTGGACCTCTGGTAGTGGATACAGTATGAAAGCTCACTCATGTAGCCGTAGGTGTATCCGTGAAGGAGTATGCATCCTGGAAAAGAACCTTTTTCTTTTAATCCTATGCATTTTCTAGACAGTTTTTATCACTTTGCATCTTTTCTTTCTAGTTATGTTCTGGTTATTTGGCTGAACTATATTTGCCTTCGTTTATAGATGGTGAGTCATATTGGGCATGCTTTGAGACATTTCATGCTTTTTTATCACACTGCAAGTGGTAGTGTAGTAATAATAATTGTACGGAGATGCCTTCATAACGGACCCATATCGGATGTTCTGAGTCCTTTTGTTTCAAGTCCCTCACTTCAGAGGATATGCGAACGTGACCTCTTGTTTTTCTAGGACTAATATTTCTTGTGGGTCATTATCTTTATGAGAGTTTTAGTCGTTTGTTTATGTTTTTACGTTAATCCCATAGGCTTTGTATTAAACACACCGCAAAGTTGGAAACATATCGGGTTAAAACCCTTGTGGTGGTCACTCGCCAGGAGTGATCCAAAACATCATTGTTATTATCCTTATTTCTACTACTGATAAGAGTATTAATCATTCTGCTAGTCCTCCAAACTCTACATAATAAACACGTTTCATAATGTGTTTGTTTTCTATCTGAAGAGAAAATAATTATAATAAGAATAACAATAATAAAAAAACAGGGATAACCTTTCTTAATCGTGTTAATAAGTCCACCTTTGGTGATCTTCATCAGTTAATAATTAAATAACTCATAGTTTGAAAACTTTGCAATTCCTTTCAAAATTATCCATCTTTAGACACGACAATGTCCAATACAGAGTCAAGACGCCATTCTTCACCAACCCATCCCTTCCACTTTCCTTTCCATCTCGTGTTCCATCCAATTACAAACTCATTCCCCCACAATCAACAGCCACCTTTTTGTTCTTTGTTCTCCCTCAACTTACGCCGTATAATGGATATATAATTCCTGACATGGCAGTTAATTGAGGACGAAGCAAAGATGGGCTTCAACACTGAGGAGCAAAGGGAACCATTCGAATGCTTGCTGAATATCTTTTAAGGTTTATTTAAAGCTGAAGTTATCTTTTCAAGTTGGATGTTTGAGTGTTTTCGCAATAGGCTGCAAAAAAAATGATAATAAATAATGATTTTTGCATTCGTATTTTTAAGCAGGTCGAAATGAGGCAACTTACTTTTAGGAGAGATATGTTGGGCTGTCATTGGATAACTTGAGACATAAAAAGACCAGAGTGATAAATGAGACAATACCTAAAAAACCTGGTATTTGATTATTAGATGCATAGGCTACAGTGCTTATGATGAGAAGGATAAATGTTAATTATGACAGGAAAATAGAGTGAAAACACTTAGAAAGATATTGCATAAAGTTAATGAGCGATATAATGAAGAATACGCGAGAAGAGGTATATCGAAAAGTTAATAAATCTGTTATAATAAAAGAGGAAAGGAAATTCACATTTATGAAGCAATAGTCAAGCATAATAAAAAAAAAATGCCTCGCATTTTCAACAGTTTACTACAATTTGTACTAAGAAAAGGCTTCAGCTCAGCCCATCTCATTTTTGCTCTACTCGTGCTAAACTCCCACGATTGATATAAATAAAGAAGAATTGGCTCTACAGTATTTAATTTCTTTCATTGTTTTACTTTTTATCTTAACCTTCTCTTTCTTTTCTACTAACGCCTTAAATTACTTATAATCAAATACCTTTCGAAGAAAACACGTTTATTCTTATGTTGGTCAGTTTGTTTGTGTGTGTGAGAGAGAGAGAGAGAGAGAGAGAGAGAGAGAGAGAGAGAGAGAGAGAGAGAGAGAGAACGATCATACACCAAAAAATTACGACTTTATTAAATAAAGTAATGGATTTGTAGTATATTGTAAAATTTAATTCAGATATATTTCAAGTATGTATTTCCCCATGAAAGAGTTTACTATATTTCCTTAGGTAAGACCTGGAGTAATTGCTTGTTAGCAAAGCGACGAAGAACTTATCGAGGAATGTGACCGTAAATTTAATGAGAAAATTCGAAAACTTAAGACAAAGGAGATGTAAATGGCTGAATGATTAGTGGAATAAAATAGAGTTTTAATAATAATAATAATAATAATAATAATAATAATAATATAATAATAATAATAATAATAACAACAACAACAAAAGTTATCAACGTAATGGCAGGAAGGACGCGTTAATTTTTTGAAGTATAAAAAAAGATTCGAAAATAAATTGACAGTGAAGAATTTGGGTAAGTAGCCGGGACGAAAGGATCAGACCGGGCAAACAAGACAAGTAACGACAAAAAGAAAAAAATCATTAAAATGCAATGAAGAACTGTTGCGCAAAGGAAATCGAGAAGTGATTAACATATGAAAGTGGAGGGAAGCGTTGAACACCAGACGATAATCTGATGCGGAATAAATAAATGAAAACAAAAAAACTTGAGATTTAATGAAACAATTAAATAGCATCTGAAGGATTACTTTTTTCCTTGAACGCCAACAATATACTGTAGTTACAGTGACTTAAAAAGTAGATAGGAAAAGGAAAAAGAAACATTAAAGTAATTAGGGATTATTAAAGAAGGGTTGTGGATACAAAGAAGAAGAGACAACAACGAAGCTAGACGAAAAAGTGTCTGGAATAACTCAGGGAATATTTATGGACAAACAAGGAAGGGCATATTCGTGGAGAAAGGACACCTAGGAAATTAGTTTTGTAAAATATATTGAAAATAACGTCTGGATTATTTAACCTGGGACATAGAAAATCTGCCTGAAAATGAAAGTATCAGCTCATAGCAAAAAAGCAATTCATTGCTCAATGGTACGGTTTGGATGAGAAGGATCTTCCTGTGATAGCTGACCTTGCGAAAGTTTCTTGAAGGGATGAATACAGAGAGAGAGAGAGAGAGAGAGAGAGAGAGAGAGGAGAGAGAGAGAGAGAGAGAGAGAGAGAGGACTTACGGAACAGTGAATTAGGTAATAAAACCTAATTGGAATAAAGATGGATGGCACTGGAGTGGAACGCAGACGAAGTTCTATCATCATAGAAACGTAAATATTCGCCTCAAGAGCACAACAGTTTTGGTAAAAGGTTATCGGAGCCAAAGAAAGAACTGAAAAATATATACTTATAAGAGAAAAAGGGGCTGATGAATTTGCCTTTGCACTATCAGGGAGAAATTAGTTGTAGGATTTTTTGGGAAACAAACACGGAATAGAAACTGCCTTTCCGGTGGAAAATAAATTGCGTAAAAGGAGATAAAATTAAAAACTATATTATAAAAGGGAATGTGAACGATCAACCGTAAAGATACCCAATACAGGTAGGGTGAAGGTTTGAACTAGAGCAGATGGTGCCATAGATAAAGTGAGTAATTTCCTTGCAAAAGAATTTCTGAAACGAGCTGGGCTTCATTTCATCAACACATTGCAACTTTGTCCTATAAAATTAAAAAATTTCCCCATTAGAATTACATTATTGTAAATTTGACAAGAATCCTAAAGACTCTAGACGTTTAATTATCACGATTTCTGGAATCGTGATCTAGCAAAAGAAATAAAATGCTAAAATTCTGGCTTTTATATTTATATTTGATACTGAACATCGTGACAAGGTTAAGCAGACTGGTAGAATTGATTGCTATTCCAAGTAGGATCTACCAGCGACTTTCCATCCATCACGGAATGCAATCATTACATGCACTATCTCTCCTTTTGCATTTTTATTTGGAGAACTATTTGTGTATTATCTCTGCATTTTCCTCTCTTTCCACCAATTTTAACAATTGCATTCTTATCTCGCTTTATTCCTGACTACCTTATCCAATTTTAATACCGGCAGTTTACCGTATTGTGAAAACTTGCACTGTCTGAGAGCGGCAATCACGCTGTTCTTTTTATTTGTTTCCTGCGAGAATATTGACATAACGATATATTAAGGAAAACAAAAGCTTTCTGTTAGACTGAGAGACGAAGTGTCCTATCAGCGACGGAAAGGACTAATCAGATCAGATAACGGAAGGAGGTTCGTGTGAGAAATGAAGCAAGAAACGCAGAAAGGCGAAATGAAAAGAGTAGTATAAAAGAAGAGGGATGAAGTAAAAACAGGAGATACGGAAAGAGAAGAAGACTGAAGTATTGCAGGAAAACTAAGCATCTTATTTCCGCGAAATGATTACAAAGATGAAGAACCCTTTTCCGCCTTTAATACCTTGTCAACCTCGAAGAAAAGCGCTCTTCTTCAATATGACAGGTATTCGTACTGGAAAATAAAAACAAATGAGCATCCAACCTCGAGTAAAAGAAGCTATTTATCTTTGCGAAACCATTCCATTCACTTTTTGCCTAGTCTAATAAAGAGCAATTTTATTGAACGCATTTTGCAGGATACATGGCTCAGAAAACATGAGAAATCAATGGAGCCTTCGACTCAAAACTGAATCGGAGAGAAGTCTATCTTTTCCTGGTCAAAGATCACAAGGAGGGCTCAAAAGGCTATTAACATTTAGGAAAATTCTTGAATAGTTTTTCAGAATTATCAATCTGATTCATCAAGTAAGCTTTATAAGGAAAAAGTTTTTGATGGTTCATAATAAAAAAGAAAATATTCATTAGATCTATTCGCCTTCACGCAGTGCACGAATTCAAGCATCATTATTTTTAATTGACTCAAACTACAAAACGTAAAATTTCCCATCATTGGTTTTTCTTTTATACTGTTTGCTGTTGGAGTCCCAACAGTCAGTATTAAGGAATGATTATATACTTTCTAAATCTCTCAATTTATAAAAAAAAATGACATCCAATTGCCTAATGATAAAATGCCATATATTTCATTTTTACATATTATGGGTTTTTCTTTGCAATACACATCCCCTCGTGTTTCTGCACCATCCTGCCTATGAGAACTCACCTCAGAAGACAATCCATTCCACCATGCTGCAAGCAAGCTGCCTGCTTCTACAACTGTTAACAACATAGCAATTTTTTTTATAAACGAACCACTGGCTCTCATTTACGTTACCAATGTGTATAAACTTTCCATTTATTTATGAAAGCCAGTAGTTGTGAAATTTGTCTTAATTTTATTGCTGAATTTACCTTCCTGGACTGCATGACTTATTTCCCTTGTTGGAACTGGGTGAAATAAAGTATTTTAATGTAATTATGGACTTTCCTGGCGAACTTCATTTTGATTAAATGTAACTCAAAGGTAGGATATCTTGAGCGTTGCATTTTATTACATATTTGATTCTCGGCAAGGGTCCCCTAGGGCCATATTTTTAATTCAATATTCCCTTCACCTTCTCAGGCTCAGAGGAATCTGTAAAAGTTGCAGCTCTTGCCAAAAATCCAGTCATTTAGTAAAATTAGCATTGCTAGTACTGGATTGTGGATGTAATCAAACCTAGAAAATTCCCGCCTGGGATATCTTTGAGATGAATCAGAACATCGAGTTATCAAGTTAGGAATTCACAGTCCTACTTGCAGGCCAGCGATTAATGCAATGGTGTTGAATTTCTCAATGGATTAGGTTATTATATGTGACATGAGAGTAAGTGTTCACTGCTTCTCTCACATAAGAAAAGGGACATTTTTTAAGTCCATAGGATATAGGAATACCACGTTTGCCAACTCTCATTTCGCAAAAATACCCTACGTATATGTATAAATCATTCCATCACAAAAAAAGTTGTGCTTTACCTTCTGTATCGTAAAGTAACGAAAGAGCGTGTGTCCATAAGTTAGCCCTGCATTGCATGGTAGCCATCTCGAACCAAAATTGTTTATAAACAGAGCCACGTGTTGCTTTGCTTGCCACAAACTCACTCTCACGACCTTGAGCTGTCATTTCAATTCACTGTCATTTATTGACTATGCCGATGAGCATCTTTCCATTCTTTTACCTGCATACCTTACATACACTGAGGACCTCTTTCAAGTTGATTAAAGTTACGGTAACCAGAAAACACATTTCATTTTAATCCCTGAGTTACAAGGAGTTACAAGGATTAGGATGTCTCAATAACTTATTAGTCCATTTGAGGAGACATCGTGTGCTCACTTACCTCTTGGGTCAGGTTTTACTGTTCATTCACAGTGTCGTAATGATTTTGTCTAGTTTCTTTTAAACTCTTCCACACTGTTGCTGTTGACAACTACTGGTGACAGTTTATTCATTGGGTCACATATCTTGTATGTAGAGAACTTCCCATAATGGGAAGTGTTGTATCTCTTCAGTTCTAGTTTCTATCCATTATTTCTTGTCTGGTTTTCGTTTAATGTAAATAGGCTACTGTCTACTTTTGCTATGTTATGTTTCTATTAGTTGTCCTCGCAATCGTCGTGTTTCTAAGCCATACATATTCAGGCTCTCCAGTCGTCTTTGGTAACCTGTTTGCCTGATGGATGGCATTAACTTTGTGACTCTTGCTCTTATCCCTTCTAATCTATTTATGTCTTTTCTTAGTGTTGGTGACCAAAACTGTACTGCATATTTAAGAAGATGTCTAACTATTGATGTGTAGAACTGCAGCACTGTTTCCTGGTTTCTGTATCTGAACTACCCCTTTCTGTATCTCACTAGATTCTGTGCCTTCTTTTCTTTTATGCACTGTTTTGTGGATTTTAAGTCCTTGGTAATACCAACTCAAAAGTCCTCTTCTTGTTCTACATTATTTATACCATTCCCATGAAGCACGAAGAAGCAAAGGCAGAAAGAGTAGAACAAAGGAAGGCGGGAGAAGAGCAATGGAATTATGAAGAAGCAAGGGGGAGAAACAAAGATAGCATGAGCTAGCTCTCAAAGAAAATGAGATCGAGCTGGTGAAGGCTTGACAAAAACAGTGCTGAGGCTCTGGCCCAGCAACAAACCACTAACCCCTCATCTGCCATGCCTGACTATTATATGTCCAGTCTCAATTCGCTGGTGCCAAAGTGGACAGAAGATGTTAATTTTTCTTGTGTGATTCATAATTTTAAAGGGTAAACAAGTAGTTCGGCGCAATCGAGTTTTCTGTACAACGTATAATCAAAGCCAACGAAAATAGATCTATCTTTCGGGGTTCTCAGTATAAAGCTGTATGAGCCGCGGCCCATGAAGCTGTCCTATAGCGTTGCCAGACGCTTTAAACATATATATATATATATATATATATATATATATATATATATATATATATATGTATATATATATATACATACATATATATATATATATATATATATATATATATATATATATATATATATATAGATATATATATATATATATGTGTGTGTGTATGTGTGTGTGTGTGTGAGCGGTACAAAAAGAAAACAAAATTTCTGCCATAAATTCAGTTTCTGAATGATTAGACACACATACACACACACACACATATACATATATATATATATATATATATATATATATATATATATATATAGTATATATATATATATATATATATATATATATATATACTATATATATATATATATATATATATATATATATATATATATATATAGTATATATATATATATATATATATATATATATATATATATATATATTGTGTGTGTGTGTGTGTGTATGTTATGTATGTATGTAGTATGTATGTATACATTCTTTTTTTCTATAGGCTTCTCATGTGGTATTATGTATGGCTTTCCCGAAATACATAAAGACAATATTCCCTTAATACCGATTCTTTCATCAATAAATACCCTTACCTACAAATTAGCTAAGTATCTAGTCCCCCTCCTCGAACCTATAACATACAACGCCTACACTTTTTGGAACTCCCTGGACTTTAAGAATGAGAGCCTTAGTAAATAGGATTCAGATCTTTATATGGTTAGCTATGATGTCGAGTCATTTTTTACTAATATCCCTGTTGAGGGATATTATATCCTTAAGAAGACTTTATGTGTCATAATTTTGATAAATCTTGTTTGAAACAACTTCTTAACTTGGCCGTACGAGACACGGTATTTGTTTTTAATGGTACAGTCTTCGAAGAAGTGGAAGAGATGTCGATGGGTAGTCCACTCTGCCTAAGTTCGCTACCATCTTATGAATTCCCTGGAGGAATCATTTTTAGATTCCTGCCCCTACAATCCCCCCCACCCCCTTCCATTTTATCGACATTATGAGGATGACACATTTGTTCTTTTTACACATGAATTTCAGTCTCACCTGCTCTTTTAGATTATATTACTACCCAGCACTATAATATAAAGTTGGTGAAGGAAATATGTAAATCCCTCCCTCTCCTGGAATTACGTATTTTGAGGGACTCTGAGGGTTTCCATACAAGTACATACAGACAGAGCACCTTTACTGGGCTGGGTTATAATTTTTAAAGCGCGTGTGTTTTTTATTTTAAATTAAATGCTATGTTTACACTCCACAGGACCTTTACTCTGACTTCATCTTAGCAAGCCTTCCACAGTGAAAATAAGTTCCTGACAAGTTATTTTGTATATATAAATAATTGTTTTCGTTGAATAACTTTCTTATATAATATTTTAAGTATGCTGTTCCATATGAATTTTTTATGAGCCATGTATCATTTATAATGTTTCCCAACTAGAAATCTACACTTAAATTCACTTCCCTTTCAAAAAATGTTATAACGATCAATAGCAAAGAATTTCCTTTTACAATTATTTTCTCTTTTATTTTCAGCGCAAACAAATCTCGAACGGCATACATTTTCATCTAGAAGACATTGATTTCAATATTACAATTACAAAAATTCTTTGTGAAATGCTTTAACAATTTGTCTTTGAAAATGGCTTTTATGTCTCTTTGGTGTCGTATAATGGGATCATTCTTTTTATTTATAATCAAACGTTCAGGTACATTTTGGTATTTGAATAACCAAATATTTACAATATAACTTGGCAAAGTTAAAGTTGTTGTGTTCCTTTGTTTATTCGATGTCTCTGGGATATCAAAATACACAATTCTAATGAAATTAAAATTAAGAAAATTGCAAAAACGCTTTAAAACGACTTTCAACCATATAATTATGTTTGTAATTTCTTGAAGAAATATATCATATAGATATTTGATTCCCAGCATCACAGAATTGGCAATCAGCTTCTTGAATTATTTTAATTTCTCTTAATCCTTCTTTATTAGGTAATATTTCGACAATATATTCATATATTATCTCCCTAATAGCAGCAGAAAGAAATTTCATATTGATGATTTCCCATATCAAAGGCCAATTATAAAGGGGTATCTACTCTTAACAGTTGGCCGTACTTTTGGTAATATGCTCACATATATAGATCTCGATTTAAAAAAGGGAAACTTCTGAATTATCTAACTGTTGCTGTTTTTAAGACCTCAGAATACATAGGTGTCATTATACATGAAATGTCTCTTTGTCTTAATGTTTCAGTAAACAGACCTTTCATTTGTGCATTGTTATAATAACTTGACATAAAATTGTATTTCTCATCGCAGAGTAACTTTAAGAAAGAAGCAGCTAGAATACTTTGTGTCTTCCATAAATGACTTACTATTCCTAATCCTCCTTCTGTCTTTCACTTTGCTAAAGTGGATCTTATAATAAATTCACACTTTTTTCTCCAGATGTAAATGAAATCTTCTTTACTTATTAGTTTTTCATTATTTGACAGGCAAAGGGTAAATATGGGAAATGTACCATGTCTTTGAACAAGTCGAGGTATTAACAATAATAGCTTTTTGATGTAATGTAAGTTTTATGTTGTGGAAGCGCGCCAAAGTATTCTTAATTTTACATAAAATACTAGCCCACGAAGTTAACAGATATTTCATAATTATCAGAAAATACAATTCCCAAAGTTTTTAAAGAACCTGTATACCGCTGAAGCCATGGTAAAGGCCAAACCGGCCTATCACTCCTTGAGCCTAATCCAAATATTTTCGTCTTGTGTTAATTAACATACGACCTAACGTGCATTCTCCAAAATTCCCTTATCACTGGTAATGGAAACATATGGATCATCGGCAAGCGCAAGGACTTCAAGGTTGTTATCATTGGGTAAGGACAAGTGTTCATTGCAACTTTATCTTTTTAAAACAAGGTGCAGAGATTCCTGTCAAAAAGCATAAAGAAGCATAGAAAGAGGGCAGCCTTGTCGGACACCCCTTTGCAAACTAAAGTATCTACCAATGTTACCATTAACAATGCAGCAACTTCCAATATTCTTCTATAATATCTTAATGCATGAGATCAGCTCTTTACAAAAAAACAGTCTTTCACGAATCTGAAGTACAAGATTAATATCAATGCGGCCAAATGCTTTCGACCAATGAAGATTTAAAATAACATATTGGACACTTTTCTCAATAAAATATTACACACTATATCTAATTAAAGTATCACATGTATATACGTATCTTCCAGGCACACAAAACTGTTCAGGGCTGATAAGGTTGATAACTCTTTGGATTCTTTGTGCAGTTATCTTAGCAAGTATCATAAGGTCACAGCAAAACAGTGCAATTGGTCTCCAATTAGCCAAAGCACTCTCATCAGTAACGTTCGATATGAGAGTGATCAATGCAGTACCCGACTCTTAGAGAGAAAGAGAGAGAGAGTTTTCATTGCCATAATATTTTCAAGCAACAATTTAGTTCAAGCATAATGTCTTCCCAAAATACCTTACAGAATTCTACTGGTATCCCCTTCTATACCATGGCATTTATTGTTAGCAATCTCTTTGAAAGATATATTCTCGTGGAATATATCCTTAATTCAATGAACGGATATACAATTACCTAAAGGATACAAACACCAACCCCAACCAACAGAAAGGCTGCAGACAGATGCATAAGGGCAATAAAGACCAGCTCCTCATAGACAAAATGGTAAAGAAGATTACAAAGAGAGGAAGAACCAACCTAAGTATGGTAAGTTAGTTAGTTTAAATATATCATAGTTTTACCAGACCCCACTGAGCTTGATTTAAACAAAAAGCTCTCCTAGGGCTGGCCCGAAGGATTAGATATATTTTACGTGACTAGGAAACCAATTGGTTACCTAGCAACGGGACCTACAGCTTATTGTGGGATCCGAACCACATTGTATCGAGAAATGAATTTCTATCACCAGAAATAAATTCCTCTGGTTCCGCGTTGGCCGAGCCGAGAATCGAACCTCGGACCACCGGAATGGTAGCCGAGCGCCAAATGCACTCGTCCAACGTGGAACTTAAGTATGGTAAGGATAGACTACAAGAAAGCCATTAACATGATACCACAAAATGCTAATAGAATGCCTGAAAATACATGGGGCAAACTAAAACACATCAGCTTCCTAAAAAATATAATGTGCGACTGGAATACAGTACTTACAAGCTCTGGAAAAAGGACTAGCAAAGGTTAACAATAAGATAGAGATCTTTCAAGGCGATTCATTGTTACCACTACTCTTAACAGTAGCCATGACTCCCATAACAAAAATACTGCAGAAGGTAGATGCTGTGTACCAACTCAAGAAAGGAGGCAACAGAATTAATCATCTGCTGTGCAAGCTCTATGGCAAGAGCATCAAGGAAATATATACCCTTATTCAGACTATAAGAATTGTATTTGGGGAACATCGGGATAGAGTTTGGAATAAAAAAATAAGTGCCTTGGTCAACATACAAAAAGGCAAAGTGTAAAGGACTGGAGGAATAAAGCTACACGATGGGAACAGTATCAACCACATAGACGAGACAGGATACAAATACCTGGGATTAATAGAAGGAGGGATATAAAACACCAAGAGAAGAAGGACACGATCAGGAAAGAATATATTCAGAGATTTGAGGCGATACTTAAGTCAAAACCCAACGTTGAAAACATGATGAAAACCATAAAAACAATAACAATACCAGTAATCAGATACAGCATAGGAATAGTGGAGTGGAAGAAGGCTGAACTCCGCAGCATAACCCATACTACTGGGAAACATGACAATACACAAAGCACTACAACCATGAGCAAATCCATACAGGGATTCTAAGAATAGGGGACTGCATTAATATCGAGACCAGAGCACTATGACAATATCTAAAAACCGATGAAGATGAGTGACTACGGAGTGCATGGGAAGAAGGACTGATAAAAGTAGATGAGGCCCAGAAGAATTATTCAGAGACAGGAGAATGAAAAAAACAGAACATAGGAATAGCACAACAAACCAATTCACGGACAGTACAAAAGACAGACTAAAGAATTGGCCAGCAATGAAACATGATAATGGCTACAGAGGGGAGAACTCAAGATGGAACAAGAAGGAGTGCTAATAGCAGCAAAAGATCAGGTTCTAAGAACCAGATATGTTCAAAGAACAATACTTAATGTAAATAACATCTCATTCATATGTAGGAAGTGCAATATGAAAACCGAAGCCATAAACCACATAGCTAACAAATGTCCAGCACTTGCACAGAACCAGTACAAAAAGAGGTATGATTCAGTAGCAAAAGCCCTCCACTGGAGCCTGTGCAAGAAACACAAGCTGGCTTGCACAATGAGTCGTACGAACACCAACCTGAGGGAGTGATAGGAAACTATCAGGCAAAGATCCTCTGGGGCTATCATATCAGAATACATAGGGTGATGTGTGCCAATAGACCAAACGTGACGTTGATTAAGAGAATCGCAAAGAAAGTATCGTTCACTGATGAGTAGATGAGAAAGAAAGAGAAATAATCAATAAGTATCAAGACATGAAAATAGAAATAAGAAGGATAAGGGATTGCAAGTGGAAATTGTACCCATAACCATACGAAAACTAGACACAATCCAAAGATCCCTGAAAAGGAACCTGGAAAAACTAGATGCAGAAGTAGCTACTCGACTCATGCAAAACAGCGTGCTACTAGAAACAGCGCATAAGGTGAGAAAAGCTTGAACTCCTAAGGGTACAGGATGCAACCCGAAACCTCACCCCACAGTATAAAAACCACCCAGTCGAATAGGATGAATGCAATACACAAAAAAGAGAATACAATAATAATAATAATAATAATAATAATAATAATAATAATAATAATAATAATAATAATAATAATAATGCGGAGCAATGCACAGAAATTAGGCAGAAAAGTAAATTAATAAACAGAGTAAAAATATGATTAAAATAAATAAACTTACAAGAAAATGTTGATTCGTAAACAAAAATGAAATAACATTAACAGAACATAGGTTATATACTGTTTTTACTGTCTCTCCCCCAATCGTGTCATTTAAGGTACTTAAGAATTAAGAATGTGATAAGAAGTACTTGGTTGTCTGTATAACTTTGCAAAGCATGGGTCGACATAAGGGGTCAAAGGAGAGAAGAATGCACTAGGCACGATTATGTTATAACCAGAGAATAACGTTACAGTTTGGACGAAAAATGAAGAGGTATACCATAGACTGGGAAGAGACTTTGGAATGTCAATGAAAGTGAATATGGGAATGGATAGAGAGATTGTTGAGCCAAGTCTCCTCTACTAAAGTGAGTTGCTGAAGTCTGATTGAAAATTAAAAAGTAAAGATTGAATGTTCGAGGATGAATAGCTTTTGCTCAGTAAATCGAGCGTAAAGAATTCAATAGCCCAGAAAGGGGTAAAAGAACAATCATGTAGCAAGACTGGAGGATGCTTGGTTGGTCAAATGAGCCAGGGAGAGGGAGAAGAAGACCAGAATGAGAAAGCTTGAATCATTTATCAATGTTGGAGTTTTCTGTACCGAGGGCTCTTAAAAAATTCGACAGTTGATTATGATTATATATATATATATATATATATATATATATATATATATATATATATATATATATATATATATATATATATATATATATATATAATTAATCCTTTATCTGTTCTGCCATCAGTAAACCTCCTCCTTCGCCTTGAGTGGTGGATGAGTTATTCTGGCTTTGCGGGTGAGCATTAATCATTAACGGACTTTGGCAATCAAGTCTCAATAATATGACAATAATGTTACGTTAAACCAACATCCATTGATGCTACGCTGACAGATGAATTAATATTTCACTAATGAATTACGAGCATATTGTATTCACAATCAAAACATAAAAATAACATTTCATAGATGTTTATTCTTGTTAAATAATAATAAGTGTATTTTTACTGATAAAAAAAAATAAACTATCAATTCATACTTCATTTTTCAAAACTATATTCAACAAATATAAAAAAAATTCTAATAGGCAAAACATTAATATTATATCTAAGTTACAAGAATGAGAGAATTATGGTTTTTGTACTTCAATTAAATTTTCTGTAGTAACGAAGTAAATATTACATTTGAAATGTCTCCCTTCCCAAGAACCTTTGGTATTACTTTTATTATTTAAAACTGCTTCACTGCATTCAAATCACATTGGCATTCAATTATCCAACTTAGGAACTAAATTTAAAAGGACTTAAAAAGACACTTTAATTATTATAGAAGGCTCCATTGCTTTTCGATGCTTTCTGAACCATCTTTCAGGCTAAATGTGTTCACGTCTTATGAAACAAAGCTTCGCATTTAACAGGGAAATTGCTCTGTGATGAGAAAGAGCGCAAATGAAGCGGTTTTGCAAAAATAAATAGCTTCCTTTACTCGAGTTTGTAGGATCATTCTTTTCTGTTTTGAAGAAGAGCACTTTTCTTCGAGATTGACAAGATAATAGATGCGAGAAGAGGGTTCTTCATCTTTATATTAATTTCCCTGAAAAAGGAAGATTAACATTCCTGCAATATATTCAGTCTTATTCGCTTTCCCTGACATCCTTTTTTATTTCATTCCTCTTCATTTATACTTTTCTTTTCATTTAGCATTGCCATGTTTTCTTTCGTCAATTTCTCATAAACCTCTTTCTATTATCGGGTTCTGATTCGTCCCTTTTCTTCACTGATAGAACGGATCGTCTTTTAAACTTAACAGGTAGCCTTTTTTATCATTAACATATCTTTATGATATTCATCTCTAATAAAAAAAAAAGACTTCATGGCTATGCCCTCGGAGGCAATGTGCACGTTATCAAAGTATGTCATAGTACCGGGAATAAAATTAAACACGGTATTCAGGAAGAAAGCGCGATAAAAAAAATGTAATTGATAAAAATAGATGAAAGAAAGTGAAGAGCAACTCAAGGGGAGAATAAGAAGTTGCTATATAGCAAAATAAATGCAGACAAACATGGATCTCAGAATAAAAGATGGAAAAAAAGATGCTTTATGTAATAAATGCAGTCCATGATAAATGAGAGAAGTACTTAGATCATCTGTTGAAAAAGGAGGCATCCTTCCCTCAGACATTTTTTTTTGCAAAATACTAATTAATTATCATTAAAGTTCATAACTAGTATTATTATTATTATTATTATTATTATTATTATTATTATTATTATTATTATTATTATTATTATTATTATTATCTAAAGTCCTATTTTGTAGTGATTCATACGAACCTTGCAGGTAGTTCCTTCATGGTTTACCGATTATTTCCACCAATCTACTCTACTCTTTCCTATTTTCCTGTATCAGCGACCATGCTAATTAGAGATCTCTTCTATCCATGCAGACCACTAGCGAGACGATAAAACCTACCGACCAGTAGAAATTTAGCACTCCAATGACGTCATCTTCCAAATTTTAGTTGTAGTTGAGAAGTCAGTATATAGTGGTAAATGATGTATCAGTTAATTTGTAATTTGGTTTACTCCTGAAGACGCCTCTAGTAGGAGAAGAAACAGTATTTCGAATATAATAAAGAAATGGAAATAAAAGTGAATTAATTTTCCTTATTCCTGAGAAGCTAGACTGAAGAGGGAAAGAAGTTTAGACTGATTCAGTCTAAATAAATAGATAACATCTGGCAATAATGCCACCGACTGTAATAGGAGAGAAAATATGTCCAAATATTATAGAGCGGATGGAACAAACCTAGAAATGGAGAGAGACGAGTGATACAGGTCAAAGATACTGAAAGTGATACTGTTCGCGAAGGCTGTGGGTGCGGGCTGGGGGAAATGAGGACATGTCTGAGGAAAGGGAGTGATTTTTCTGCAAACTTTCAATTTCTCCTGACAAATTTTGTGCTCCGTCCTTCGGACTTTTGTATTCTGCCTCGATGTCTTGTCCAGATCGATCACCTGACATTTCGCTGAATGTTTTCAAGTCCGGAAAGAAGCTTGACATTTTGAAAATGGAGTAAGCGAGGGGAATTCAATTTCAAATCCATACAAAATCTTTTCGATCTTTAATAATTCTTTATTATTTTGTAAAATATTCGGTATACTATATGCGACGTTAATGTTAGCTTAATAGAAAATGGACTGTACGTCTCCAAGGTAAGTTAATACTTTTTTAAGACTGGAAATCCAGCTAAAATATTTGTATAATTGTTCATGAAATGGTAATGAAGATGATAATGATGATGATTGTAACAGACTTAAGCCAAGAAGTACCATCATATCAAAATGATAAGCCTTTATTTTATTGATTTATTTCATTTATTTCTTTTCATTTTTTTCCGCTTGAAACCATGACGGTTGGTTCTGCGGTTCTGTAAAAGTAATTAGGTACTTAATGTACGAGCTCATAATATCCATCGCTGAATCAAAGTACCTCTAAACGATTCCTCAGGAATAACTTGCGCCAAAGGGGAATCATAATGGATAAGTGTTCGTCACCATCATGATGCAAACTGTTGCCTGGTTTGGAAAGACGATATACAGTGACACTGACACAATGACACCTAAAATTCATGGAAATTAAAACTGGAAACTACGATTGAAGAGATGTGGCAGAAATACTGAAAGATGAAAAAATCACTGCTGACATAATATACACCTTTTTAAAAGTATGATTTCCAAAATATCTTAAGAATGTTGTATGTGTATTTCTGGATAATGAGTGCTTAACCTTATGGGATATAGGGCTTCCAAAATATCATATTAACTTGGATTTTAATCATTAAATTAGATCATACGAATAATAAGATTTTGAGGTAGGTATGAGGGAGGATTATCAACATGGATTGGTTGAAATCTCTATCGACTGCAAAACTTGAATTTTTGTGCCTCAATACTCAGACTCTGAAGACAAGAGAAGTTGCCTATATCATTATTTTAATGTGTAGAGAAATGTGACCTTTAAAGATGAGGCATGTGGAAAAATTCAGTATATGGAATGATCAGCAACCTCCAAAATGTTTGCCTACCAAATTCTGTCAGAGAAAAAAAACACGTTGTCTTGAAAAGTAGGTAAAGTGCATATATATATATATATATATATATATATTGTTACGAAGTGCAAGTATCTGGTTACCATGCATCAAAATTATTACCTCACAAAAAGCCAGACACCTGAAACCCTTATTACACGTTTAAACGACTGAAATACTCTAAAGGCAACAGTGATCCCTTAACACTTACCAGTATTGCAGAAAATCAGACTAAGTTCATCAAAACAGGTGTGAGGTAATCTTGTAAGTAATTAAATTAATCAAAGGGCATCACTCCATCTACAACTTTCAAACTCTATGTATTTCCCTGATTTCAGAAGTCTAAGTACTTCCCTGGTTCTAAGTCAATTCAAATAAATTGAAGGAAAGCAAATCAATTACCACTCTATGTTTCTACCTAACATAAATATAATCATAATTAAATATAATTATACTGGTGTAGGATAAAGAAAACACTTATAAAAATTTTAAATAAAAAAATTTATTATTAAATTCAAAATTTATAAGTGAAATTCACAATATCAGGGAAAATTACTGTTACTTGAAAACAAAGTAAAGTTTAATTAATTCTTGAATCAAATTAAGTAAAATTAAATCAAAATCAATTTATCACAAAATTCAAGAAAATTAATTAAATCAAAATTCAAAAGTATTAGGCAATAATTGAAAATCTGAAATTAATTCACAAGTGCTAAACAATAATAAATCTTGAAAAGAATTCTAAGTAAATGCAAATTAATTCACAAGTGTTAAATTTAATTAAATGTGCAATGATTAAGCAATGAAAATAACTAAGTCAATTAAATTGTGAATGCCAATGAAAATATAAAATAAAAAGACACACTTCAATAAGAAAAATGAATAAGTGCACAAACAATGGAACAGACACAAACACAAAAAAAAATCAGCAATGTGTAAAAGTGTAAATCTTTTTCACTCAAAAACACTGTAACCAACAGTTTTTACCAAACCTTCGTAAACATCTGTTATCAGTTAATCACAGTTCCTAACAATTATTAGTTAACCACACTCCCTATCCATAATTAGTTAAACACAATTCCTATCCGTTATTAGTTGCAACTAATAAAAATATAACACACTTTACCTGGTATACCAAACTTCTTTCTCTCTTAGCTGCAGCTTGTATATTACACTTTCACAAAAACCAGGTGCCGTTACGAAATGATGTTTGTTCAGATTCCACAAAAGAAACTAAATAATACTAAATAAACTCTAAGAAATATCAAATATGAAATTCTAAAACGTTACGAGTGACCAATTTACGTTACGTTAATATAATCTCAAGGATGTCGTGGGAGAGAGAGAGAGAGAGAGAGCGAGAGAGATGTTAATGCCTCGAGGTCTTAAGATAGAATGAAATCTCTTCCTTTACGGAAACTGGGCTAGGCAGATGATACAAAACGTTCTTGGCACGAAAGCTTCTCAAATCTTCGAAACTGATGCAATCTTACATACAAAATGTGCAATACCCACGTGGGGCTTGACAAAGATATACTCGTATGAGTCCAGTCTGTTAAAAAAAAAAAGAAAGACGTACCCGACTCGATCGAGACGGAGGCTGGGCGACAATTAAAATTGACCTGTTTTGATGACAACGCAAGTCTCCAGCTCGCTCGCTATCACACATGATGACAGATTAGGGAAGCAAACGGAGATCTCTCTCTCTTTTTACGTTATATATATATATTCTTTTATAACACGTAATGCGAAATCTGAACACACATTTTAAAACATACTATTCTAAGCTATCTAGGAATCTGAAAAAATGTTACACAATCTACAAGACATTTCAAAGAGGGGAAACATGCATTTTGAAAGTAGCAATATATAATATACCTCCCCCCAGAAGATTTTTTTATCATGGTGTTGAATCCAACGATTCGCAACGAGATAAATAATCAGCAACTACATTGTTTTTGCCACTAATGTGCTGCACTCTTAAGTTATACTGTTGCAGGCACAAAGACCTCCTGGTCAGTCTTTGATTATGGTTTTTCATTTTCTGGATAAATGATAGTGGATTGTGATCAGACAACACTAAAATTTTTTCATTCCTAGGTCTATTCACATACACTTCAAATTTTTTCAATGCGGTGATTAAGGCCAAAGTTTCCTTCTCAATTGTCGAATATACTTTCTGATGTTTTTTCAGTTTTGTAGACATGAAACACACAGGATGGTAGATATTATTTTCATCTTCTTGAAGTAGAACAGCTCCAACGCCACAGTCTGACGCATCAACTTGTATCACAAATTTCTTGTCGAAGTCTGGTAGCTTGAAGTACGGTCGGTTTTGAAGTTAAAATGGCTTTTACCTTCTCAAAGATTCTTGACACTCTGGAGTCCAAACTAAACTTAGCTTTGGGACTAGTCAAGGTCTGTCAGGGGAGCTACTACGGTTGAGAAATTTGGGCAAAAAAACAACGATAGAAACCAGCCATCCCCACCCCAAATCTCTGTAGCTCTTTCTGGTAGTAGGTGGGGTAGCCTTATTAAACGGATACCTTCTACATTAGCATTTACTGGAGCAAGAAGACCTTTCCCAACTTCAAACCCAAGATACTGTACAGTTGCCTTTCCAAACTCACTCTTCTCTAGGTTGACTGTTAATCCTGCTTCTTGTAGTTTCTTGAAAACTTTCCTCAAAATCTTCTGATGTTCTTCCCACGTTGTAGAGTAAATCACGATGTCATCTAGGTATATACCTACTCCTTCTATTGATCCTAGCAGTTGATCCATCACACGTTGAAATGTTGCGGGTGCATTCATCAAACCAAACGGCAGAACAGTATACTGATACAGTCCAAATGGAGTAATAAAAGCTGACAGCAACTTGGCATTCTCATCTAAGGGAATTTGATAATATCCTTTCAACAAGTCTATCTTGGAAACAAACTTGGCTTGCCCAATATTACCAAGTAACTGATCTATAAGAGGCAAAGGATAATTATCAGCCACACTGATAGAATTCAGCTTCCTATAATCAGTACACATCCTAAATGAACCATCTGGCTTCTTCACTAACACACATGGAGAACTGAAGACTTGAACTGGTTCTGCTAATCCATGTTGCAGCAAAATACTCAACTTCCTTCTTCAAAACATCTCGATGATACGGTGATAAGCGATAGGCTCTTTGCTTGAAAGGTCTTCCATCTTCTTGAATCTTGATTTCATGCTTGGTCAGATCAGTACGTCTAGGCACATCTGAAAAAATTTCTGGAAAACTTCTAATTACTTCACTTAAGTCTTCACGTTGTTCAACAATCAGATGTTTCAATTTATCCTCCAAATTTTCCAAAAGTGAAGAATTATTCATCTTGCTTGCAGTTCCCAATTCGTAGCCATCATCGTCTTCTGTAGATAAAGTTGTCTGGGTTACTGACACAGTTTCAGTTTTAGTTTCTGAGAAATAAGGTTTCAAGAGGTTCACATGTATCTTCCTTTGTTTTCTTCTTCTTTCTGGTGTTTCAATCACATAAGTTCTATCACTTAACTTCTGAATTATCTGTAAGGACCTTGAAATTTATTAGTGAGGGAAATCTCTTGACAGGTAAGAACACTAAACACTTGTTGACCAACACTAAAACTTCTTTAGCTAGCCTTAGCATCAAATCTCCTTTTCATTTTCTCTGACTCATTTTCAAGTTTTCTAAAGAAGAATTTTTCTAATCTCTTTCAATCTTTTCCTTAAGTTTTTCACATACTCTCCTTGGCTTTCCTCTTGATTTTCTTCCCAATTTTCTGCAAGAATCTTCAACGGTCCTCTCACTTCTCTTCCAAAAATCATCTCATTAGGTGAACATCCTATACTTTCTTGGTAAGCATTCCTAACTTCAAACAGCATTAATGGTAAACCAACATCCCATTCTCTTCCTGACTCAGAACAATACTTTGTCAGCATACTTTTCAATGTTTGGTGGAACCTTTCTAAGGCACCTTGAGTTTCTGGATGATAGGCAGTGGATAACTGTTGTTCCACTCCTAACAAATTCATCACATCCTAGAATAACTTTGAAGTAAAGTTTGTTCCTCTGTCACTTTGTACTATTTCTGGTATTCCAAACTTTGAGAAAAACTCCCACAAGTTTTTCAGCAACTATCTTGGCAGATATGTTTCTAACAGGGATTGCTTCTGAATACCTTGTCACAGGACACATTAATGTCAACAAATACTCATTTCCTTTCTTTGTATTCGGCAGTGGTCCAACCATATCTATAATCACTTTGCTAAAGGGTTCTCCTCTAACTTCTATAGGTTGTAGGGGGGCTTTCTTGATGGTTTCATTCGGTTTTCCAGCTATCTGGCAGGTATGACACTCACAACAAAACCTGTTAACATCTTTGTGAAGTCCAGGCCAGAAAAAATATTTCATGCTCTTCTCCACAGTCTTCCTGATTCCCATATGTCCAGACTCATGAGCTACTGCAACCACTTGCTTTCTCAATGGATATGGAATCAAAATTTGATGATATTCGCCCCATACAGCATCTCCTGGTATATATGTAGGTCTATACTTCCTCATCAGTAAACCTTCCTTCAGATAGTAACAGGTAGGAGTTTGTTGCATCTCTTCTCGATCAACAACTCTGAAGAACAAATCAGTTAACGATGCATCCAACTTCAAGGGTTGAATTCTCAATATCTGCTAACTCAGCTACTGTAGTTTCACTACTGTCTTCAGTAACACTTTGACTACTCGGAGTCTCTTCAGGAACATCAGGTTCTTCTTCTTCGTCGTCGTCGTCTTCTTCATCTTCTTGGGAAATCTCTTCTATGGGAAACTTCACTTCCCTGGAACAATTCTTCAAAGCACAAAGATCCTTCACTTGATCCTTCTTGGGTGTGTAAATCCTCAGTTTCTTCACTTACAGTCGTAGTCCTCTTCATACTTCTGGTAGTTACACAACTAGGAAACAGGTGGGGGTTATTCTTCTCCAACTCTTCTGTAGGACTAATCCTCAATGGTTTGTCTGTCACTACAGGACAAGGAATAAATGGCACACCACCAACTTCATTCCCCAACAGAACATGTATACCTTCCACAGCCAGTGAGTCTTTTACAGCAAAATCAACATTCCCTGTCACCAATTCACATGACAGGTGTAAGCGGCATATAGGAGTTACTTCCTCCCCTCCTATACCCTTCAAAATAACTGAATCTCTTGTGAGACTCTTCTCCAACTGAGGGTGAGAACCGCGTACTACCACACTATGGTTACTCCCTGTATCACGTAATATCTTGACTGGTACCTGCATACCTCCTTCTTGAGTTGACAGCATACCCTCATAGATATATGGCTTAAAAGCCTCCAGACTGCAAAGCCACTCACTGCTTGAGGTAACATTTCCACTGGTTGCTAAACACTCAGCTTGTTTAGTTTCATTCTTCTCTGGAGTCTGATTCTTTCCCACACTGCTCTTCGTAGTTTGTTTCACCTGGTCACCTTTTACAACTTGACCAACTGGCTTTGACTGCTGTTGATTCCGGTAACACTCTTGACTGTAGTGTCCTACTCTTCCACACTTGAAACAGACAATATTAGGTTTCTGTAACTGTCTTGAAAAACTGGATGAGGATTTCACATTAGTTTGCTGAGCTGTATTACCTTGTGTACTCTTAGTAGTATCACTTGAAGGTTTCCCATTAAATTTGTTCCTGTTATTTGGATAAGACTTAAAACCTGGGCGTTGTTGACTCTGGTACTTGACATTGTAATTACGTTTACTACTGATTATATTGTAATCTTCACTAAGGTTAGCAGCTTTGTCAAGTTTCTTCACTTCTCTCCCTCTTAAATAAGCTCTTATATGTTCAGGAATTCCCTTAAGATACTGTTCAAGAACAAGTAACTCTTCTAAACTCATCAAAAGTTTTACTTTAGCAGCTTCTACCCAACGTTTGAAACACCTTCTCACTTTGTAAGCATAATCTAAGAATGTTCCCTTCTCATCTTTTCATAAATTTCTGAATCTCTCATTGTAGTACTCTGGGGTCATCTGGTAAACTTGTAGCACACTGTGTTTAAGTACCTTATAGTCTTTACACTGATCAGCTGTTAAAGCTAGATAAGCACTTCTCCCTTTACCAATTAAGACACTTTGTCGCAAAACTGACCATTTATCCTCTGGCCATCCCATACCTGAAGCCACTTTCTCAAAGGGATCGAAAAACTCATCTGGAGCTTCTTCAGTAAACTTAGGGATTTAACTTCTGTACTCTCACTACATCAAATACGGGTCTTGATTACCTTGGTTAGGGTTAGACGGTGTTACAGGTAATGTGGATCTAGCTCTTATTAATTCCATTTCCCTTTCATGTCTTGCGATTTCTCTTTCCTCTTCTGCTGCTTTTTCTTCCTCTCTTTCTCTTCTTTCTTGTTTTTCCTTGTCTATTCTTTCTCTTTCAGCTTGCATTCTCTCTCTTTCAGCAAGCATTTTTAGCTTAATCAAATTCTCTTCTGCTTCAATGCGTCTAAGCTCTAACTCTGCATCACTTTTCTCTTTCTTTTCTGCTTGCTTATTTATGAGATCAGCACGTGCTACATTCAACAACTCTTGAGCCAATTCTAACTCATCTTCATCAGTTTTATTCTACCAGAGTTTTATCATGATTCCATAGCAATACATTTTATTTGTGCCTTTACCATACTAGTAGACACATAACCACCACATGACTCTGCTAAAGCGCTCCACTGTGCTCTAGACAGAGTGGTTTCAGACAAAACATGGATGGAAGGGGCTGCTAAAAATTCCTGAACATTGAACTGAGCCATTTTCCTCTAAGTTATCAACTTACAATTCAATACAATAAATGCAAAAACAAAACAAAAAAACTATATGGTCACTCTCCTAACAAAATATATTCCTAACACCACCAGTATATTTCTAGAGTGATAATGAAATCTGCTTTCCCGGGTCTCTGGGCACCATTAAATAATAGGTACTATGTGCCAAGTATCTGGTTACCATGCATCAAATATTACCTCACAAAAAGCCAGACACCTGAACCCTCATAACACGTTTAAACGACTGAATACTCTAAAGGCAACAGTGATCCCTTAACACTTACCAGTATTGCAGAAAATCAGACTAAGTTCATCAAAACAGGTGTGAGGTAATCTTGTAAGTAATTAAATTAATCAAAGGGCATCACTCCATCTACAACTTTCAAACTCTAAGTATTTCCCTGATTTCAGAAGTCTAAGTACTTCCCTGGTTCTAAGTCAATTCAAATAAATTGAAAGAAAGCAAATCAATTACCACTCTATGTTTTTACCTAACATAAATATAATCATAATTAAATATAATTATACTGGTGTAGGATAAAGAAAACACTTATAAAAATTTTAAATACAAAAATTTATTATTAAATTCAAAATATATAAGTGAAATTCACAATATCAGGGAAAATTACTGTTACTTGAAACAAAGTAAAGTTTAATTAATTCTTGAATCAAATTGAAGTAAAATAAATCAAAATTAATTTATCAAAAATTCAAGAAAATTAATTCAATCAAAATTCAAAAGTATTAGGCAATAATTGAAAATCTGAAATTAATTCACAAGTGCCAAACAATAATAAATCTTGAAAAGAATTCTAAGTAAATGCAAATTAATTCACAAGTGTTAAATTTAATTAAATGTGCAATGATTAAGCAATGAAAATAACTAAGTCAATTAAATTGTGAATGCAAATGAAAATATAAAATAAAAAGACACACTTCAATAAGAAAATGAATAAGTGCACAAACAATGGAACAGACACAAACACAAAAAAAAAAAATCAGCAATGTGTAAAAGTGTAAATATTTTTCACTCAAAAACACTGTAACCAACAGTTTTTACCAAACCTTCGTAAACATCTGTTATCAGTTAACCACAGTTCCTAACAATTATTAGTTAACCACACTCCCTATCCATTATTAGTTAAACACAATTCCTATCCGTTATTAGTTGCAACTAATAAAAATATAACACACTTTACCTCAGCTCAGCTCTGCTGTCCATACCTAACTGACCGTTTAGGTTGTATTAATCTCTGGGGAAGTGATTTTTCTGTAAAACCTGTGCTTTTGGGGATTGACTTTTGTTGGACGTTAATCATGGATTTAGCTAGGGTAGGTAAAGCCTAAAGGGTTAAAGTTTCCAGCGTGGGATTTTTATCTCATTGTTGCGTGTCTCTCCGGTCTTGTCTTGAGGGGTCGGTAGAAATTTACATTTGCTTTATGAATCGTTTTCTCAATTATAAGGCCAGGGTACCTTAAAGACGAAAACTGCTTACGAATTGGTTCAACTACGAATTTGTTCCTCACGAGATGGTCAAGTCGGCAAGGTGACCTAGTTGTGATAATGGTATAGCAGATACATTTCCCGCAACCAGACATCATGATTACTTCATATTTCTTTGAAGTTGGATCTCGAAGCTTTGTAGTGAGTGACAAGCGAATCCGAAAAAGAGCAAAGAATTTGAGAAGTTAAGATGGTAAGTGACTATTACAATTACGTCATATATATCATATATATATATAGATATATATATATATATATATAGATATATATATATATATATATATATATATATATATATATGTATATATAATATATATATATATATATATTATATATATATATATATATATATCTATATATATATATATATATATATATATATTAGGGCTTGTGCCTTGTATGATAAGGCGCCCTATGAGGTAATGTTAGACTAGCGATAATCTATACGCTAAGTCGGTTGGTATTGCACTTCCATCTTCAATGGAGTGTCTGGGGTTTTGTAGATCACTTACGAAGTCGGTATTATCTTTACGACGATGTGTTAAACTCATGGTTCGGTGAGGTTCTTGTAGAAAACACAAGGTATAAAAATAGTATATTCTTCTGAAGTTTTACATGATGAAGATCAGGTATGATCGTACAAGTCTTCTAATAACGATAGCTTGATCGCTTCTGCCAATGATGATGGCTAATCCTATTCCTCTACATGATAAAGCTTAGGTAAAGAGGTACAGGTCTTCTAATGACGATAGCTAACTCTGTTCTGCCCGTCTACCATCTCTGTTACAAGTTATGAAGGAACAGACAGTAGTTCGAACATATGACATACTATCAGATGACATAGTTTCATACGAACACACAATCGAATGAGACACGCTACAGATCACGTAGGCCGTTTGAATTATAGGTCGGGGTAGTTGTCTCAAGCAGGGAGCTTGGACTAATGTTATAACAATTGAATGACTACAGGTGACGGCATGTTATCTTAGCTTACATACTTATTGTATACGTCATCTTTAGCGTCTCTAGTCTGATCACATTCCTGCAAGCAATCTGGTTGACCTCTTTAGTTTTAGATTTTATATATATGGACTAACATTCCATATTTTTATTATGTAAAACACTTACATTAGCTCGGTCAGCTACCAAAACCAGCTACTGAATATTACTCAAACTTAACTTGCATTAGACTTATAGGAGTGTGATACAGACACTATGTGAATATATATATATATATAAGTAAATAAAAATTCATGGTGTACATGAATTGATTCAAGTAATAAAATATAAAACAATGATATTGGTAAATAATAGTGATCACATGATATATATAATGATACAGTTTTTCACTTCATCTCATTAAGATACTTATGCTACAGAAAATACTAATGTACTCTGATAATTGCATAGAATGAAGATTAACATGATAAAAATCATATTTTAACTGATAAAAAAGTTCATATATGAATTGACAAAATTATTAATGTTTATGCTGATTGATTCGTTGATTTTTATGCTAAATGTTATATATCTGATTCATTAATTCATATACGTGAACCTCATAAAGTAACTGCAGATTATTGGTAAGATAAAAGGTAACAGATTGATTAATAGGCTACCTGATTTGTTATACATATGTATATGGATTCATATAATTATGATTAATATATGCACTTTAAATAGATTCCTATTGCGTACACGCAAACGATATATTTAGATTCCGTTATTTATGATCATTTATATATAGATTCCTAGTGCGTACACGCAAAAAAATATATTTCGATTCTGTTATTTATGATCAATTATATATAGGATACATGATACTTTATATATATAGGATACATGACCGAGGTTATACTACTTCACTTTTAACTAGCTTTCGAACAACTTTTCGTCCATTACACAGTTCCAGACAACCACCTTTAGCCAATTGAAACGGCCTTTTTCAATGGTTAAAACAAGGGGGGAAAATTTGCCTGGGCGGGTCCAACGTTCCATTTTGCGCTCATACTTATTCTCTGCATCCTAAGCTACACGATTACGTTCGCGATGAATAAAAAAAAACATCCCGCACGAGTCCTTCGCCAGCAAAGTAGAGTTGAATATCCTTCGGGTCGTAATTGTCGGAAGTGTGTCCCTTTTGTAGTCGAATTCCGACAGCGCTGGAGCGTTCCGCATTAAAACGAGATTACGACGAAGTACGGTGTCGGTCGAAGAAGTCCATGAAATTCCTTTCACATTGTAGGCGGTTGTTACTTGACTGTAGTCGTCCGCTGCGACGAACGATTTTTTGAAGTTGCTATGTGAAACTCTCGTACTGCAGGATACTGTAACCGGTTCCATTAATCAGCCTGCAAAGTGAAATTATACTTGTCACAAGGGCAAAGTAAATTCAGACGACATCCAAATACAGGGGAGGGAAGAGAGCTATTTAGACCAGACTTAACCCACATGAATTCGCTGATATTTTGGAATTCAAAAGAGTCCGCTGTACAAACTTTTTTATCCATGGCATTAACAATGAGTGAACCTATCCAGGTCTATGATGACTTGTAAAAATATCCATAATTATAAAAAATAAATAGATATCATTACGAATCTCACAGAAAATTCGATATTACTGGTAGTAAGTTACTAGACAAAGAAGTGGAAAACGGAGCTAATTGTAAGATTGCCAGGCAACATAAGAGTCAAAGAGAAGATTAATCATGATTCTATGTGCCTACAAACAAAAGTTTCATATTCAATTTTCTCGTGCGCATCTTCTGAGGTTAACTATTAAAACATTATTAATAGGTAGGAGATGCAACGAAAAACCCACTATGTAAACTAATTTCTATATAAAGTTTCTTGGGTTTTTTCAAGAAAATGTGACATTTTCCCATGAATGTTTTACTTGAATTGTAATAGGCTAATGTTGCAAGTAAATATTTTCATATATACATATCTTGATAACTTCTAAATGTCTATGAGGTTCAGAAAAAAAAAATTAATTTCATTTTGTTGTTATAGAAATTCTATTTGCTTATATTGTTCATTAATTTTAAAATGATTACAAGTCCTTAACTAATTGCATTACACACACGGATAAGAATATGTTATGTGGCCTGTCATGTGACCTATGAACCCATGTGAAGTTCATGAACTAAGCATTCCTTTCTCCAGTCAATCTGCTTTTGCAAGCAGAGACGACACACAGATGAAGCCTGTGTAAGCAGATTATTGAGGTTAAAAGGAACAAATGCTGATACGGCAATGATGACGTCGTCACTTGGCAGGAGATTGCTCTCAGCCAGCTAAGAGTTACGTTACTTGCTGCAATAAATACGACTTTAGGATAAATTTATTATCTTTTAATACTCGACCCACACGAAAAGAATGTCTGAAAAAAAAAACAGTACCAAAATTGAAACAATATATTAGTTTCATGTTGGAAATTTGCATAATTGTAATTATGTTAAATAAATATTCCTTATTCAAACTATATGAAAAAGGTTTCCATACAAATTCTATATATATTATTAGTCCTGTATAAGATTCATATAGGATTATTTCATAGATAACATTTTCACTTCTAGACTTCCTGACTTTAAAATCTCTTTTATTTATTTATTATTTATTTTATTTATTTATTTATTTATTTTTTTTTAATTTTTTTTTTTTTTTTTCATTGACTACGAATATAAATCACCGGGACAGACAATATGTCAGTAGGTTTTGATATGTGTTTGAACTTTTAGCTTATTTGTCATTACTAAAGCGTTAAGTTAGAGTTCAAATCTTTACGCATATATATTTGGATATTTAATCTTTACGTTTTGCTTATTGATATTATCGTGATTCCTTTTTTATTATAATTTGTAACCCTTCCGACTTCTTACGGAGTGTATTATATTGACTCCACTTGTATCCATATTTATTTTATTTTATATTTATATTTATTTATTTATATATTTTTTTTATATATATTTGAATAAATTAATGTTGGCTTGAATATGTGGAAAAGTGTTCTAGCGACGTACCGTAATAAGGCTACTTGCGGCATCAATTCTATAGATACAAGATATATATGATAAAGGTATTTAAAACCGCTAGAACCGCTATAATCCAGTTCGGATCCAACATCACGAGTTGTAACTCGTAAGACATTGACACTTCCTATTTAATTATCCGTTATTCTACCAAACGATTGACTGGGTGATAAAATATATATTGGTTTTCTTAATGGAAAGGAATTCACACCAGTGTTAAGGAGATTATTATTGATTTACACCACCCGAGTCACAGATTATTATGTGTTGAATTCCATATTTACTGATTTAGCACTCATAAAATATTCGTAACGCACTCAATTGCGGTGTTTGTTTTTAGTGCTATTAATTCTATATAACGTGTCAAGGAACTATTAACACTAAGAAGTGTTTATTCCCTCTGTCAGACTCGTAATTCTGTTAATAATTCTACGTATATTCTTTCAAGGATTGATTTGGCACAGGATGAGGCCCCTAAACTGACAGGTGTCTTAGTGTATCCCTTGTTTTCATGACACGTGTTACAATTAGTTATGTGCTTTTTATATCTGTAAGCATTGTAGGCCAGAAAACAGTTGATTTGGCTTTCTGTGAAAAAGGAGGGAACCCTGGATGACGGAATGCAACCAGTTTATGACGATTGGTATGAGAAAGATTATACTACTACCTGGTCGTTAGTCATCTGCTGTGTTTCTTCGGGTTTTCCTCGTCACAGACCTACATATATTACATTTGATTACATTATTTTGATACACATACTTTAAATGTACTTTGCTTTTAGGGTTTCTGCTCGAAGTGTTTATTGTTTTTGCCTAGCCACTGACCCTGTTTCCGTTTCGAAGTGTTTATGTTTGGTGTTTATTGCTGCTGATTCTGTTTCATCATGTAAAACTTCAGAAGAATATACTATTTTTATACCTTGTGTTTCTACAAGAACCTCACCGAACCATGAGTTTAAACACATCGTCGTAAAGATAATACCGACTTAGTAAGTGATCTACAAAACCCAGACACTCCATTGAAGATGGAAGTGCAATACAACCGACTTAGCGTATAGATTATCGCTAGTCTAACATTACCTCATAGGGCGCCTTATCATACAAGGCACAAGCCCTAATAATTGGTGGCCAGCGGACCAGAAGAACTCTACAACGTCCTACGAAGAAAAAACAGAATAATAAATCATGAAGTCAACGACGACGAAAGCAGCAGATTCTTCAAGCAACTAGTATCATCATTAGTGAGCGACTTCAGAAAAACAACAAGATTCGTCAAGCAACTTAGTATCATCGTTAGTGAATAACTTCAAGAAACAAAACCGACGTGTCCTTTTTCCTACGACAACGCAAGCTTCGTCTCTCATTAGGATCATTCAAGAAAACATCGTTAGTGAGCGTTTCCGGCACTCCAAGAAACAAACCGAACGCGTCTGCAGCATCGGATCTTTCAAAGGGCTCGAATCATCGAAACAACGCGCACGGGGGAAACTGAAGCCAAACCAGGTCGTCCGCTAAATAGAGAAGGAGGGCCAGAGCCGTGTGTCGTTATCGGAACACCGAGACTTCCCACAAAAGCAAGCTAAGTACAATTTTTTATTCATTTGGAGTAACTTTGAGTGTTTCCTTTGCAGGTCGAATTTCGTTATTCCTGTGCTGAAGTTACGAGACATTCTTAATCTTACTTTTTTACAGAAATTATCTACATCATTGAGATTTCGCTACTGCGAGTTTTTTATCTTTGAGTGTCTGTTTCCAGAAGTTCTACTGAAATATCATAATCATATACTATGTTAATTTTATCATTTTGGGTGATTATTAATCCCTTACGTAACAAATTCATATTAAACAGTGAATATGCGTACGCAGTGGACGTCTGTATTTATACAGATGCATGGATAGGGTCGTTAAGCACCGTAGTGATTAGAAAACACACAAAAACAAGTGGAACGTACAAATCTATATAAATTAGAGGTAACACTATTTCGGGTCATGACAATAAATGCTCCTTTGCAAAGTCCCGATCGCAGTTTTAGCCTTGAGTTTTTTGAGTTATATAAAATATCGAACCTCAATGACTCAAACTAACTTTAAAAATATGGCTGGATTGCAAGGAATAACATGTCTGTAAAAAACTTTCATCAGGCTAAATGCGCTGACCAGGATCCCTCACTATTTCAAATTTTAGCAAAGAATGAAGTACAAACAGTTAATATTGAATGCAGTAGTGATAACTTGTCTTATTAGTATCGCTCAGTTCCTAATAGTTCGTCATTCATTGCTTTATACGTAACCAGCAAACTAATGCTAAAAACACACAATACGTTGCCGATGGTAATAAAGAGAAGGATCCTAATTATTACAAAAAAGAAATAGAAACAGTAGCCTTTCAGAATCAAACAAGCAAAATCGGTTACTGTGCACCTAGTCAAGCGGTCAAGGTCAGTCAAAAAAACTGCCGAAGTGTTCAAAGCAAAGCAAATTCCACACAATAAGCGACTCTAGCAGAGTGGGGAAAAAGCGATGTTGGATCATACATCCCACCGCTGCCACCAATTATTAGGGCTTGTGCCTTGTATGATAAGGCGCCCTATGAGGTAATGTTAGACTAGCGATAATCTATACGCTAAGTCGGTTGGTATTGCACTTCCATCTTCAATGGAGTGTCTGGGGTTTTGTAGATCACTTACGAAGTCGGTATTATCTTTACACGATGTGTTAAACTCATGGTTCGGTGAGGTTCTTGTAGAAAACACAAGGTATAAAAATAGTATATCTTCTGAAGTTTTACATGATGAAGATCAGGTATGATCGTACAAGTCTTCTAAT
>NC_087220.1:23861811-23893310 GCF_015104395.2 Macrobrachium nipponense | reverse complement strand
GCGCGCCAAAGTATTCTTAATTTTACATAAAATACTAGCCCACGAAGTTAACAGATATTTCATAATTATCAGAAAATACAATTCCCAAAGTTTTTAAAGAACCTGTATACCGCTGAAGCCATGGTAAAGGCCAAACCGGCCTATCACTCCTTGAGCCTAATCCAAATATTTTCGTCTTGTGTTAATTAACATACGACCTAACGTGCATTCTCCAAAATTCCCTTATCACTGGTAATGGAAACATATGGATCATCGGCAAGCGCAAGGACTTCAAGGTTGTTATCATTGGGTTCATTGCAACTTTATCTTTTTAAAACAAGGTGCAGAGATTCCTGTCAAAAAGCATAAAGAAGCATAGAAAGAGGGCAGCCTTGTCGGACACCCCTTTGCAAACTAAAGTATCTACCAATGTTACCATTAACAATGCAGCAACAGCAATTAACCAATATTCTTCTATAATATCTTAATGCATGAGATCAGCTCTTTACAAAAAAAACAGTCTTTCACGAATCTGAAGTACAAGATTAATATCAATGCGGCCAAATGCTTTCGACCAATGAAGATTTAAAATAACATATTGGACACTTTTCTCAATAAAATATTACACACTATATCTAATTAAAGTATCACATGTATATACGTATCTTCCAGGCACACAAAACTGTTCAGGGCTGATAAGGTTGAGGATAACTCTTTGGATTCTTTGTGCAGTTATCTTAGCAAGTATCATAAGGTCACAGCAAAACAGTGCAATTGGTCTCCAATTAGCCAAAGCACTCTCATCAGTACCGTTCGATATGAGAGTGATCAATGCAGTACCCGACTCTTAGGGAGAGAGAGAGAGAGTTTTCATTTCCATAATATTTTCAAGCAACAATTTAGTTCAAGCATAATGTCTTCCCAAAATACCTTATAGAATTCTACTGGTATCCCCTTCTATACCATGGCATTTATTGTTAGCAATCTCTTTGAAAGATATATTCTCGTGGAATATATCCTTAATTCAATGAACGGATATACAATTACCTAAAGGATACAAAAACCAACCCCAACCAACAGAAAGGCTGCAGACAGATGCATTAGGGCAATAAAGACAGCTCCTCATAGACAAAATGGTAAAGAAGATTACAAAGAGAGGAAGAAACTTACCTAAGTATGGTAAGTTAGTTAGTTAGTATATCTTAGTTTTACCAGACCACTGAGCTGATTAACAGCTCTCCTAGGGCTGGCCCGAAGGATTAGATATATTTTTACGTGACTAGGAAACCAATTGGTTACCTAGCAACGGGACACCTACAGCTTATGTGGGATCCGAACCACATTGTATCGGGAAATGAATTTCTATCACCAGAAATAAATTCCTCTGGTTCCGCGTTGGCCGAGCCGAGAATCGAACCTCGGAACCACCGGAATGGTAGCCGAGCGCCAAATGCACTCGTCCAACGTGGAACTTAAGTATGGTAAGGATAGACTACAAGAAAGCCATTAACATGATACCACAAAATGCTAATAGAATGCCTGAAAATACATGGGGCAAACTAAAAACAAAACATCAGCTTCCTAAAAAATATAATGTGCGACTGGAATACAGTACTTACAAGCTCTGGAAAAAGGACTAGCAAAGGTTAACAATAAGATAGAGATCTTTCAAGGCGATTCATTGTTTACCACTACTCTTAACAGTAGCCATGACTCCCATAACAAAAATACTGCAGAAGGTAGATGCTGTGTACCAACTCAAGAAAGGAGGCAACAGAATTAATCATCTGCTGTGCAAGCTCTATGGCAAGAGCATCAAGGAAATAAATTATACCCTTATTCAGACTATAAGAATTGTATTTGGGGAACATCGGGATAGAGTTTGGAATAAAAAAAAAAAGTGCCTTGGTCAACATACAAAAAAGGCAAAAGTGTAAAGGACTGGAGGAATAAAGCTACACGATGGGAACAGTATCAACCACATAGACGAGACGGATATAAAATACCTGGGATTAATAGAAGGAGGGATATAAAACACCAAGAGAAGAAGGACACGATCAGGAAAGAATATATTCAGAGATTGAGGCGATACTTAAGTCAAAACCCAACGTTGAAAACATGATGAAAACCATAAAAACAATAACAATACCAGTAATCAGATACAGCATAGGAATAGTGGAGTGGAAGAAGGCTGAACTCCGCAGCATAACCCATACTACTGGGAAACATGACAATACACAAAGCACTACAACCATGAGCAAATCCATACAGGGATTCTAAGAATAGGGGACTGCATTAATATCGAGACCAGAGCACTATGACAATATCTAAAAACCGATGAAGATGAGTGACTACGGAGTGCATGGGAAGAAGGACTGATAAAAGTAGATGAGGCCCAGAAGAATTATTCAGAGACAGGAGAATGAAAAAAACAGAACATAGGAATAGCACAACAACCAATTCACGGACAGTACAAAAGACAGACTAAAGAATTGGCCAGCAAATGAAACATGATAATGGCTACAGAGGAGAAACTCAAGATGGACAAGAAGGAGTGCTAATAGCAGCAAAAGATCAGGTTCTAAGAACCAGATATGTTCAAAGAACAATACTTAATGTAAATAACATCTCATTCATATGTAGGAAGTGCAATATGAAAACCGAAGCCATAAACCACATAGCTAACAAATGTCCAGCACTTGCACAGAACCAGTACAAAAAGAGGTATGATTCAGTAGCAAAAGCCTCCACTGGAGCCTGTGCAAGAAACACAAGCTGGCTTGCACAATGAGTCGTACGAACACCAACCTGAGGGAGTGATAGGAAACTATCAGGCAAAGATCCTCTGGGGCTATCATATCAGAATAGATAGGGTGATGTGTTCCAATAGACCAAACGTGACGTTGATTAAGAGATTCACAAAGAAAGTATCGTTCACTGATGAGTAGATGAGAAAGAAAGAGAAATAATCAATAAGTATCAAGACTTGAAAATAGAAATAGGAAGGATAAGGGATTGCAAGTGGAAATTGTACCCATAACCATACGAAAACTAGACACAATCCAAAGATCCCTGAAAAGGAACCTGGAAAAACTAGATGCAGAAGTAGCTACTAGACTCATGCAAAACAGCATGCTACTAGAAACAGTGCATAAGGTGAGAAAAGCGATGAACTCCTAAGGGTACAGGATGCAACCCGAAACCTCACCCCACAGTATAAAAACCACCCAGTCGAATTGGATGACTGCAATACACAAAAAAGAGAATACAATAATAATAATAATAATAATAATAATAATAATAATAATAATAATAATAATAATAATAATAATAATTATAATACGGAGCAATGCACAGAAATCAGGCAGAAAAGTTAATTAATAAACAGAGTAAAAATATGATTAACATAAATAAACTGATAAGAAAATGTTGATTCGTAAACAAAAATGAAATTATATATTAACAGTACAAAGGTTATATACGGTTTTTACTGTCTCTCCCCCAATCCCGTCATTTGAGGCACTTAAGAATTAAGAATGTGATAAGAAGGACTTGGTTGTCTGTATAACTTTGCAAAGCATGGGTCGACAACCGGGGTCAATGGAGAGAAGAATGCACTAGGCACGATTATGTTATGACCAGAGAATAACGTTACAAAATGGGCGAAAATGAAGAGGTAAACCATAGACTGAGAAGAGACTTTGGAATGTCAGTGAAAGTGAATATGGGAATGAATAGAGAGATTGTTGAGCCAAGTCTCCTCTACTAAAGTTAATTGTTGAAGTCTGATTGAAAATTAAAAAGTAAAGATTGAAGGTTCGAGATGAATAGCTTTGTCAGTAAATCGAGCGTAAAGAATTCAATAGCCCAGAAAGGGGTAAAAGGACAATCATGTAGCAAGACTGGAGGATGCTGGTTGGTCAATGAGCTAGGGAGAGGGAGAAGAAGACCAGAATGAGAAAGCTTGAATCGTTTATCAATGTTGGCGTTTTCTGTACCGAGGGCTCTTCAAAAATTCGACAGTTGATTATGATTATATATATATATATATATATTATATATATATATATATATATATATATATATATATATATATATATATATATATATATATATATATAATTAATCCTTTATCTGTTCTGCATCAGTAAACCTCTCCTTCGCCTTGAGTGGTGGATGAGTTATTCTGGCTTTGCGGGTGAGCATTAATCATTAACGGACTTTGGCAATCAAGTCTCAATAATATGACAATAATGTTACGTTAAACCAACATCCATTGATGCTACGCTGACAGATGAATTAATATTTCACTAATGAATTACGAGCATATTGTATTCACAATCAAAACATAAAAATAACATTTCATAGATGTTTATTCTGTTATAATATAAGTGTATTTTTACTGATAAATAAACTATCATTCATACTTCATTTTCAAACTATATTTCAACAAATATAAAAAAAATTCAAATAGGCAAACATTAATATTATATCTAAGTTACAAGAATGAGAGAATTATGGTTTCTGTATTTCAATTAAATTTTCTGTAGTAACGAAGTAAATATTACATTTGAAATGTCTCCCTTCCCAAGAACCTTTCGTATTACTTTTATTATTTGAAACTGCTTCACTGCATTCAAATCACATTGGCATTCAATTATCCAACTTAGGAACTAAATTTAAAAGGACTTAAAAAGACACTTTAATTACTCCACCGTCTAAAACACAAAATAGTATAGACAGTGTACTAAAAGGAGAGAACTTATAAATTATAGAAGGCTCAATTGCTTTTCGATGCTTTCAGAACCATCTTTCAGGCTAAATGTATTCACGTCTTATGAAACAAAGCTTCGCATTTAACAGGGAAATTGCTCTGTGATGAGAAAGAGCGCAAATGAAGCGGTTTTGCAAAGATAAATAGCTTCCTTTACTCGAGTTTGTAGGACCATTCTTTTCTGTTTTGAAGAAGAGCACTTTTCTTCGAGATTGACAAGGTAATAGATGCGAGAAGAGGGTTCTTCATCTTTGTATTAATTTCCCTGAAAAAGGAAGATTAACATTCCTGCAATATATTCAGTCTAATTCGCTTTCCCTGACATCCTTTTTTATTTCATTCCTCTTCATTTATACTGTTCTTTTCATTTAGCATTGCCATGTTTCTTTCGTCATTTCTCATAAACCTCTTTCTATTATCGGTTCTGATTCGTCCCTTTTCTTCACTGATAGAACGGATCGTCTTTTAAACTTAACAGGTAGCCTTTTTTGTCATTAACATATCTTTATGATATTCATCTCTAATAAAAAAAAAAAAAGACTTCATGGCTATGCCCTCGGAGACAATGTGCACGTTTTCAAAATATGTCATAGTACCGGGAATAAAATTAAATAAGGTATTCAGGAAGAAAGCGCGATAAAAAAAATGTAATTGATAAAAATAGATGAAAGAAAGTGATGAGCAACTCAAGGGGAGAATAAGAAGTTGCTATATAGCAAAATAAATGCAGACAAACATGGATCTCAGAATAAAAGATGGAAAAAAAGATGCTTTATGTAATAAATGCAGTCCATGATAAATGAGAGAAGTACTTAGATCATCTGTTGAAAAAGGAGGCATCCTTCCCTCAGACATTTTATTTTTGCAAAATACTAATTAATTATCATTAAAGTTCATAACTAGTATTATTATTATTATTATTATTATTATTATTATTATTATTATTATTATTATTATTATTATTATTATTATTATTATTATTATCTAAAGTCCTATTTTGTAGTGATTCATACGAACCTTGCAGGTAGTTCCTTCATGGTTTACCGATTATTTCCACCAATCTACTCTACTCTTTCCTATTTTCCTGTATCAGCGACCATGCTAATTAGAGGTTTCCTTTTATCCAAGCAGACCACTAGCGAGACGATAAAACCTACCGACCAGTAGAAATTAAGCACTCCAATGACGTCATCTTCCAAATTTTAGTTGTAGTTGAGAAGTCAGTATATAGTGGTAAATGATGTTTCAGTTAATTTGTAATTTGGTTTACTCCTGAAGACGCCTCCAATAGGAGAGGAAACAGTATTTCGAATATAATAAAGAAATGTAAATAAAAGTGAATTAATTTTCCTTATTCCTGAGAAGCTAGACTGAAGAGGGAAAGAAGTTTAGACTGATTCAGTCTAAATAAATAGATAACATCTGCCAATAATGCCACCGACTGTAATAGGAGTTGCATATGAGAGAAAATATGTCCAAATATTATATAGCGGATGGAACAAGCCTAGAAATGGAGACAGGCGAGTGTATAATACAGGTGAATAAATACTGAAAGTGATACTGTTCGCGAAGGCTGTAGGTGCTGGCTGGGGGAAAGGAGGACATGTCTGAGGAAAGGGAGGGATTTTTCTGCAAACTTTCAATTTCTCCTGACAAATTTTGTGCTCCGTCCCTCGGTGACAAGTGACTTTTATATTCTGCCTCGAAGTCTTGTCCAGATCGATCACCTGACATTTCGCTGAATGTTTTCAAGTCCGGAAAGAAGCTTGACATTTTGAAAATGGAGTAAGCCAGGGGAATTCAATTTCAAATCCATACAAAATCTTTTCGATCTTTAATAATTCTTTATTATTTTGTAAAATATTCGGTATACTATATGCGACGTTAATGTTAGCTTAATAGAAAATGGACTGTACGTCTCCAAGGTAAGTTAATACTTTTTTAAGACTGGAAATCCAGCTAAAATATTTGTATAATTGTTCATGAAATGGTAATGAAGATGATAATGATGATGATTGTAACATCAAAATGATAAGCCTTTATTTTATTGATTTATTTCATTTATTTCTTTTCATTTTTTTTCGCTTGAAACCATGACGGTTGGTTCTGCGGTTCTGTAAAAGTAATTAGGTACTTAATGTACGAGCTCATAATATCCATCGCTGAATCAAAGTACCTCTAAACGATTCCTCAGGAATAACTTGCGCCAAAGGGGAATCATAATGGATAAGTGTTCGTCACCATCATGATGCGAACTGTTGCCTGGTTTGGAAAGACGATATACAGTGACACTGACACAATGACCCCTAAAATTCATGGAAGTTAAAATTGGAAACTACGATTGAAGAGATGTGGCAGAAATACTGAAAGATGAAAAAATCACTGCTGACATAATGCATACCTTTTTAAAAGTATGTTTTCCAAAATATCTTAAGGATGTTGTATGTATATTTCTGGATAATGAGTGCTTAACCTTATGGGATATAAGGCTTCCAAAATATCATATTAACTTGTATTTTGATCATTAAATTAGATCATAGGGATAATAAGATTTTCAGGGAGGTATGAAGGAGGATTATCAACTTGGATTGGTTGAAATCCCTCGTCTGCAAAACTTGAATTTTTGTGCCTCAATACTCAGACTCTGAAGACCAGAGAAGTTGCCTATATAATTATTTCAATGTGTAGAGAAATTTGACCTTTAAAGATGGGGCATATGGAAAAATTCAGTATATGGAATGATCAGCAACCTCCAAATGTTTGCCTACCAAGTTCTGTCAGAGGAAAAAAACACGTTGTCTTGAAAAAGTAGGTTAAAGTGAATATATAGTATATATATATACATATATATATATATATATATATATATATATATATATATATATAATATATCTATATATATATATATATATATATATATATATATATATATATATATATATATATATATATATATATATATATATATATATAATCTATATATATATTGTTACGAAGTGCCAAGTATCTGGTTACCATGCATCAAATATTACCTCACAAAAAGCCAGACACCTGAACCCTTATTACACGTTTAAACGACTGAATACTCTAAAGGCAACAGTGATCCCTTAACACTTACCAGTATTGCAGAAAATCAGACTAAGTTCATCAAAACAGGTGTGAGGTAATCTTGTAAGTAATTAAATTAATCAAAGGGCATCACTCCATCTACAACTTTCAAACTCTATGTATTTCCCTGATTTCAGAAGTCTAAGTACTTCCCTGGTTCTAAGTCAATTCAAATAAATTGAAGGAAAGCAAATCAATTACCACTCTATGTTTCTACCTAACATAAAATATAATCATAATTAAATATAATTATACTGGTGTAGGATAAAGAAAACACTTATAAAAATTTTAAATAAAAAAATTTATTATTAAATTCAAAATTTATAAGTGAAATTCACAATATCAGGGAAAATTACTGTTACTTGAAAACAAAGTAAAGTTTAATTAATTCTTGAATCAAATTAAGTAAAATTAAATCAAAATCAATTTATCACAAAATTCAAGAAAATTAATTAAATCAAAATTCAAAAGTATTAGGCAATAATTGAAAATCTGAAATTAATTCACAAGTGCTAAACAATAATAAATCTTGAAAAGAATTCTAAGTAAATGCAAATTAATTCACAAGTGTTAAATTTAATTAAATGTGCAATGATTAAGCAATGAAAATAACTAAGTCAATTAAATTGTGAATGCCAATGAAAATATAAAATAAAAAGACACACTTCAATAAGAAAATGAATAAGTGCACAAACAATGGAACAGACACAAACACAAAAAAAAATCAGCAATGTGTAAAAGTGTAAATCTTTTTCACTCAAAAACACTGTAACCAACAGTTTTTACCAAACCTTCGTAAACATCTGTTATCAGTTAATCACAGTTCCTAACAATTATTAGTTAACCACACTCCCTATCCATAATTAGTTAAACACAATTCCTATCCGTTATTAGTTGCAACTAATAAAAATATAACACACTTTACCTTGGTATACCAACTTCTTTCTCTCTTAGCTGCAGCTTGTATATTACACTTTCACAAAAACCAGGTGCCGTTACGAAATGATGTTTGTTCAGATTCCACAAAAGAAACTAAATAATACTAAATAAACTCTAAGAAATATCAAATATGAAATTCTAAAACGTTACGAGTGACCAATTTACGTTACGTTAATATAATCTCAAGGGTGTCGTGGGAGAGAGAGAGAGAGAGAGAGAGCGAGAGAGATGTTAATGCCTCGAGGTCTTAAGATAGAATGAAATCTCTTCCTTTACGGAAACTGGGCTAGGCAGATGATACAAAACGTTCTTGGCACGAAAGCTTCTCAAATCTTCGAAACTGATGCAATCTTACATACAAAATGTGCAATACCCACGTGGGGCTTGACAAAGATATACTCGTATGAGTCCAGTCTGTTAAAAAAAAAAAGAAAGACGTACCCGACTCGATCGAGACGGAGGCTGGGCGACAATTAAAATTGACATGTTTTGATGACAACGCAAGTCTCCAGCTCGCTCGCTATCACACATGATGACAGATTAGGGAAGCAAACGGAGATCTCTCTCTCTTTTTACGTTATATATATATATTCTTTTATAACACGTAATGCGAAATCTGAACACACATTTTAAAACATACTATTCTAAGCTATCTAGGAATCTGAAAAAATGTTACACAATCTACAAGACATTTCAAAGAGGGGAAACATGCATTTTGAAAGTAGCAATATATAATATACCTCCCCCCAGAAGATTTTTTTATCATGGTGTTGAATCCAACGATTCGCAACGAGATAAATAATCAGCAACTACATTGTTTTTGCCACTAATGTGCTGCACTCTTAAGTTATACTGTTGCAGGCACAAAGACCTCCTGGTCAGTCCTTTGATTATGGTTTTCATTTTCTGGATAAATGATAGTGGATTGTGATCAGACAACACTAAAATTTTTGTTCCTAGGTCTATTCACATGCACTTCAAATTTTCAATGCGGTGATTAAGGCCAAAGTTTCCTTCTCAATTGTCGAATATACTTTCTGATGTTTTTTCAGTTTTGTAGACATGAAACACACAGGATGGTAGATATTATTTTCATCTTCTTGAAGTAGAACAGCTCCAACGCCACAGTCTGACGCATCAACTTGTATCACAAATTTCTTGTCGAAGTCTGGAGCTTGAAGTACTGGTCTTGAAGTTAAAATGGCTTTTACCTTCTCAAAGGATTCTTGACACTCTGGAGTCCAAATAAACTTAGCTTTGGGACTAGTCAAGTCTGTCAGGGGAGCTACTACGGCTGAGAAATTTGGGCAAAAAACAACGATAGAAACCAGCCATCCCCAAAAATCTCTGTAGCTCTTTCCTGGTAGTAGGTGGGGTAGCCTTACGGATACCTTCTACATTAGCATTTACTGGAGCAAGAAGGCCTTTCCCAACTTCAAACCCAAGATACTGTACAGTTGCCTTTCCAAACTCACTCTTCTCTAGGTTGACTGTTAATCCTGCTTCTTGTAGTTTCTTGAAAACTTTCCTCAAAATCTTCTGATGTTCTTCCCACGTTGTAGAGTAAATCACGATGTCATCTAGGTATATACCTACTCCTTCTATTGATCCTAGCAGTTGATCCATCACACGTTGAAACTGTTGCGGGGTGCATTCATCAACAAACGGCAGAACAGTATACTGATACAGTCCAAATGGAGTAATAAAAGCTGACAGCTACTTGGCATTCTCATCTAAGGGAATTTTGATAATATCCTTTCAACAAGTCTATCTTGGAAAAACAAACTTGGCGTTGCCCAATATTACCAAGTAACTGATATATAAGAGGCAAAGGATAAATTATCAGCCACACTGATAGAATTCAGCTTCCTATAATCAGTACACATCCTAAATGAACCATCTGGCTTCTTCACTAACACACATGGAGAACTGAAGTGACTTGAACTGGGTTCTGCTAATCCATGTTGCAGCAAATACTCAACTTCCTTCTTCAAAACATCTCGATGATACGGTGATAAGCGATAGGCTCTTTGCTTGAAAGGTCTTCCATCTTCTTGAATCTTGATTTCATGCTTGGTCAGATCAGTACGTCTAGGCACATCTGAAAAAAATTTCTGGAAAACTTCTAATTACTTCACTTAAGTCTTCACGTTGTTCAACAATCAGATGTTTCAATTTATCCTCCAAATTTTCCAAAAGTGAAGAATTATTCATCTTGCTTGCAGTTCCCAATTCGTAGCCATCACGTCTTCTGTAGATAAAGTTGTCTGGGTTACTGACACAGTTTCAGTTTTAGTTTCTGAGAAATAAGGTTTCAAGAGGTTCACATGTATCTTCCTTTGTTTTCTTCTTCTTTCTGGTGTTTCAATCACATAAGTTCTATCACTTAAACTTCTGAATTATCTTGTAAGGACCTTGAAATTTATTAGTGAGGGGAAATCTCTTGACAGGTAAGAACACTAACAACACTTGTTGACCAACACTAAAACTTCTTAGCTAGCCTTAGCATCAAATCTCCTTTTCATTTTCTCTTGACTCATTTTCAAGTTTTCTAAGAGAATTTTCTAATCTCTTTCACCTTTCCCTTTCCTTAAGTTTTTCACATACTCTCCTTGGCTTTCCTCTTGATTTTCTTCCCAATTTTCTGCAAGAATCTTCAACGGTCCTCTCACTTCTCTTCCAAAAATCATCTCATTAGGTGAACATCCTATACTTTCTTGGTAAGCATTCCTAACTTCAAACAGCATTAATGGTAAACCAACATCCCATTCTCTTCCTGACTCAGAACAATACTTTGTCAGCATACTTTTCAATGTTTGGTGGAACCTTTCTAAGGCACCTTGAGTTTCTGGATGATAGGCAGTGGATAACTGTTGTTCCACTCCTAACAAATTCATCACATCCTAGAATAACTTTGAAGTAAAGTTTGTTACCTCTGTCACTTTGTACTATTCTGGTATTCCAAACTTTGAGAAAAAACTCCCACAAGTTTTCCAGCAACTATCTTGGCAGATATGTTTCTAACAGGGATTGCTTATGAATACCTTGTCACAGGACACATTAATGTCAACAAATACTCATTTCCTTTCTTTGTATTCGGCAGTGGTCCAACCATATCTATAATCACTTTGCTAAAGGGTTCTCCTCTAACTTCTATAGGTTGTAGGGGGGCTTTCTTGATGGTTTCATTCGGTTTTCCAGCTATCTGGCAGGTATGACACTCACAACAAAACCTGTTAACATCTTTGTGAAGTCCAGGCCAGAAAAAATATTTCATGCTCTTCTCCACAGTCTTCTGATTCCATATGTCCAGACTCATGAGCTACTGCAACCACTTGCTTTCTCAATGGATATGGAATCAAAATTTGATGATATTCGCCCCATACAGCATCTCATGGTATATATGTAGGCTATACTTCATCATCAGTAAACCTGCCTTCAGATTAGTAACAGGTAGGAGTTTGTTGCATCTCTTCTCGATCAACAACTCTGAAGAACAAATCAGTTAACGATGCATCAACTTCAAGGGTTGAATTCTCAATATCTGCTAACTCAACTACTGTAGTTTCACTACTGTCTTCAGTAACACTTTGACTACTCGGAGTCTCTTCAGGAACATCAGGTTCTTCTTCTTCGTCGTCGTCGTCTTCTTCATCTTCTTGGGAAATCTCTTCTATGGGAAAACTTCACTTCCCTGGAACAATTCTTCAAAGCACAAAGATCCTTCACTTGATCCTTCTTGGGTGTTAAATCCTCAGTTTCTTCACTTACAGTCGTAGTCCTCTTCATACTTTCTGGTAGTTACACAACTAGGAAACAGGTGGGGGTTATTCTTCTCCAAAACTCTTCTGTAGGACTAATCCTCAATGGTTTGTCTGTCACTACAGGACAAGGAATAAATGGCACACCACCAACTTCATTCCCCAACAGAACATGTATACCTTCCACAGCCAGTGAGTCTTTTACAGCAAAATCAACATTCCCTGTCACCAATTCACATGACAGGTGTAAGCGGCATATAGGAGTTACTTCCTCCCCTCCTATACCCTTCAAAATAACTGAATCTCTTGTGAGACTCTTCTCCAACTGAGGGTGAGAACCGCGTACTACCACACTATGGTTACTCCCTGTATCACGTAATATCTTGACTGGTACCTGCATACTTCCTTCTTGAGTTGACAGCATACCCTCATAGATATATGGCTTAAAAGCCTCCAGACTGCAAAGCCACTCACTGCTTGAGGTAACATTCCACTGGTTGCTAAACACTCAGCTTGTTTAGTTTCATTCTTCTCTGGAGTCTGATTCTTTCCCACACTGCTCTTCGTAGTTTGTTTCACCTGGTCACCTTTACAACTTGACCAACTGGCTTTGACTGCTGTTGATTCGGTAACACTCTTGACTGTAGTGTCCTACTCTTCCACACTTGAAACAGACAATATTAGGTTTCTGTAACTGTCTTGAAAAACTGGATGAGGATTTCACATTAGTTTGCTGAGCTGTATTACCTTGTGTACTCTTAGTAGTATCACTTGAAGGTTTCCCATTAAATTTGTTCCTGTTATTTGGATAAGACTTAAAACCTGGGCGTTGTTGACTCTGGTACTTGACATTGTAATTACGTTTACTACTGATTATATTGTAATCTTCACTAAGGGTAGCAGCTTTGTCAAGTTTCTTCACTTCTCTCCCTCTTAAATAAGCTCTTATATGTTCAGGAATTCCCTTAAGATACTGTTCAAGAACAAGTAACTCTTCTAACTCATCAAAAGTTTTTACTTTAGCAGCTTCTACCCAACGTTTGAAACACCTTCTCACTTTTGTAAGCATAATCTAAGAATGTCCCTTCTCATCTTTTCATAAATTTTCTGAATCTCTCATTGTAGTACTCTAGGGTCATCTGGTAAACTTGTAGCACACTGTGTTTAAGTACCTTATAGTCTTTACACTGATCAGCTGTTTTAAAGCTAGATAAGCACTTCTCCCTTTACCAATTAAGACACTTTGTCGCAAAACTGACCATTTATCCTCTGGCCATCCCATACCTGAAGCCACTTTCTCAAAGGGATCGAAAAACTCATCTGGAGCTTCTTCAGTAAACTTAGGGATTAACTTCTGTACTCTCACTACATCAAATACAGGGTCTTGATTACCTTGGTTAGGGTTAGACGGTGTTACAGGTAATGTGGATCTAGCTCTTATTAATTCCATTTCCCTTTCATGTCTTGCGATTTCTCTTTCTCTTCTGCTGCTTTTTCTTCCTCTCTTCTCTTCTTTTCTTTGTTTTTCCTTGTCTATTCTTTCTCTTTCAGCTTGCATTCTCTCTCTTTCAGCAAGCATTTTTAGCTTAATCAAATTCTCTTCTGCTTCAATGCGTCTAAGCTCTAACTCTGCATCACTTTTCTCTTTCTTTTCTGCTTGCTTATTTATGAGATCAGCACGTGCTACATTCAACAACTCTTGAGCCAATTCTAACTCATCTTCATCAGTTATTCTACCAGAGTTTATCAATGATTCCAGAGCAATACATCTTATTTGTGCCTTTACCATACTAGTAGACACATAACCACCACATGACTCTGCTAAAGCGCTCCACTGTGCTCTAGACAGAGTGGTTTCAGACAAAACATGGATGGAAGGGGCTCCTAAAAATTCTGAACATTGAACTGAGCCATTTTCCTCTAAGTTATCAACTTACAATTCAATAATAAATGCAAACAAAAACTATAGGTCACTCTCCTAACAAAATATATTCCTAACACCACGGAGTATATTCTAGAGTGATAATGAAATCTGCTTTCCCGGGTCTCTGGGCACCATTAAATAATAGGTACTCTGTGCCCAAGTATCTGGTTACCATGCATCAAAGAAATTTACCTCACAAAAAGCCCGAGGACAACTGAACCCTCATAACACGTTTAAACGACCTGAATACTCTAAAGGCAACAGTGATCCCTTAACACTTACCAGTATTGCAGAAAATCAGACTAAGTTCATCACAAAAACAGGTGTGAAGGTAATCTTTGTAAGAATAAATTAAATTAATCAAGGGCATCACTCCATCTACAACTTTCAAACTCTAAGTATTTCCCTGATTTCAGAAGTCTAAGTACTTCCCTGGTTCTAAGTTAATTCAAATAAATTGAAGGAAAGCAAATCAATTACCACTCTATGTTTCTACCTAACATAAATATAATCAATAATAAATATAATTATACTGGTGTAGGATAAAGAAAACACTTATAAAAATTTTAAATACAAAAAATTTATTATTGAATTCAAAATTTTATAAGTGAAATTCACAATATCAGGGAAAATTACTGTTACTTGAAAACAAAGTAAAGTTTAATTAATTCTTGAATCAAATTAAGTAAAATTAAATCAAAATTAATTTATCACAAAATTCAAGAAAATTAATTCAATCAAAATTCAAAAGTATTAGGCAATAATTGAAAATCTGAAATTAATTCACAAGTGCCAAACAATAATAAATCTTGAAAAGAATTCTAAGTAAATGCAAATTAATTCACAAGTGTTAAATTTAATTAAATGCGCAATGATTAAGCAATGAAAATAACTAAGTCAATTAAATTGTGAATGCAAATGAAAATATAAAATAAAAAGACACACTTCAATAAGAAAATGAATAAGTGCACAAACAATGGAACAGACACAAACACACAAAAAAAAAATCAGCAATGTGTAAAAGTGTAAATCTTTTTCACTCAAAAACACTGTAACCAACAGTTTTTACCAAACCTTCGTAAACATCTGTTATCAGTTAACCACAGTTCCTAAACAAATTATAGTTAACCACCCCACTCCCTATCCATTATTAGTTAAACACAATTCCTATCCGTTATTAGTTGCAACTAATAAAAATATAACACACTTTACCTCAGCTCAGCTCTGCTGTCCATACCTAACTGACCGTTTAGGTTGTATTAATCTCTGGGGAAGTGATTTTTCTGTAAAACCTGTGCTTTTGGGGATTGACTTTTGTTGGACGTTAATCATGGATTTAGCTAGGGTAGGTAAAGCCTAAAGGGTTAAAGTTTCCAGCGTGGGATTTTTATCTCATTGTTGCGTGTCTCTCCGGTCTTGTCTTGAGGGGTCGGTAGAAATTTACATTTGCTTTATGAATCGTTTTCTCAATTAATAAGGCCAGGGTACCTTAAAGACGAAAAACTGCTTACGAATTGGTTCAACTACGAATTTGTTCCTCACGAGATGGTCAAGTCGGCAAGGTGACCTAGTTGTGATAATGTATAGCAGATACATTCCCGCAACCAGACATCATGATTACTTCATATTTCTTTGAAGTTGGATCTCGAAGCTTTGTAGTGAGTGACAAGCGAATCCGAAAAAGAGCAAAGAATGTGAGAAAGTTAAGATGGTAATGTGACTATTACAATTACGTATATATAGATATATATATATATATATATATATATATTATATATATATATATATATATATATATATATATATATATATATATATATATATATATATATATATATATATATATATATAATATGTATATATATACTTCTAGGGCACAATTTTTCACGGATACAACATTCATTGAATAGAATGGCTTTTTCACTGTTTACCAGCTTTTTTGAAATTGATTCATATTTTCTAATTATTTTCTTCACTTCATTGTTCAGGTTACTAATGGACACATAATGGGGTTCTTCCATTTACTCCAGTATTTTTACAAAAACCTGACAGCTGTTTCGTCAACCTATACGTATTGACGTTATCAAGCGTACTGATACAAATATGAGCCTACATGCGTTTTGTGACGTCATGAGGACGGAAAGGTAGTACAATTGCCAGATACCTAGTTTTAAATATTTAAAAAAGACTATAGTGAAACATAAAATAAGACAAATAAATAAATATGTTAACAGAAATTATATCAAAAGTTGAAAGTAAGTTACTATATACACATTTTACATAAATATATATTAATTACATATATGTTTAATTAACAAAATGTCAGTGTGCGCTCCTGTCCGCGTGTGGTGGTGGTCTTGTTCCACGCGGTTGAAGGGCTGCCCTCCTACACAAGGGCAAAGATCGGTCTGCCTCGCGTTGGATGTTAAGGTTGGGGCGTTGCAAGGCGATGCTGACGGCTTCTGATATCAATAAACGATTGTAGTTGCCTTCCTTGTGTATTATTTTGGTGTTTGTGAGAAGTTCTTGTAAGGATGGTTTTTTATTGTGGGTATCCACAATGTGCTGGTGAATAGCGCTTTGGTTTCTGTGGTCCTGCATGCGACGTTTAAGTGTAGTGGTTGTGTGTCCGATATAGCATTTTTGGGGGGACTGACATTGCTCGTCAGTACAGACAAACTTGTATACTATATCAGATTCAACCTCTTTCTCCGTCGATGGAGCCGTACTATTTTTCATTACCAGTGAGGCCATAAGGTTTGGCTTGCAGTAAATTCTTGCTGTTATTTTGTTATATGGTGCTAGGGGGGTGGTTCCTCTTCGCAGTATACCAAGGAGGGCTTTCCTTTCGTCTTCGTGGTGTTTGTTGTATGATATCTGATGGTATATCACTATTTCTTTGTCTTTGTCTTGTGTGTTGTCCCTCTGGGTCGGGTTATGGAAAGCCTCTAACCTCTTTTTGACAACTTGCTGGATCATGTCATCTGGGTAGCCGTTATTTGTGAGCAGCTGTTGAACTTGTTGATTTCTTCGTTCGTCGCTTTCCACGTCGAACATTGTAGGTAGTTCCTTTCAGTTGCCTTGTAAGGAGACATACGTAGGAATCTGGAGACAGTTTATTAATGCTAAGCTAGCTTCATGGCAGCACAAACTCGTGCCCATAAAGATGCCGTAAATTTCATTCGTTGGTTTTCAACCGTTTTTAATGCGACGCGGGAATAGAAATGTGATTGCCGTTGGTCGATAAGGTAGACGGTTGGGAACCTAGTAAAGACAACCTGAGTGACATATAACCACATATCCACCTCTGATACTGCCGCTACCTCATTTTCTTTCGTTCAGGTAACTGGGACACGCCCATTGCCCCTTGTTGCAGGAGCCCAAGCTGCTATATACAACCGACCAAGCGATTACCGCCATTTAGAATATCTAGACGATTAGCTGGTTTGCCGCTAGAGAATGAGAGGATAACGTGAAGAGCCAACTACCTATCTTCAAACAATAACCTATTTGTAAACATAAGTCGAAAACAAAGTTTTTATGTCGCGTGAACAGTCTTTGCAAAAAGCATTATTCTGTTTCAAAGTTGATTTGAGTTCCATAGTCTGATACGTACATATATTTCCTTTATCCTGGAACATACATTAAGAAAACTTAATAAGCAGTACATAAATCAAATAGAATCATTTGCGATAATGACTGAAGTGCGAATGGAATGACTAAATTGCTAAGTGAAATAAAGATCAGGATTGCTCTTTTAATGTTTATTATTGTGGCTGGAATCTCTGTTTTGTCTGTAATTATTCTTCTCTCGGATAAACTCTTTCGAATGATTGTAATTGGAGTCTACATTCCATTAATTTCTTGTTTGAAATAGTCCATAATTTTGCGCGAATCAAAGACTCGCAGTGAGGCTTTCATTTTTTTATTGGTCCCTTTATCTTTTCACGTCCTTTTTTCTATTAAACTAAAATAAAGGAGAAATTACCCTTTTCTCTCTGTAATATGACTCCTCAGTCATGAGACAACATAATTTTCCAGATGATGAATCAAAAAGGAAAAAGGAACAGAGTCCTCACTATTTTCCTCCGTCATCATCAATTTCTTTACCAGAAAATTAACTTAGCGGAAACAAGGACAGGTTGTCAACGGTAAGTATTGTGATGAACATATAAATCATTCCACTAAAAATATATTCCGTCCAGCAGCAAGTATTTACTTTTTATATATATTGTATGTGTAAGTCTTTGAATACACACGTATATAGTTGCTTCCTCTATTTACCTCTTTCGTTATGAAATATGTTTATAACTGTACTGTAACATGTGTCCATAACATGAGTTAGACAAAGTAGGTCTCTACCTATTTTTCAATTATTTTGTAGATCATTATTCCAGAAAATCAAGACTAAGAGCGCTTAGTACTCGCAGGAAGACTGAAGAGAATACAAGGAACTGTTATAGCAATATGATGTCCTGAAAATAATGACCACATGTAAAATTAATTTTGTATTTTTATATACACACTAAATTCACATTGAAAGTGTCCATACTTTTTGTAAGGAATTACGCATATGTAGCCTGAAAATTCCTTTGCAGAATTAAATGTTACCAGATCCGTATTTCGGATCTAGTAACAACTGTAACTTCAGAATATCGTTTATGTTAAGTTTGGTTTCGTTGATAGTGATCTAAAAAATTTTGCTGGCCATTTCCCCTGCTACATCTACAAAATGCATAGAATAAAAGTTGTCCAGAATTCCAAAATATACCTGAAAAGTCACTTATCCGACCAATTTACACCAAAATACCATCCACCGATATTTCCCGTGAAACGAAAATTTTTCTAAGTACCCACTTGATGTGAAGGCTGACACTGCGGTCGCAGATCCCGTAGTTCTTGAGTTGCCCGCAGACAGGCGCTGCACGTCGGCCCGCCCCCAACGAGGGAATTTTAAATCAAACCAATCCTGTATCAGGTTGACCCAGGTCATCCCCAAGGGACATGGATTAACTTCCTTCCAACCAATAAAAACGTGTCCCATGAATATGAATCAGACAATCATACCTGCACTCACAGAATTCGTCCTTTTCGTTCTCCACCACCGACATGGATAGAACGCACGAATCATTATTGCCTAAAAGTGTTACAGCAGACGAGTTCGATAAATATACGCATTTGTATATTAGTATTCTGATTGAGTTCCTACGCAACACCGACGAATTTATGAAGTGGTTGCACAGAGAAGGTTTACTTTGGGACTATTCGGGGTTGTGTACAACGTGCAACATAGCGAACCAACGGTTCATGAAAGATGGGACCAGCAAGGCCACAGGCCAACCGATTTACATGTGGCGCTGTACAAACAGCAAGTGCGGTAAGAAGGTATCAGTTCGGCATGGGTCCTTTTTTGAAAAGTCGTGTTTGTCCCTAGAAAAAATTATTATATTAATATTTTGTTTCACCAAGAAAACCCCACAGTGTGTTGTAAGGGATTTTGTTATGCCTCTAGCACCTAACACCTTGGTGGATTGGTATAAGTTTTTGTAGGGATATATGTTGCCAAATCCTGTGTGCTGATAACAAGAAAATCTATGGTCCTGGTCATATTGTTGAGATCGACGAATCTAAATTTGGGAAACGGAAGTACAACCGTGGCCGAAAGGTGGACGGATCTTGGGTATTTGGTGGCATTGACCGCCAGACACGTGAGACCTTTTTCAAGGAGGTTCCTGACCGTTCTGCCGAAACTCTGATCCCGTTGTTGCTTGATAACGTACTTCCAGAAACCACAACCGTATCTGATTGGTGGAAGTCGTACAGCAAAGTCCGGGATCATTATTTTGCGCATAATGTTGTGAACCACAGCGTTAACTTGTTAGCCTAGACGACCCGAATGTACACACAAACACTATAGAATCGCAGTGGCATGTTCTTAAACGGAGAGCGCTACCGAGACACCGTACGCAGAAAGAACTTTAGGAAAGCTATTTTTCTACGTACTGTATCCAGAAGCGGTATCTACAAGATGTTCCGTGTCCATTTCGGGCGTTCCTGAAATTGATCAAACGTGTCTATCCGCTCAAAAGTCGCCCAACATCCCCCATCTCAGATTTGATTTGTCGGTCCGAAACAATAAGATCAGGACCTTCTACCAGCGAGGCACGTGATCCCCCACCCGTTTCAAAGAGGCCGAGACTGATGCCTTCATGTACCCCTTCATGGTCATCGGACAGCAGCGACTTTGAAATTTGAATAAGGTAAGTTGTATATTAATTTTTGTTATCCCAAACTAGTGTTTTGGTTAGTTCGAAGCCAGTACCAAAGCACGTGTTCGAACAGATCTATCGGCCCGACGGTGGGCACGTAAGAACATGCATGATGACGCAATCTGTATGTCAACTATTTTTTCAGTTAGTTCGAAGCCAGTACCGAAGCATGTGTTCGGACAGATCTATCGGCCCGACAGTGGGCACGTAGAAACATGCATGATGTTGTAATTTGTATGTAAACTAGTGTTTCGGTTAGTTCAAAGCCAGTACCGAAGCACGTGTTCGAACAGTAAGGCCGTGGCGAATGAGTAAGGTGTTTAATGTTACAGTTATGGGGGGGAATTATAGCCTAGGCTAGTCATTTTTTTTTTATGTACTGTGGCTAATTCTCTGTAACCCCTGTGGCTAGCGCGCACAGCGCAACATTACCTCTTGCCAAAACATACGGTGCTTGACAAGAATCTTTAAATATGCGGATAAGGAGCGAAGCGCCATTCCGCCACGGCCTTACTGTAACCCGTGTGGCTAGCGTGCACAGCGCAACATTACCTCTTGCCAGAACATACCGTGCTTGCCAAGAATCTTTAAATATGCGGATAAGGTGCGAAGCACTGTTCCGCCACAGCCTTACCGACAGCACGCATAAACATATTCACCGTTAACAACTAATTTATCAGTAATTCTGGTTAGTGGTAGCCTAGGCTAGTCGGTCGTTTACATGTAAAGTAGTGGTTCAAAGTTATGTATGCAAAGTAATGGGTCCTAGCATTTAATTTAATGTCGGTTAGTGGTAGCCTAGGCTAGACGTTTTACATGTAGGCTAGTGGTTCAAAAGTTCTGCAAAGTAAGGGGTCCTAGGCTTGCCTAGCCTACGTCAACCTAGAATGCAGAGTAAAGGGTCAAACTTTTGTATTCAGGGTAAAGGGTTTGGGTCACAAAACCGGGAATTGAGTTTCGGGCGCCTTGAAAGTCCGAGGCCGCTTCCCCCCACCCAGAAACCCCGGTTTCCCACTGGGTCCCCCGTTACCGTTTGATGTTTTATAGGCTTTATTTTCACTGGGTAAACTACAAAAACGTTGTTATTAGCAATTATACTGTTCCCCTTCTCATTTCCAAATATGCATTATACATGTAGTTACTTTATTTGAAATTTTTCCCCACGAAAATCGATCGTCTGCGGATCTGTAGTCTCTCCATATAAAGATTAAATCCATTCTTTAGATTTCGAAACCCAGCGAAAAATCTATTTCCTTTGTACAAGTTGGATATTTTTTATATGTGTTGCAATTCTATAAGAAAAATTATTAGGTTACCAAACAGTTAAAACAATTCGGCATGATTCTGATATATTTAATGACTTTTTCTTTTCATACTACTGTGATTTGTTGCTTTTATTCAACTAACTCTTCATCCCGAGGAGTTCTACTTAACGTGAATTTCTTATTATTATTATTATTATTATTATTATTATTATTATTATTATTATTATTATTATTATTATTATTATTAACACTGGACAATAGATGTAGATTCATAATGGATGGTTTTCATAAAATCTTTCCAACTGACGTTCGAAGATGTAATATTAAGATTAATGAATAATTAATCTCTCTCATCCAGATAGGAATTTTATGCTCTAACATGAAATTAATTCCCTTCAGAACATGATGCGTCTTCAACTTAGACTTGGGAACCCTCCCGGATTCGCCGGGGTTCTCCCTTATTCCTGCATATATCCTCCAGTCTCCTAAAATGGCTTCAAAACCTCCGGGAATGTTAGAAATAAATAGTTTCAAGTAAAAGGGAATTTCCATTTTTTAAGAATTTGTTAGCAGAGGGCCAAAGAAAAAGTGTAAAAGTTAAAGTACATATTAGTTTTACCAGACCACTGAGCTGATTGACAGAGTCTCTTAGGGCTAGGAACCAGTTGGTTACTTAGCAACGGGACCTACAGCTTATTGTGGGATCCGAACCACATCGAGAAATGAATTTCTATCACCAGATAAATTCCTCTGATTCCGCTTTGATAAAGCAGGGAATCCAACCCGGACTCTTCGATCGGTAGTCGAGCACGTAACCGACTCGTCCAACGAGGGACTAGAAAAAGTGTAATGTGCATATATATGTGTATGTTTGTTTGTGTGTGCGTGCGCGATCTCCGGGACTTCTAGACCAGGTAGTTGGCAAGCCTTGAACTTCAACAGCTTCCATTTACTGTCCAACACAAACAAACTTTGAACATGGAAACTTCATCGTAACTTCTGCCATTCATGATACAGTTTTGATGAGGGGCATTAGTAGTTTCGCTGTGTTGGAAACTTGACAAAGGAACAGAAGAGAAGAATTAATGGGGCTTCACGTTGCTTAGTACATCAGCTTAAACAAGGAAGGTGTGTCAGTAATCTGCGTTTCAAGGAACAATTTCTTAAGGTTCCTGAGATCAAAGAAAAAGTATGTGATGTAATTTAACTGACAGAGTTTGCAATGTGTGGGATGAAGATCATGTCTGGAAATGCAGACATAACATTGATTTTGTGAAAAAAAAAAAGGTCTAAGAAGAGGTGTGGTGCACCGTAGCAACGCAAGTAGATGTAGCTGTAAAGTTGTGGGATTTGGTCAGAAACAAAGGAGAATAATAGTTTGGTGCAAAGAAAGTATAATTTAGAGCTGTCAGTGGGAGAGGAGGAAAGGAAGACCGAAGTGCTCGTTAGATAGCGTGAAACAAGTACTGGAGACGGTGGGATAAAATATCCTACATTCATTCAGGTACAAGAACTTTTTCATTTATTTATTCATTTATTTATTTATTTATTTATTTATTTATTTATTTATTATCATTTTTTTTGCGAGTAACAATGCAATTTAGTTAAATGAGGACAAAGACTGGTATATTTATATATTTTCGTATGATTCACTCTGAGTTTTCATTTAAAATTGAAACTGGCCAATGGGAACTTTACATATTGTAACGACCACCTCCGGCAGGTAAAATATACATATTAAGACATTAGACCAGGCTCTTTTCACCTGTCCTCATTTGGGCCACAGCCGATTTATATTCCAAAAGGGCTGGATTACATACTAGTACAAAATGACAAATAAAAGTAAGGGGTACTCAGCGAGGTTTAATCAACCAATAAATTATTACAAAAGATAAACTCACCAAACCGGCGGTCACCGGAAAGGTGGCACGATCCTTAATGCTAATATGATGATTATCACTATTATCATCACTTATCATATGAAATCTAAGAATGAAGGAGTAGTGTGCCTTTTCTTCATATTTTCCTTTCAAGTAATAAACACCCATAGTAACACTAAAAACTGGAAAGTACTCATTTATGTTGAACATATAAACGAAATCGTGAGTGTTTGATAAACCGGAACATAAAAGCCAGGAAGTGAAATTCAGAACAGCGCAGACGACAATAGCAAAAGAATCTACAATCATTCGACAACACACCCGTGTGCATTTATAATAAAATATCTTCCAACACTGACAAGTAAGTCAAAGTAGCGAACTCTTGACACTGTATTGACAAATGAGATTCAGGTGACAATAAATCTGACTTTGCAACAACAGCAATTTTCCTTCAACTATAAATGGTGAACTTTTGTACCAGATTACAGAGCACTGTTTCATTTTCTTTTCTTTTTTTATATGTTACAGTATGAATCTTACATCATACAAAATAAGACAAAGGACGCATAAAAGTTACACATTACAAAGGTCTATAGATAGTCTTCAGTAACACGCAAAATCAGGTTTTATTCCAGCTTCAAGGAAAATATAAATATTTATGTTAACCTGATCATTTTACCGAACAAAATAATTATAGTTGTGGTCACAAAAGAAATCTATAAAAAAAGGAAACATAAAAAATTTGTTATCTACGTCAACAATTGCAATTTTCCCACTATGAGGGTCTAGAACTAGAAGAAAGCTAATTTTCACCGACCAAATCTAGAAAACCGCAGCCTAGATAAATTAAGATTCCCCCATCTGAAGGTAAAGGTCGCTGAATTATTAATATGCATTCATTCGCAAAAGATGATTGCAGTTTTGTGATCCCATGTATGTCAAACAATCATTAATTACATTTCAACTTCAAACAAAATCAAAACAGATAAAATATTTTTCTTGTGTTATACACTATAATTTCAATTGTCCTCTAAAATCATTACCAGACCTGATATTGTTTTCTTGTGTGTAAATAAGCACATTAAAGTAGTGAAGTTCCTAAAGCCATACAGCTTTCAAGAATTTTCCACAACGTAATAAGTGATCACACCACATTCCAAATTTCGTCACACCACATTCCAAATTTCAGTTTGAGTGAATATGATACTCGCAGTTCACGACTAAAAAGCCTCAGATCACAAATTTGTATCTTTAATGCATATTTTTTTTTATAGCTGTAATGCAATAGATCGGCAGTAGCATAGCATTCAGAGTTATCCAAGACTTATATTAGTTTGGTATGAAGTAAGTTATTCCATGAATACCAAAGCTAATTTTTTTTATCTTAAGCTGTATATTTACAGCTGTACTGTTTTCATCATGTAACTCGAGATAAAAGGAAAAACAGATAAGGAAAATAAGATAAATTCCATATGAAGTAACCAGTCACATAAGGGTAGAGCTTTTCGACAAAATTTAGTCCCTCAAGTACTAAAATGAATTAAAAATATATAAAAAAAGAAAAAACTGAAGAAAGTAACAAACTCATGTATAACGCCAAGAAAAGTAGCTAACACATAAGAGAGACGCTTTTATTAAGCCTCTGATGAATTTGCTCTTAAATGCCTTCATTGTCAGACGTGATTTGATCTAATGAAATTCGACTCTGTGGGAGAGGGAATTTGTCGCCGTGGGTCTTATTAAAGTTGCTGAGCATTTCGTCGGACGACTGACTTAGATGTGATTCTATGTAATGATGCATTACACATATTGCGTGATCAGGAGTCAACAAAGTAGTAACAGACCACACCTGAGGGGTGAAAACTATTCCGATCGTTTTCCTAAGGGTTTCGTCCTTAGGAAAACTTACTCTCACATAGGTGATTCGTGGTAAAAGTCAGAAGATTTAGTGATAAATAAGATATAAAATCAGATGGCAGGAAGATACCCAAAAACTGAAGGAGCCTGCATAAGCCCTAACAGAATTAAGATGTGTTATCCGATGTGAATGTCAGATGTATATCTGTCAATGAGGACATTGACCTCAGCCGTCTGCCTTCAACCAACTGAAGTTGTAACTGAGACTGCTGCTAAATATGAGAACCAAAGAAAAACCATCACAGTCTTAACAAAGATTCATACAGCCAAGAATTGCGAGAAAATGCCTAACTTTTTTATCTGATGATGAGGAATAGCATCACTGATTCAGGAGGGAATGCACAGACGACCAATGTGTTTCACGAATTCCTCGAATCAAGTCACATTTCATAAACTACCAAACTCTTTTGTGTCGTAAAAAATACCTTAGAAATCGATGAACGATCCGAACTCTTGTAGCATGGATCCTTATAATATAGACCAAAATCCTACACACACAACCAAAGTTTTAGATTTACGGACAGACATCTACTGATTTAGTTTATTTTTCTCTTTTAAACTGTAGTATAATAATAAAAGTATTAGTGCATATGTGGGTCCACTTCTGTAAAGAGAGAGAGAGAGAGGAGAGAGAGAGAGAGAGAGAGAGAGAGAGAGAGAGAGGAGTCTTATTAGTTTTGTATATGATACATTTCCTTATATTAGTAAAAATTGTAATAATATTACATCCAAAAGACAAATAAATCAAGTTGTCACTGGAAACAATAATAAAACAATTACACACACACATAGACGTGTGTGTGTATACGGGTCAGAGAAAGAGAGCTAATTTTCGAAAATAGAAATTGCTAATGAGCCGAAGTGCTTCAACAAGTACCAATGGGAGGCTTTCCAGTGGCTCTTTATCACCTAAAGATGATGTATAACGAGGTAAGACATATTCTGTTCATTTTGTCTAACTTGCAATTAGGGCTTGTCATTTCTCCTGCTCATTATCTGCGACTAACGTTTTTGACGTTTTATCTATTACGAAACTTCCAAATAGAGTTGTTTCCTATATTGATAGTTCAAAGTTCGTGTTTACAGATAATATCTAAATTTTTATGCGTAATGATTAATTATTCTGAAAATTGCAAGCTTGTAAAATGGAGGGTGGATATATCAAGAAGATATTTCCTTTTCTTGAATTTCTCTTAACTGTATAACTCCAGAACAGTTTTCCTGGTTGACAGTACTAAGGTTTGTTGATACTGACAGGTTTCAGTAGGTAAAATGCAACTTTTCATTTAACACGATTTTTGCTTATGTGTTTCCGAGATTTAAAATCCCATCTTATCATTATGAAATGCGGTCCTTCATATAAAATCCATATGTGTGAAGTTAGACTTGCAATGTCATTACAGCTCCCTTTGTCTCATTACCCGCGTATTGAGAATATAATTTAAAATTCAAAATCAGGAAAATATTCCTACCTGGATAATTATCATGAATTTTCAAATCGATTTTTGAGTTTATGAAGTCTACTATGTTTACAAAATGTGCAGTTTACTGGAATGATATTTAGTAGTATCTGTATTAATAACCAGACTGGAGTTTATTCCAAACCTTAAAATCGAGAATATGAGACATATAATTCAGTACTCGAGGAATGCGACTCATATCCAGCTTTTAACTCCCAGCTTGCTTCAATTGATTAATGTTGAAAAATTCCCAGAGTTCACCCACTTAAAAAATCTAAAAAGATACGAAAGTTAATCAAACCCCTTTTGATCACAGATAAAGAAATGGGGAAAAACTCTATTTAACTGACGTAATATTTGAAATGGAGAAGTCAATGGAATAAAATTTCCTTCCGGGTTTTTAACGCTGTGTTCGTTCATTACAGACGGAATCGAATGACTTTAAACGTCCGGGATTTAAGCCTTTGAGTCACTGGATGTTTATCAAGTCGACTGACGGATTTAGCAGAGATGATGTTGCTGAACCTTGTGAAGAAGAGTAATACTTTCTCTCTCATCTCTTTTTTTCTGTCTCTATCCGTTGACTTACGTCATCTATCTATCTATCTACCTATCTGTCTATCTAATGACTTACACTATCTGCCTGTTTAATGGGCATCAAGAAGGCCAAAAGGACAAAAAAAAATAGTCTATTTAGTTCCAGTAAGGACGGAAGTATCTACATAAGGCTTACTTGAGTCAAACCACCCATTTCGTTTGTAACAACCTTCAGGTATCTAGGTGTATATGAGGTATATCCTAACGCATTTTGATGATTTTTAAATATTATGGTATAATCAGTATTATTTTTCATAACTGCATTTAGGATTACTGATGTGTTATTTTTTTCCAGCAACTATAGCATAATTACAAATATTTCTTTTTATATTTACTTGAAGATTTCTTAGCCTTGAGTTTGTGTGTGGATGTGTGATTGTTTTAGCGTTTCACTCTTTGACCTCAGTTTTATATCTCAATATTGCTAAGAATATGAAAGTAGGTTTAAAGAAACAAGTCTTTTTATTATTATAAAATAGCAGTATCTTATATACAATATTGCATACAATCAGTCAATAGTGCTAACATTTGGAAAATTTTATGATCATATGTGTACACAAAAGAATTATAATGACATTTAAGTACTACGCTTATGTACAAAATCATCACAATAATGCTATCACAATGCACTCAAAAAGTAGCAATATATTATGCACAAAAGACAAAGGTCGTTGACACCCTAACTGTTATAGGAATTCAGAGAGCTCTTATCACACCATGCTGTGAAATAGGGTAGGAGCTCTCTGTATCGCTACTGTTCCAGAAAGCATTATTTAGTCGAATCATTTAGTTTCTGTCGCTGCTATGATGATGATAAAATAACGAGCGAAATGGCTTCCCAACACATCGCATTTGCAGTCCGAAAATAAAACTACTGGACAAAATAACCATAGAAATGGAAAACCAATTCAGGGCAAAATGTCCGATGCTTTTTTTTATATATATTGCACAAAAAGTGCCGGAACAATTCCAGAGTTGAAAGAGAGCTATTGTTTTGAGGAATGACTGATCCCTCGACATCCTCTTTAGGTGCTATGTAGAATAGTGTCTGCGGGGCTTTCAATTCTTTCCATTATTTTTCAGTGCAATGGAATCCAGACAGTGGCTTCTGTTTCAAAATGAATCATAGAAAAGCGCAGGTATCCGTGAATGATTCAGTGGCAACATATCTATATTGTATGCTATTTACATTCTTAAGGGAATTAACGCTTCAAACCATGATCTATACTCTTAGTGTTATAACTCACGCTGAATAGATCTATTGTTATTGTCATGGTTAAACTTATTCACCTGTCTTCCTTTGACTTTTTGTTTTCTTCTGACCTGTGCTCTTTTGAAAAATGAAAATCTACATCCGAATCCGGAAAAGGACTCCAGCAACATGAAATGCTTACCCTAAATCCCATCACTAAGCTTTGAAAGACCTTTTGGATCGACAGACAAACAAGAAATGTGCAGACAGATGAACGCAGTCATCTTCCGAAACTCTCCACGTTCATTGAACAGCGATGAAAGGCCATTGCTCTTGAGATGTAAATTCTAAGATTTTATTTTTTTATTTTTCCAGGCTCTTACATGTCGGTCTGAAATGCGTCTTTACTTTCAACAGAATGATTCTACCTTTTACAATAAAGCTCCTTTTCCATTCGTGCACCTCATCATTGGGAATATCAAGTCAGAAAAGGTGTTTGAATTAGGACTCCATGTAACCATTGACTATTAACACAAAAGGAGAGAGAGAGAGAGAGAGAGAGAGACGAGAGAGAGAGAAGAGAGAGAGAGAGAGAGAGAAGAGAGAGAGAGAGAGAGAGAGTTAACCTAGAATTATCAGTCCCAACCAAACTTCCGAGGAGACCTTTTCCAATCCTTTCACATTAGTGGTCCTCGATTTTGAATCTTTAATTCAGTAGATTTTTAAAATTATTTTTTAGGTAAAGTAACTCAAAATAGAGTTTGTTAGTTTTGTCTTTTGGTATCAACGAATAAACTTAACTTTTTTTCAAGATATATATCAGCAGTAGTCTAATAATCCAAATAACAAATGTCTATATTGTTTTCATAAAAGCAGTACTAAATTTATTCATAGTACTTGGCTCTCTGTTTTTTTATTTATTTTTTTATTTTAAATTATTTATCGGAAGATAGCTGAATAGATTGCATTTTGCCCTGTCAGCCTGAAAAAAAAAGAAAAACATCTCAAAATATTGACTGAACTACAGATCATACAAGGCCTCTTTACATCTTCATTGTCATGTCAGTAAATAGTCTGTGTGTAGGTGCGTGTGTCAGTAATGCATGTGAAAAACCCTTCATAGAAAAATGCGTCCAGGGGCGACCTTAGTACTATGAGTATGCGCTTTTACAAAGCTCATCACTAAAAAGAACACTTGGATTTTTATCACTATTACCTGTGCAGTGAAATTCTGTTTCTGATATTTGTGGTCGATGTACCACTTTACCTGAACTGGTTTAATATTAGTGTTGACTATTACTTCGTTTAAACCAGAAGGCGTAGAAGAAGACAGTATTAGACAAAAGTTACTTTATTCCTTCAGCGACAATTCGAGACCAATGCCTCATCATGCAGGTTAAAGTGAAAGATAAAAAACTGATATAGAATACAGCATAACAAATTATTTTTATTGACATGCAAAACAAATTTTTTATTCTGCCTTGTCAAGAAGAAATAATTTGTTATGTTGCATTGTATATCAGTTTTTTTATTTTCATTTTACTTTGGATGATGAGACATTGGTCTCGAAACGTCACTGAAGGAATAAAGTAATTCATGTTTAATGCTGTCTTCTTCTACGCTTATGAGGCCCACTTTTACGACATGCATTTAGAAATAGAGCTTATAGTGTTTACAACAGGGCTTGACCTACCTTGTCTGGCGTTCTTTTTCCATTGCTCTAAAATCTGTGTTGGTTTTAGTTTTTATTACTAACACGTCTGTTTGTCTAATAAAAATAACACAGTTGCCTAAAGGACTTATCTAGCAGCTGAGAAAAAAAATGCCCAAATGTCGATAGAAAAGAAAACATGGTGGATCTTGACTTATCCAAATGTTAATTACAACAGAAAATAGTTGGTTTTAACCTTTGTTCATCTCTTAAGATTCCGACAAGTAAAAGGAAAAAAAAGTATGAATAACAGAGAACTGTACAACAACCACTAAAAATAAACTGTAGGCAAACGAGATTAATATTTGAGGAATTATGGCAGATGTAAAACCTGAAAACGTTAGATTTATAGAGTATGTGCTAAAACAACGAAGAAATAAATTCGTCTCATTACTTTGGCATGGACTGAAGTTTTATTTTTTTGGGGAAAAAAATTGATTCCTCCTATTTCATTTTCGAATCAGAGCAGCTTTTAATGCCCAGTAAAATGAAATACCATCTTTACAAAAGTCTCAATTGATTATTGCAGCTGGAGTGACAACAATTAATGATATTTTTTCTGAGTGACCGTCATGTAATTAAAACCTACAGGTTCTGTGAATATTTCGAGATGTAGGTCACGGTAGTCTGGTAACTGACTTGTCAATAGCAGATGAGATTTTGAAGAGATGGAAATGAGAGCGATAAAAATTTCTCCTCTCTCTTCCAATAGAATATTTCGGC
>NC_087220.1:23856811-23859311 GCF_015104395.2 Macrobrachium nipponense | reverse complement strand
TCCCAATTGTTAGTGGTTATGTCTTTTTCCTGCTCTTTTGAGCAGCAAGCAAGTTCAATGAGAATTGGTTCAGACTGCCTGGAATTATTAACTATACTACAGGAGAAATGTCAGATACGAGTATATTGGCGAATGGGATGTAGGATTCTGCTTTGGTTCACCAATAACGGAAGTTACTTCCTGCTATCTCGCCTAACTTATCTAGACATTTTCTTCCAAATAATTGTCAGGAACGCTCTGGCAATTCAGAAGTGTGTAATTTCGTCTTACATGCGTTACTTTATTTATCAAGCTATACCTTGACACAAATCTTGGAACCAGACTTAATCAGAGCCTCGGTTTTTGGTCTTTCCCCTGCAAAGGAACAAGCCGTATTTTTTTTATAGATATATATAAAGTTTCATTCGTTCCTTCATGAGACGAATATCAACATAGTTTCGGACAATTCAAATGCCCACGTACAATTTTCATCTTGCATTTTAACGAAGCAGAGCTCTATATTTTTTAAAAGCAGTACTAGTAATATATTGATGAACCAAGATGTCAGTCCTTGGGAAGAATGCCAAGAGATAAGAGTAAACTTTGGCTAAAGCGTTTTTTCATGTACTTAGATGTAGCAAATTTCTGCGAAAATTTGTATATCCATTTATCGGATGGAGGTCAGTAAAACCAGATAAAATATAGTCTCTACGCTTGGATTTAGAGAACCCAGAACCAGCCAGAAATAATCCACTCCTGAAACGATTCATGATTTAATTTACTAGGATTTTATTTAGGATGCTCTATCTAACCAAACATTTTGAATACAATCTTTTGTCACAGTGTATAGTCTTATTTGTCACAGTAAATAGTCTTATTTGAATTACCAAAGCCAATAACAATAAAAAATGAAGCTTATTTGATAGGTAGGTTAAGAATGCCTATTTATTCTATTTATTAGTAGGAATTTTGTTTCTATGAGATCATTGCTTCGATGCCAAATTTTCATTTTCAAATCATTCATATCTCCTTGATACTTATCAGAATTTCGTTCTTTGTGTTACTGATTAATGGCAAGAAATGGCATGGCAGAAAGAAGTTTTATATTACGATACACGTTTCGTTTATTTGCGCCTTTTCTTGTACAGAAAAAACTGAACAGAAAATCAGTTCTCCGCCCATTTCAGGACAGTGATACTCTGCTTCTGTCGTTCAGAGTACAGCTTTCTTCCCTCCATCTCAACCCGTTCTCTCTGGATTTCTCGTTTCCAGAATCCTTTGAATAAACCGTAACAGCAGCTCCGGAGCTAATCTAAATAGCTCTTCGAGAGACGATGTTGTATCTGGCCCCAGTAGTCTTTGAAAGTTGGAGATCCTTAAGCGGTATGACCGAACCGTCGGGTGACTGGTTTTGTTAAACAGAAATTCGAATCGGATTCTAAGCTAGTCGACCAAATGCAATAGACCCATTAAGCTAACTGAAAAATTTTTTCACGGAAATTCTTAGGAACACTTGGAATGTTATATAGATACACATCCATACATACATACATACATATATATATATATATATATATATATATATATATATATATATATATATATATATATATATATGTGTGTGTGTGTGTGTGTGTGTGTGTGTGTGTATGTGTGCGTGTATATATATATATCATGATATATATATATATATATATATATATATATATATATATATATATATATATATATATATATATATATATGTATATATAGTATATTATATATATATATATATATATATAATATATATATATATATATATATAAATTGACAAGTAAAACTAACGGTTGGTTGCGCCTTGGTATTTGGTTTTTCATTTGTGCTTTTTTACTTTTTCGTTTTTACTTTTCAATTTTTCAGTCCTTTTTGTCAATTTTAAATTAATTTTTAGTCTTGTATTTTTTACTATATTAAGAATCCTGCTCTTACTGAATGTTAATATGTAAACTGTTTTTTATCTCAACAGACTGAAGATGCACATTGTATGTGCGAAACGTCTCAATAAATGTTTCTTCTGATGTGGTTGTCTGCGACTACCTGAATGGATATATATATATATATATTATAGATCATATATATATACAATCATAATATATATAATATATTGAATATATATATATATATAATAATATATATTATATATAATATAAATTATAATATGATATATATCATATATATCACTATATAGATATATATATATTATAGATATATGATAATATATTATATCATATATAATATATATATAATATATATATATGCTTACTTAATTTCCTTTTTGGATGCGGTTGATGAGATAAGGTCGAGAAGAGGGGAAGGGATATAAGCTCCTATCTTTTTCCATTCATTTTTACAAAAATTCGTTGTCCTAATTTAGGCCAATAAACTTTTTTGTGAATTCCATACCTTGGTGTCTATAGGGATTCTAAGTTTTCTCCGAAGCCCTCGCTCACTTTCATGCTAACCTACTCTGCACGTGTAT
>NC_087220.1:23843293-23856311 GCF_015104395.2 Macrobrachium nipponense | reverse complement strand
GCGCGCCAAAGTATTCTTATTTTACATAAAATACTAGCCCACGAAGTTAACAGATATTTCCTAATTATCAGAAAATACAATTTCCAAAGATTTTAAAGAACCTGTATATCGCTGAGGCCAAGGTAAAGGCCAAACTGGCCTATCACTCCTTGAGCCTAATCCATACGACCAAACGTGCATTCTCCAAAATTCCCTTATCACTAGTATTGGAAACATATGGATCATCGGCAAGCGCAAGAACTTCAAGGTTGTATCATTGGGTAAGGACAAGTGTTCAATGCAACTATATCTTTTTAAAACAAGGTGCAGAGATTCCTGTAAAACAGCATAAAGAAGCATAGAAAGAGGGCAGCCTTGTCGGACACCCCTTTGCAAACTAAAGTATCTACCAATGTTACCATTAACAGTGGCGCAACTTCCAATATTCTTCTATAATATCTTAATGCATGAGATCAGCTCTTTACAAAAAAACAGTCTTTCACGAATCTGAAGTACAAGATTAATATCAATGCGGCCAAATGCTTTCGACCAATGAAGATTTAAAATAACATATTGGACACTTTTCTCAATAAAATATTACACACTATATCTAATTAAAGTATCACATGTATATACTTATTCTTCCAGGCACACAAAATCCGTTTCAGGGCTGATAAGGTTGATAACTCTTTGGATTCTTTGTGCAGTTAATCTTAGCAAGTATCATAAGGTCACAGCAAAACGTGCATTGGTTTCCATTAGCCAAAGCACTCTCATCAGTACCGTTCGATATGAGAGTGATCAATGCAGTACCCGACTCTTAGAGAGAAAGAGAGAGAGAGTTTTCATTTCCATAATATTTTCAAGCAACAATTTAGTTCAAGCATAATATCTTCCCAAAATACCTTATAGAATTCTACTGGTATCCCCTTCTATACCATGGCATTTGATTATTGGTTAGCAAATCTCTTTGAAAGATATATTCTCGTGGAATATATCCTTAATTCAATGAACGGATATACAATTACCTAAAGGATACAAACACCAACCCCAACCAACAGAAAGGCTGCAGACGGATGCATAAGGGCAATAAAGACCAGCTCCTCATAGACAAAATGGTAAAGAAGAATACAAAGAGAGGAAGAACCAACCTAAGTATGGTAAGGATAGACTTACAAGAAAGCCATTGACATGATACCACACAATGCTAATAGAATGCCTGAAAATACATGGGGCAAAGGAAAACACATCAGCTTCCTAAAAAATATAATGTGCGACTGGAATACAGTACTTACAAGCTCTGGAAAAGGACCAGCAAAGGTTAACAATAAGATAGGGATCTTTCAAGGCGACTCATTGTTACCACTACTCTTAACAGTAGCTATGACTCCCATAACAAAAATACTGCAGAAGGTAGATGCTGTGTACCAACTCAAGAAAGGAGGCAACAGAATTAATCATCTGCTGTGCAAGCTCTATGGCAAGAGCATCATGGAAATATATTCTAATTCAGACTATAAGAATGTATTTGGGGAACTTCGGGATAGAGTTTGGAATAAAATAAAAGTGCCTTGGTAAACATACAAAAAGGCAAAGTGTAAAGGACTGGAGGAATAAAGCTACACGATGGGAACAGTATCAACCACATAGACGAGACAGGATACAAATACCTGGGATTAATAGAAGGAGGGATATAAAACACAAAGAGAAGAAGGACACGATCAGGAAAGAATATATGCAGAGATTTGAGGCGATACTTAAGTCAAAACTCAACGTTGGAAACATGATGAAAGTCATAAAAACAATACCAATACCAGTAATCAGATACAGCACAGGAATAGTAGAGTGTAAGAAGGCTGAACTCCGCAGCATAACCCATACTACTAGGGAACATGACAATACACAAAGCACTACAACCTTGAGCAAATCCATACAGGGATTCTAAGAATAGGGGACTGCATTAATATCGAGACCAGAGTACTATGACAATATCTAAAAACCGGTGAAGATGAGTGACTAAGGAGTGCATGGGAAGAAGGACTGATAAAAGTAGATGAAGACCAGAAGAATTATTCAGAGACAGGAGAATGAAAAACAGAACATAGGAATGGCACAACAAACCAATTCACGGACAGTACAAAAGACAGACTAAAGAACTGGCCAGCAATGAAACATGATAATGGGGAGAACTCAAGATGGAACAAGAAGGAGTGCTAATAGCAGCACAAGATCAGGTTCTAAGAACCAGATATGTTCAAAGAACAATACTTAATGTAAATAACATCTCATTCATATGTAGGAAGTGCAATATGAAAACCGAAGCCATAAACATAGCTAACAAATGTCCAGCACTTGCACCGAACCAGTACAAAAAGAGGGATTATTCAGTAGCAAAAGCCGTTCACTGGAGCCTGTGCAAGAAACACTAGCTGGCTTGCACAATGAGTGGTATGAACACCCACCAACCTGATGAAGTGAAAGGAAACTATCAGGCAAAGATCATCTGGGGCTATCATATCAGAATAGATAGGGTGATGTGTGCCAATAGACCAGATGTGACGATGGTTAACAGAATCAAGAAGAAAGTACTATTCACTGATGAGTAGATGAGAGAGAAAGAGAAAAAATAAATAAGTATCAAGACTTGAAAATAGAAATAAGAAGGATAAGGAATTGCATGTGGAAATTGTACCCATAACCATAGGAATACTAGACACGATCCAAAGATCCCTGAAAGGGAACCTGGAAAAACTAGATGCAGAAGTACCTCCAGGACTCATACAAAACAGTGTGCTACTAGAAACAGCACACAGGGTGAGAAAAGCGATGGACTCTTCAGGATGCAGGATACAACCCGAAGCCGAATAGGATGGCTGTAATAGACATAAAAGAATACAATGTCAATAATAATAACAATAATAATGTGAAAAGTTAAAATATAAGAATACAGAGCAATGCACCGAAATTAGGCAGAAAAGTTGATTTATAAAAAGAGTAAAATATGATTAAAATTAATAAACTTACAAGAAAATGTTGATTCGTAAGCAAAAATGGAATAAACATATTAACAGTACAAAAGTTATATATACTGTTTTATTGTCTCTCCCCCTATCTCGTCCTTTAAGGGACTTGAGAATTAAGAATGTGATAAGAAGGACTTTGTTATCTGTATAATTTTGCAAAGTATGGGTCAACAACAGGGGTCAAAGGAGAGACGAATGTACTAGGCACGATTATGGTATGACCAGAGAATAAAGTCACAGAATGGGCAAAAATGAAGAGGTATACCATAAAACTAGGAAGAGACTTTGGAATGTTAATGAAAGTGAATATGGGAATGAATAGATAGATTTTTGAGTCAAGTCTCCTCTACTGAAGTGAAGTGTTGGAGTCTGACTGAGAATGAAAGAGCAACGATTGAAAGTTCGAGGATGAATAGATTTTGCTCAGTAAATTGAGCGTAAAGAATTCAATAGCTCAGAAAGGGATAAATAGACAATCAGTTAGGAAGAATGGAGGATGCTTGGTTGGTGAAAAGAGTGCCTATTTCGTAAGTTCGTAAGAGCTGGCAAGAAGGAGAAAGGTTGAATCGTTTATTATTGTTGGAGTGTACTGTGCCGAGGGCTCTTCAACAATTCAGCAGTTGATATATATATATACATATATTATATATATATATATATTATAATATATATATATATATATAATTATATGTAATAAAAAGAAAGAACTTGTAAAATATAGAAGTAAAATAAAAATGATGAACCTGGTAAGGCTAATACTGTCGTTCTAGCAAAAGAGGTAGAGCAACAGAAGATAATCCAAAACTTAAAAAAAAAAAATAAAGGAAGCCTGAATACAGCCAGTTCTTTTTCGTTGGTTGGCCAGAAAATGACTTTTAGAGTGATTATATTGCAATATACATTGAGCCCCTGTGTATTGCGAATGTAAAATCTGAACATTACGATGACAGGGAAGAGGAATAACGCCTACGTAGTACTCAAAAAGTTAAAGGAGAAGGATGAGCCAGAAACTAGTGTTAATTCACTTAGCAGTGCATGATGAGTTAGCTCATTTCTTTCCTATAACCACTTCCTCTCCGTTCCCTTTGATTTGCCTCTTTTGTTTATGAGATAAGCTACGGTAGCCACCCGCTAATCTCTTCTGCAGATGAAAATCGTCATTAAGACTAAGATTGTTAGATGATCGGAGCATATCATCGAAACAGTATGAGGCTGACTTCGGTTTCAGTCTTACTTGAATTAAATCGAAATGAAAGCCAATGGTCGTTGTGTGTAAGGGGAGCCTTATAATCTAACAAATCTATGAAGTCTACTTTTATCGGCATTGGAATGAGCCTCCTAAGCGTTGTATTCTCCAGCATTCAAATATGAAATATAAACACTTAACTATACGAGTGTGCTCTCTTTTTTGGGAGTAAAACTCCTTTCGAGCTGCTTTAAAAATGGTTATTACTCAAATGAATTACTATTTAAGAATATAAAACAGTTCATAATTAAAACGTCTCTCTTGCAACTTGCCAAATATATATAACAAGAGGCTGCTAAGCTGAATATGAAATTCCAACCTGTCATACTAATAATGATCATTTGGCAATATACAGTCTGACTAGCTAACTCAACGAAACTTTTGTAGAAAGATAAGGTTTTCCCTTATCCCCCCCCCCCCCCACCCCCCCCCCCCCCCCCCCCGCCCCCCCACCCCCGAGACCATTTTCACCAACAACTGCCATCAAAACTTTTCATTGCCATCGCCTTTGCTGCCTAATTTGTTGTCGTAAAGCCAACTTTATTCTTCCTCGACCTGGTTGCTACCTGGTCAAGAGCAAAAAAATCACCCATCAATTGGGTAGGAAAATTGAAAACATCTAAATGGGTTACAGGGGATAATCTCCCTCTAAATAATGTTCATAAACTGATCTATTTTTCCCTGCTTCTTACACGAGGTACCCGATGCAATAGTGGATAGCTTTGATGAAAAGGTTGAGCCTACCTCAGACGAAGAATTACTTTATACCCCGAAAATAGATAAACACAGGTCTAAATGTCCCACCGTAGATAGCACAATTTTTAACGGGACAGGCCCGAGGGATAGAGTACAGAGAGACACGGAACTTTCTCCTCATAGTCTGTGTGCAAAAGTTGAGTATAACAAAAGATCGATCGATCAAAAAGCAACAGCAGTTGCGTTGTTTCAACTGCAATAAACCAGGACATCCAAAGAAATTGTGTAGGGTTAAATATTGCGGAATGTGTACAAGTACTGAGCATTATTGGCAGTCTTGTCCGTCTCAGATACGGAGAGATGCGAGGCCTGCACCGCAAGGTTCTGGTAATTATAATGTGAGAACTTCCCAGCGGGTCATAACCAGTGAAGGGCAAAGGGATCGGCGAAATTTTTGGAAGCCCGATCAACAAAAAAGGGTACAAGTGATTGGTACATGCCATTGTGGTCTCGTGGGGGACGCCCCAGAGCCCAAGCCCATAGTCTATGGAACAGTAGGGGAGTGGATATCCCGGTTTTCATAGACACTGGGGCATAATAAATCTAATGGACTATAATTTGTATCAATCCATGTTCTCCAATTACCCTTTGCAGCCCTCTACGGAGACGGTGTGTGGATGTGCAAGCCCATAGATTAAAAACACCCTGGGTTGTGTACAAATAAGGTTTGCTCTCGGTGACAGAGTGTTAACAGAACCTTTTTGGTAATCAAAGGAATTGCCTTAGGTAATGAAATCTTGTTGGGTCATCCTGCTTGTAGAAGACACAAGAATTTCGATCCATGCGGGTGCTAATGGGATAACAATCGGGAAAATGAACTGACCTCATACCATATGAGGACGTGAATAGAATGGAGGACATGGAGGTTATTGAAAGAGGAGAGGTGCTCGGTGGTATTAATGGCGGTGATACGAGTGTTATGGGGAAAGGTAATGTTAAAACACACGTTGTGATCTGGGAGATGATTACGGGAGTTCTATCAGAGTCATAGTGGTAACAATGATACTAACAATACTGGTGATGATACTAATATGGATGTTGTTTCTGATACTAACAATGCTGGGATAATACTGAGGGTGGTAATTTGTATGGGGCGGTGGCAAGGGAGTTACTAACCACAAATATAGAGGTGTTTTATCTGAAGACATTATGTTAACACCAGGTTCAAAGGTTATGGTAAAAGTTAAATTGAAGGAAATGATAAAAAAAAACCCAGATGTGTGTGTTATTGAAAACAGTGAAAAGCTCAGGGGAGTTGTTAGCACGGCATCGGTGAGCAGTGTATCCAAGAAATGGGGTTACGTGGGGGTGAGCTATTAAACTGTAATGATACAGTCAGGAGATACCAGAAAAATACATATATAGTAGACTTCCATGATGGTGGAACTGCGATAGTGATTCTGTGGCTATCGTAGAGGGGAAACCTGAGTTTTCGGAGGCAGAATACAATCAAGGAAACAACATTTAGTGAACATTTGGCTAATGCGGATTATAGCGAACACGTTGAAGCGATAAGCGGGCTCTTGGCGGAATTTGGGATACGGTAGCCTTGCAAGGTGATAAATTGGGGTTGACTAATGTGTTAGAGCATAGATAAATTTGGTAGAGCAACACAAACCTATTTATATTCCTGCATATCGCATACCTTTCAAAATCAGAGAACAGGTAAAGAAAGAAGTTAATAGATGGGAAGAAGAAGGAATCATTAGACCCAGTGTGTCTCCTTACAACTTTCCCTTGTTAGCGGTACCTAAGAAAGACGGTTCGGTCTGTGTATGCGTTGATTTTAGACGTTTAAATGAGAAAACGATCCCTGACCGCTACCCAGTTGCGTGCATACCAGATCTTTTTGTCGAAATTGGGGGACATAATATTTATAGCTCAATTGATTTGGCGCAAGGTCTTACAGGTCCCTCTCAGCGAGAGTAGCAAGGAATATACCGCCTTTTCAGTGCCCAAGGGACACTATGAATTTTACGCGAATGCCTTTCGGTTTATCGGGCAGTCCGATGACTTTTACCAGGTTGGTGAACACAGTTTTGCAAGGGTTATTGGGCAAAAATGTTTTTGTGTATATGGATGACATCCTGATCGCAACGGACACGATCGCGCAACACCTGGAAGTGCTTACAGAAGTACTTAGGAGGCTTAGATTAGCTGGGTTGAAAATCAAGTTAGCCAAGTGTTCGTTCTCGAAAAAGCAGATCACATATCTGGGTCAGGTCATATCTAAGGAAGGGGTTTAGAGTAAATGACGATAAAGTCCCAAAGCAATAGCGAATTTTCGCATCCCCAGATCAAAGAAAGAGATTAAGTCATTCCTGGGTATCGCCGGTTTCTTCAGGAGGTTCGTAAAGGGTTTTCTAACATAGCAGCTCCCCTAACTGATGTGTTTTGCGGGAAGACGTTCAATTTCAATGGAAGGAAATCCCAGGCGGAGAGTTTCAAAAGCTTAAAGATGCGCTAATGAATCCCCGGTTTTGAAGTTTCCAGATTTTAAGGAACCTTTTACATTAGTGACTGATGCAAGCCAGAAAGCATAGGTGCATGCCTTATGCAAAAGTTTGATGGGAAATTTCATCCTATAGCTTTTTATAGCAGGAAGTTCAGGGACAGGCAGTAACGAGAAGTCCATGGCCACCATAGATAAGGAAGACATTTGCCAATAGTGTCGAGCTTAGTTCATTTTAAAAATGTTACTGATTGGGGGTGGGGAATAAAGTAGAAGTCCTAACAGACCACAAACCGTTACTTGATCTTTTTAATAAACCCGATTTGTCTCCCAAAAGAGCTCGATGGTTTCTAACTATCAGAGATTTTGATGCAAAGCTCAAATATATAGAGGGCAAATTTAATGTTGTCGAGGACGCTTTGAGCAGGAGTTTTCATGACGCGGAAGGTTTCCAAGTCGCGCAGGTCCCCCACTAACGAAGCCCCCATACAATTTGGGATAAAAATACCCCTTCCTAGAGCTAAGGCAAGATGAAGACGAGGTCTTAGCAGATGCGAAAGCATTTCTGAGAGGGGAATTAGTCAAGAAACGTTATAGCTTGCCTTTTTCGGGTTTGGAGTTAGAAAGGAAATCTGTTGGTTAGGAAAATTAAATATAAGTTGAGAACCAGTGAAAGTAAAGGAGATACGACACAGATCGTAATTCCGAAAGTCCTAATTCCAGTGGTTTTAGATATAGTTCATTGCAGGTTCGGTAGTCCTCACTTGGGAATAGAAAAAACTTATGATGAGGTTCGGGCTAAATACATTTGGAAAAATATGGGTAAAGATGTGGAAAATTTCGTAAGGAATTGTGCGGTGTGCAACGCATGTAAGCCTGCTAGGATAACGTCATGCAAAATTAGGATCGTATCCTATACCGAGTAAACCTTTTCAGAGAATACATATGGACGTCTTAGGGAATTTTTGTGAGTCTAGATACGGCGAACAAGTACCTTGCTTAGTGATAATAGATGAACTTACGAGGATAGTAGAAATTTTTCCCCACTTAAGCATAAAACGGCCGAAGAAGTAGCCATAGCATTTTTCAACGGTATCGTTTGCAGATACGGTTCACCCGAAGTTCTATTAACCGACAATGGGAGGGAATTTGTGAACAAAACCTTGGAGTGTTTAGCTGAAATCATGGGAATACAGAAAGTAACAATTATTCCATACAGACCCGAGGCTAATGGTTGTGCGAACGAGCGAACAGGAAAGTGCTCGAAGCGCTCAGAAAAAACGGTTAGGTGTTGGTAATGATAGAAATTGGGACAGATTATATTAACGTTGTTAGACATAGCATTACCACCATGGTTAGCGATTCAATTAAAATGTCCCCTTTTGAAGCTTTGTTTTGGTTGTCCAGCGCGAGGCACATTTGATTTGTTAACTACGCCTCACCAGGGGGAGGATACAGTTGAAGCGCTGATATCCACAGCGAGAGAGAGACACGCATGTCTTAGCCGTAATCTCGAGTCCACAACCAGAGATATGGTTCAAAAGAGTATTAGTAAATCATCTGATCCCAAGATCAATGTCGGTGATAAGGTATTTTTAAAACTTAACGTGAGAAATGGGTTAAATTACAAACTAGGCCCGAAGTTTGAAGGTCCTTTTAAAGTCATTGAAGAGAAAATTGGAAATAGGTTTGTAGTTTTAAATGAACGAACAGGTCAGTCGAAGCTAACACATACCTCGAAATTGAAAAGAATTGGTTGTGGCAATTAATATATGATCGCGCAATTGCATTCATTTTTCCTTTTTTTTTCTTGTTATCTGTTTTTGTAATTTGATGACAGAATGGCTTTGCAATTTTTTTTCCTTCTCCTTTGTTTCCTTCGAATGTTTTTCTCTCTTATTGTATGTAAGTCTGCAGCGTTTTGGCGTAAGATTTCGGGTTATATTTTTCGGCAAATGTTTGCTTTAGCTGAGAAACGAGATGGGTTTTTTTTTTTTTTTTAGCGTGGGGGGGGGGGGTCAGTAATTAAATAGAGGAATTATTTATGTCACCTGAGTGGTGTTATTATTAAGATGATGGTTTATGTATAATGAGATGGTTCTGGGGGGGTGTGCTTACGAAGATCAGTACTAAACATTTTTTTTTGAGAATCATGAGTTTCTAGCGTCGCGGGTCTGATTATGCTGCAATGCTAAGCACCTGACGTGTTCATAGGTGGGTTTCTTTTTTGCTGAAGTTGCTGTAAGGAGTCCGGTTGCGAACCTTCCCTTTGGAATTGATGACTCGGGGATTTGCACGGTTTTCGGAGATGCCGATTATGACATTTCACGAGAACGTGTCATATAAGGGGATTTTTTGTTTTTCTTGTCGATAGGGTTGCTGCGCTAGCAGATTCTGTAACGGTACACGTTCCTTGTTGGGAAAAGATGTTGAATTATATATATGTTTTTTTTTCTTTCTTTTCTTTCTTAACGTCGTCCGAGATGATTAAACAACTGACAGCTTTCCTTTTCTTTTCTTTCTCGTTCTGTCAGATGCTGAAATATTGTTTAATCATCGCCCTGGGATTAGTGGTGCTTGCAAAGACGAAAGTACGCCTGGGCCCCGGAGTGCTAATTGAAGAAGACCACTTAGTATGGTTATCATCTGATAAAATTACGCTGAGCATCGAGTTCGAAAGTTTGGGTTCAGCCAGATTAGAACTCGAAGGATCGCGAAGCAGAGTCGAAGGACTGATAAACACGTTAGACGAACTTGAGACTACAAGAAACTTGTCTGCATCACTGGGACGTCTTTTAACGGAAATTAAAATAACTGCAAACAGGGTCCAAGGCAAGATCGGGGAAACACTCACTTGGGTCCCAGAGACAAAACCAGTTGGTGGGGGAGGGGACCCGCCTAGAAGACAGAAAAGGGCTAGTGCAGTTGTTGGCGGCGGGGGGTGTAGCTATTGCAGCCATAGCAGGAGTGGCAATAGCGAATTTGGTGAAGGTTGGAATATTAGAGGCGGAACTCGCCGAACATGGGAAAGCTCTGAATTCTCTAAGAGGAGAAATGAGAAATTAGAAAACGGATTTAATGAGTTGAGGAAATCAAGTAACATATTACACGCGACAGTAAAAGGGATCCGAGAAGACCTAGACGTCACCATAACATTTTTCACTATACACACTACACTGTTGAATATTGAAAAAGAAACAGAATCTTTGTTGAATGAGATCAAAAGTCAAGTAGAAGCAATTATAGCAGCTTCACAAGGGAAAATTTCAAGGGAAATGTTGCCGTTGGGAACTTTGGAGTCAACCTTAAAAGACGCAGCATATGAATGGGGATCAAATATAATTTTTACGGGGGAATTACTTCATAGATACTATGGGGTTTTAAAGGTAGTTATCTGATAAGGGGTTGACTTGTTGACATACCTGTTAGCGATAAAAAACCATTTCACAGTTATATACTTAGGACATTTCCCTAGTTCTTTCCAGGGGACGGTAGTGGTTTTGGACGGGGGTAGAGGTTATGTATATATTAGGTGAGGAATTCCAGTCCTCAGCAGTTGACTATGAACTGGGATGTGTGTTAGTTTACGATAGATATGTGTTTGAAAGTCGGATATTTACTCTTCGACGTATTGACCTGTCAGGTTGCGAACTAGAATTAGCTCACGAGGACTTACCGACCTCATTGTGACTTTAGAGAATTCCCCGATTCATACCAAGTAATATCGAATGAGATGACGACAGTGGTCTTCTGCATCAGATGCAAGATTTCTACTATGTGCAACGGAGACAACAATTCGCTCATTCTACAGGGATCCCAGCTGTTTGACAGTTCCTGCAGGATTCTTACAGACTTCTTCATGGTACTTAGTCGGCGTGTCTACAACTCGTCGATAAAGGTGTTTCACCGACACCTTCACGGAAGCCATAAGGCGGTTCGAATCCCGCTACAGTGGAGTCCATTACTCTCTCCCCGCCACTCGAAGATAGTGGTGAAGATGAACCTTTTTTTTTCGATGACCGCTATACTATACCAATAGTAATGATCATGTTAGGCGCTATACTGATCGACATTTGTGTACTTGGAGTCCTTAAACTTTTATGCATTCGACGAAGCACAAGTGCTCTGGCAATGGAGGTGGCTCTAAGTCATGTGGTACAGTGATACATTGGGCATTAGTTGCCGATATGGTGTGAGACGGGAGTGCATTATTTTCTTTTTTGAGCCAGCCTCTGGTTTTATATATATTGTAAAACGCTTGTGTGTCTAGAGCTAGGCGGGTGCTAGCATAGGGGGTAGCCCAGCTCCTATAAAGAGGTGAAAGAGGGGGAATGACTAATAATATGTTTAAAGTGTTTTATATAATAATAAAGTCACATAGCTCTGCTCGCCTAGAGACAAGGGGTGGTACACTGCAAAGTTCACATGGGAGAGAAGGGTATTTGCTGAACAAGCAACTTGTCTCAGAGGTCGTTCCCCGTTTGCGAGGCATGTGCATTCATTTGTACGCGTATTACAGGCCCACTGGTTCAGGGTACTTGTGGAAGACGCATTCTTTGTGCAAAGGAGAGAACAAGCGGTTGCTCGAAGTGTCAGGAGAAAACGCCCATCGAAAAGGTAAGACACGTTCTATAAAAACTTAGAAAATCTGTTACCTTTTGGAAAAGAGAGAGAAGTGTGGAAATATTCTCTTTACGTAAATACTTTGAAAAGAGTGACGTGGGGTGTCTATATAACTAATATCTTTATTACAGATGGGTCCGATTCCATGGTTGATTAGGAATGGGATTCTCTAACTGATAACTGACAAATACTAGACAATGTGACTTGTTTGGGGTTTGAGAGTGTAACCTTAGTCCGGAAGGTAGAATGTTATCTTATTGGTTTTCTGTATGGGCAGATTTGGGTATTTATGCCATTATGACTTGTTAATCATTTTGTTCTTTGTTATAACCAATTGCTTTGGGAAATAAATGATATTTTTATATATTTACGCAGTCTTAATAAGCCTCGTGACATCTTACAGACAGGGCACCGTTGGCAACAGGTAAGAGTTCCCAGTTTGTGTAGTTTAGGGAATAAAGGGGGCGTAATATATACATACATTGAGCAACAAATGTCCTTTAATATCTAATTTGCTCTACCTCGCAATTGATATATTTTCATATATGCTTAACCGAAGTGGAATTTTTTTTTTTTACGATAAAAGAATTGCTGGCTCCCGGGCGCGAACACATGAAGCCATACAATCCAGGACGTCAGTGAAGCTTTTTACCCACCCCCACACTGCAATAGGCTATAAGTTTATGCCGTCTCTCGCCCTCAAATACCTTTCACGCTCAGGCATTCATTGATTTGGAGACGGCATCAACCCACCTCGACCTTCGTAGTGTTATAGTGCATTTGACAGCACATAGCCATTACATGAGTCATATCACATTACCGTGATTCATATACACACATCGAGCTACAAATGTCCTTTAATATCTAATTCACTCTACCTCGGAATAAATATATTTTTATACATACTTAACCGAAGGGGATTTTTTTTTTTACGATAAT
>NC_087220.1:23833293-23835793 GCF_015104395.2 Macrobrachium nipponense | reverse complement strand
TAACTTTAATAAAATTGATATAGAAGCAAAGTGTGAGATGTATGGAGTGTATTAAAAAAAGACAAATGTGTAAGGGAATATGCACTAAGTGTAGTATGACTTGGTTGAGTGTAAAAAATGAGGCTGACTTATGGTAAAATTAAGTCTCTATGGCAAATAGTATCTTTATGGATAGAGTGATATGAGAGGTCAGAGCAACGGCACTAAAAGGTAGGTGCAAAAGTTGTGGGTCATGATAATTAGTTGCGAACTGAACATGGAATGGCTTACATTTGTGGATGACGCGGTTCTGAGTAACGAAAACGAGAACCTTCAGTAACTGAAGAGAAATTGTTTGCAAGAGTTTGTAAGAGAAGAATATCGAGAACAAATTTGAGCGTCACTGAGGTTATGATGGGAAACAGAAAGTACGGAAATGAACCGATGGATGCTGACGTGGCTGGTGAGGGATTGGAAACTAGTGAAATATATATAAGTATTACAGTTATATATATTGAATGATAGTTTGATTAGAAAAGAGGTAAGACAGATAAAAAGTGAACCAAGAAAGGTAGCAGAATGTGTGCTAAAAATAGGAAGGAAATTTGAAACGTTATGAAAATTAAGGCAGAAATGTATATTTGAATTGTTGAAACAGCCATATTTTATGAAAACGAAGTATTGTTATGAATATCATAAAACGATAAATTTAAAGATTCATAAAGGTTATAAAAAAGTTAAAGTGATGAAAGTAGCAATGTAATAGGGCTAGCTGGTTAGGAAAAAAAAAAAAACGTTAGGATGGTGGAAAAGAGGATACAGTTCAAATGATCAAGAAATGGGTCAGAAGGTTGGATAGATAGTTTGAAAAAGGTGGCGTAAAAAGCTTCAACATTTGTAACCCAAAGCCTTGTTTCTTGACCCCATTCGACACTGGTACCATTACCTGCTGGATGGACTGGTGGGCGGTGAGCCGGGAGCGTTCCAAGGACCTAGAAAACGTAATTTTGATAAACTTCACAGTCCGAAAGAATCGTAATATAAATCTATTAATTTACTATGGACGTGCTAACACCATTCAAAAGATTTCCTCATATCGTGTATAGAAATCGCTGCGTTCATTCCAATGCCTGCTTAAAGTAAAAAACAGAAACAAAAGATATTTATACAGCCAGGTTAAATGACCTCCAAATATTTCCTTTAAGAATCAGTACTTGAGTATCATAAATTCTGCTGGAAAAAATTAAACTCTACTGAAATGGTTTCTAGAAAAATCAGCTCAATATTAATCTTAGGGTTGGTTGAAAGTAGTATCTTATAGGAATAGTTTTATTACTAACTACAATGCTGATAAAAATTACAGGCCAGTCTCGGTTACATAAGAGTGAAGTTCGATTTTAATCAACTTTAGTCTAAGTGTCGTCGGCTAAAATAAGCAAACTATAAGGATTAACTATATTTCACCAAAATCAACGTCCTTTTTAATCGGAGCCTCAGAACTCCAACAATTTGTAAGTCTTTCCATAACAGGATTAAGTCTAGTTTTTTTGTCATCGTTGATTGACATCTGCACGACGATTATTGAAATATTACACATTTATTCATGGTCGGATTGTTTAATATTTCAATAATAATCGTCGTGGAGATGTTTTCTCTTATAAAAAGGGACAAAAATAGTTGGAATGTGATATTTAATCAATGAAAACTGACTTACTATAGCGTTTAAAAGAAAAAGGTGTATCTATTAGATAGACAAAAAAAGAAAATGGAATCCATCTGGATTCATGAGCATTTCAATTTCAGCTTATTATGTTAAGGCATGCCATCTAAAATAATAACATGCAATATATGTGCTTTAAGACTAGTTTCACCATAGTTTCTGCGCCACATTTCAGAGGGAATTCGGCGACAAATGTCAAAACGGTTAGCAAAAGTCGCTTAACCAAAATGATCCTATGCTCGCTTTTTATTCGGTGTTGGATTTATTTATTTTAACGGAATGAGAGGCGTCTGGTTTTGAGATTTATTCAATTATGTACAACTCTTTTCTATTCTATCTGCCTCAAATGACATTGTGGTTGGACGAATACGTGTTTCTTATCATATATGAAAACTGCGAACTGATCTCTAACTTACCAATTAAGACGAGCAAAGCCAAATATGTGGGCCAATAATAACTCTTATCAAAGTTCATCAAAGCGAAATACGAGTGACAATGAATTAACGTCCTAATAAACGTAAAGTATAAAAGGAAACTACATAATGAATATAAATGTCACACCAATTACGGTGATATTAATGAGGTATATCACAGGCATTGTTTAATGCGTCAATTTAATTTATGTCGATAGGTATGGGGCTGCAACCCAGAAATATCAGTCAGTAATGAAATATTGTTTGTATCACTCAGATAATTACAAATATGAGGATGCTTTCGACACATGAGTAATAAAGCATAATCAATAGTCATATATGTCAAGATGATGAACAGTTTACTATAGGACATCAGTATATATTCGTA